>NC_092204.1:49258976-49365110 GCF_043381705.1 Parasteatoda tepidariorum | reverse complement strand
CCACTTTTAAATATATATTTGCTGTCCGGAGCAAGTTGGCATCTCTGTATATATATATATATATATATATATATCGGTCGTTGAACTACCGACCCAATTTTGTGGGCTTACGACTGCTGATGTTCAACTCCGTAGCCTTGTAATTTTGAAGCAATCTTGAAGACAAGGAAACTCCTGGATCAGTACCCCCAGAGATATTGATTTGTAATGGGAACATGGAGGACTTTGCGACTCGACAGATTTAACGCACACCAGTCACCATTTACTACACGAGGAGTGTTTGGCCGGCGGGGATCGAGCCCACGAATTCTTGGACATGGGTCCAGCCCCCTACCGACCTATAGATTATAATAAATAAATTAAATAATCAAGCGAATAAATGTAATTTTATAAATTCTAATAAAAAAAGTAAAAGAAAGCAGTTCAGCTTATAAGTGCACATTGAAAATAGAACGTGTCATTTTTTTTAAAGTAAAAAATCTTTTATATATCTCTCTGTTGTTTTAACACAATTCATTATTTTTTATTAATTTCATTACCAGATGTTTTGTAGATGTAGTATGAATTGCTTTGTAATTAAATAATAATAATTTTTGATCGTTCTAAAGTATTAACTCAAACTCAATTGTAAAACGAATTTCTTAATATCAACATTTTTGATAAAATATCATTATAAATAGAAAAAAATAATAGTTACCTTCGAAGCATAAAATATAAGTTTAAATAAATAAATACAATTTTATAATTATTATCATAGTTCTAATAAAAATAAATTATGTAATTAGGCATATTCTCATTGTTATGTTTCGCTATGATTTGTTTTTTAAAAACATATTACTGTTCCAATATTTCGGAAGATATATAGGGTGAGTCTGAACCAGATGACAAAACATTTACACGAGCAATATTCGTGTAATATTTACACGAACAACGCATTTACACGAGCAATATTCGTCATAGAATGTATAACCGGAACACATTCAGTAAGAAGTTAAACGTCCTGTTCAGTAAGAATTTAACAAAACTGTTACATTTAAAAAGGAACCTGCGTGGTATTCTTTCTTTTATTTTTTAAAACAAAACTTCCTACGATTTTATAACGATCGACACCAATTTAAGTTCTGTGGATTACCTAGTTATTTTGTAATTAATATTTAAAATCGCTCGATTAGCCATTTAATTTTCTCATCTCAGCTGATGACTTCAGAATACAGGACCACTACGACTCTCATAACCTTCCAATACAGGGAAAGCACGTGCAGTACCTAATAGAACATTAATAAAAGTTCTCAAAAATAACTCAAAGCACTTACAACAAGTATTGTTTTATACCACTTTGCAGTAGCTTGATATTTAACGCACCAAATAAAATAATTTTAGTGTAACAAAAAGTGAAAAATGAAAGGATTGGTGAAAAACCATCAAACATGATGACGAAAAAAAATATCGTGAACTGTCTGAAATTTAATTATTTTTTTGCTTCGTATTATTTTAATTTTATAAGATTATTTTGCTTTTGATTTAGCTTCTCTGAAGGAATTATTCATTATGCTGAATTATGTTTATGAAATGCCCTTTAGGTTTCTTCCTTTTTCTTTTTTTATTCTTTGAAATAAAAGGATTTTATTCTGAAAGAGTAATCGTGTACAAGATATTCCCTTTTATGAATACATTTTTCTAATTAAATGATCTATTTCGTTTCGTTCTGCTTTAACTTCTTCATCTAAAACATATATACTTACGCTTTTTTACTTTTTTTGGAGTTAAAAATAATTCCCTTTATTTTTGTGTAATTGAGTAGAGGAAAAGTTAAAAAGAATAATATAAAAAATGAAGGGAACTTAAAAATTTTCGCATCTCTTCTAATAATAGTTAAAAATATTTTAGGAGTGAATAATAAAAAAATAAGAGAGATATTTTTGGAGAAAATTATTAAAAATTATTTCCCTGAAAACTTTTAATTTAAAATCCTATACATTTCCCTTTCCTCTCGGAACGATCAAACCAACTTGGAATTTTTTAAACAATTCGTACTTTAATGTATGTTATTAGTACGAAAAAACAAGATTAATAGAAAAAATTAATTTACTACAAAAATTATTGAAAAAAAGTATAGATTAGGAAAGTAGTTTCAATTTTTTTTTCATTTGTCAATCTATTTCATTTTGCCAAAGGCACCTACAGAAATATTCTCAGAAGGAGAGAAATCCAACCGGACGAAAGACATTCCTCAAAATATTTCAAAAAACACGTTGCAAATTTATTTGTAATTTTTGAAATATTAAAAAACAATTTCCATAATTTATTTATTGTCAATAAACCAGTAAATTTCAAAACAAAATTCGCAATTTTAACATTGTTCAAATTTTAAAAAATAATAAGTGTAAAAATCATACTTCATTTGAATTCTTCAAGAAAAAGTAGCACTTTACTTACGTCACACTTTCTCTTTCATAAACACACGCACTAACACACACACAAAAAATTGCTATTGTGTTTCTTTAATCATTATTATTTTTCTTTGTAAAATTTGTATGAATTTTATTTTGCGAAATGCATCTTGCAAACTTTTTTAGCTAACAATACCTTAAAATTTTAAGATACAACTTTTGTGTCCAGTTACTTACTTTGAATAGATTCAATATGACGCATAAGGAAAATTATTACAAATTAATAATTATTTATTTTTTGTAGTTTTTTTAGAGGAGATGGTTTCAAGAATTGAAATAATAACTAAAACTAAATAAATAAGGTGATGAGAATTATTTGCATCTCTAGTAAAAACTTAAAGTTCTAATATCCATTTCCTATCCATCTCCTATCCGTTGCTGCCATCCCCTCTGCAGAGGATTAAAAATTGTGATGGCCTGTCTTCGGATCATCCTCAGGGATGTTTCCCAGACCGCCGCCAATAGCCCATTGTGCAGCTCTAGTACGACATAAATGAACAACAACAAGAACAACAACCATTTCCTATCTGGGATCAAACCAATAGGTGGAAAATTTCGAAACAGTTCTTATTTCTATATATAGACCAGTTTCCTTATGACACTTTAAAATGACAAAACTAATATTTTTTAATAAAAATATATCAATTCTCAAGCCAAATATCCTTCTCCGCCAGCATTATATCAAAAGGTTAACTCAATTTCGTCAAATGTAAGATTGAAATAAAACTCCATTGTAAACAACATCACTTACGACCAAGTTTTGGTTCGGCTAATTCATGATGTGGATTTTGGTGTCATAAGCAATCCCCGCCTCTCTTTGAGTCACGTGAAACTATTTTCGTTTTAAGTGAATTTTAAGTTATGATTTCAAAAAATTCAGGTCAATTTTGAGCATACTGAGTTGATTATCGAGATCTTTAAGTTATACACTGCTCAAAATAATCAAATTTGCACGATTACCATACGCATACAGGTTCCTCATTGCTGAAAAGATCTTCCGCCAGCTGATATGCAGGCTTTACTGCTGTAGCGTTGAAAGTGTCGTAAATTTGTGAGATCAATGAGTAATTTCCTTGAGAATCTTTTAGAGCAATTCTTTGTAGATCAATTACATTATTTTTTTAGCAATTTCTTTGTATACATCAATCATATTCCTTTGAATAAAAAGTTTCTGAAGCATGGCTTGCGGTAAATTCTTTAAATGTAATGGTGGGTAAATTCTTTAAAGGTAACAATGGAAATCTACCTTGATTATGTTCCGAACATACGTTTTATGACAAATATTGCTAGTGCAGATGCGTGTTATCGCTTTCTAAGGTTTTGCTCCCTTGTTCCGGCTCACCATGTATATAGCAAAACACATGTCATATGTATTCTAAATAAATATTAAAGTGCAAACCATGTCGAAGACATGTATTTAATATTTTCTTGTCTTAAATTTGACTAAAAATTAGCATCTTTTTTATCATTATTTATAGTAAGCCGTCTCATGAGTTTACCTTTATATTCGCCAAAAACAGACTTAGATGAAAGCTATTGCTTAATGAAAACGATTCCTCAAATGTTAGCTTTAATTGAAAACTATTTTTAAAATTTTGGCACTTTGAAATCGTTTTGTTACATTTGTATCTGAATTACAAAAAGACATATTAAAAAACATTACGTGCAATAAACTAATCTACAACAGACAGATTGTAAGTTTCACAGTTTGAAAGCTCATTTTAACATGCTCCAAATATCAAATGCGAATAAAAATATTTATTGCATTTTATCCTTAAAAAATTCTTTCAATAATAAAAAAGCAGACGATTTTCTTTTAGATCATAAAAACATAACAAGCAAGTCAGTTTTAAGTATCAAGCAAGTTAGTCTTATCGAATTGATGAAATGTGCTTTTCTTTTTTCTTTGAATTAAAAAAAAATACTCAAAACTGCTATCACGTTACTATTTTTCTAGTCGGACAACTTAATGACTGTCTACATTTTCTTTTTTACAGAAAGTTCAACTATAGTTTCTTTAATGAGCTCAAAACAGTAATCTCATTTTTAACGTTTTTCTTTCTGGGCAACTGGATGTTTTCCTTTTGGACAGAAATTTTTATCCATGTATAGTTTGCAATAAAATTCAAAAACTTATTTCATTTATTTATTTTTTTCTTATTTCATTTCATTTTAATTACATATTTTAAGCTTCATGGAGAAAAAAAATTTTAAAAATTTGATATCTATTATTCTATTTGGGTTAAGTTTGCCTAGAATTTTACATGCATGTGAATATCTGATCCTGAAATAAAGCGAAACAATTTCGATTTCTAGATTAACATTTAAAACATGTCTCGTAACTTGGTTTGTAACTTGCAACAATTCTAAAATTTCAGTTTATAAATAAATACTAATGCTTAGAAAAATTTGCCATAGATTTGCCATAAAAAAATTATCATAGGATATTCCTTTGGGGTTATGCCCATCTAAAGATTTGCAATACACTTATGCCATGAACGTATGGCGAAGTTTTGCCATTAGCGTATGGTAAGTTTTTGCTGTACATAAATGGGAAAAGTATCTGGTAAAATTTTACCATAGGAAAACCCACATTAGGATATCCTACGGTATTTTTTATATACCAAGTTTTTGCTATAAAATTATGATTTGCTATAGCCTTTGATTAAGCTTTGCCATAGGCGACAGCAACAATTCTTCACATTCCTTTGGATGTTTAACATACAGCTATAAAAAGACAATGAACTAGAGTAATTGAATAACAAAAAGCTTTTGGGGCTTTTCACAATGATTATGCTACAAGAATAATTATAATAAGAGAAATTAAGATGAGAGTTATTAAATGTATGAGAAAAGACAATAATAATTATGTAAGAAAGCAAAGAACTCTTACCGGAGAATACCCGGATAATTTAAATTTTGACGGCAAAACTTATTTAGAAAACAATAAAGGTAATGTTAATAACAAAAACGCAATGAACTTATAGATTTGTTGGTTCTCTACTGTTCATTAATCCGAAATTAATCACAACATCAAAGATTGAACACAATATCGTTGAAAAGTGCGAAATCTAATATTTGATGTTAGCGAAATTCACATAGCATTATTGTAGCTGTGAGTGCTAACTTTGTTTTGGATTATCAGGTTGCTTATAAAATAGACGAAGTTCGAAAATTTAGGAAAACGTTGTCGAAACTAGCAGGATATTGATTAATTTCAAGAAGTTTAAAAATCTATTTAGTCAGATATTCGAAAGAGAAATATTAAAAATGACTGAGTATAAAAATTAAATAATAAAAAAATAATAAATAATAAAAAAATAGTGAAAAAATAAATAAATAAATTAAAAAAAACTTTTTAGTCTCATTGACCCAATAATGCTCTGTTGAAGCATTGGCGTCACGCGCATGCCTTGCCGTCGACTAGTCAGCAATGGAAATTTTTGAAGTGGAAAAGTTGCGTTTTCATTGAAATAAGCGAAAATAATTCTAAATAACGGTACATTTCTATAAGGTGGGCGAACTTTATTGAAAAATACTACTGTTTTTGATGAGCTTTTGAGTGCTTTACTTAACGCAAAATTGATATAGATCGTTGGAGTTTTAGTAAAACACGCCTGTTTGCTTCACCAACCATGCTCACTCTCCCATATAAATGACACATGCGTATAGTGTGTTTCCATTAGTTTGCCATTTGCCTATGGTACTTCCCTTTAATCGTATCATAAGGCTATGCTATCCCCCATTTAATGCCATACAAATTCTATGGTTACCATAGGCTTATGGTATCTTTTCATAGGAATGCTATACAAATTTCCATGGTGACCATAGGCCTACGGTGTCTCGCCATATAAATGCCATACGAATTTCTATAGCTACCCTAGGCTTAAGGTATCTTACCATATAAGTTTATATGGTTGCCAAAGATGACCAAAGGCGTTTGTATGGTAAATTTTCCCAAGGAAACATTACTTTCATAAAATTATAATTAAAATTTTTTTTTCAAAACCACTTATAATTAATTTTGCGATGCTTTGAAAATCACTAGTTCAAATTATCAAATACCCGTAAAAACAGGGAAAATTATCTTCCAAATAAAATTTAACTGAGAGTAGTTGAAATAAATGAATGACTGGTAACTAAAGTTGGTAAAAATTATTAAGTTATCTCCAAAAACTCGAAAAATTATTAAATAAAATTATTAAAAAAATCGATTATTAAACAAAACAGAGAGAGAAAGTGAGATGATAATAAAATCCATCATTATGTCTTTCTTACCCAAATACATAAACGTCATAGGACATTTGAAATTGATAGATCTATAAAACTACAGACCGTTGAAAGGACATAGAAGATATAAAATTGAGAACCGGAAAACTCCCGGAAAACTATATAAGACGACAAAAATTGGAAGTACCAATAAAGTATTTATCTTTCAAGAACAAATACTTTGAAAAAGCAAAACTGGAGAAAAGTCTGCGTTAGCTTATTTGATGAAAGATTTAATTCCTTTCTACTCACAATAACATTCAAAAAATTTCTAAACATGCTATCGATTTTTGAATATTTTTATTCAAACTTTTGTTAACATTAATACCACCGAGCAATTTATAAATATAAAGCAGAATTATCTTTATTCAGGAAAACATTATTTTCTCTCTATGTTATTAAAACACATAGCATTAATAACAATTCTCAATAATATTATTAGGCAATGGGATTAAAACATGGAAATAAATGGTAAACAGCTTCACATAAAACAATTGTTTTTCCTTAACATAATAAAATTTAGTTAGTTGCAAAATTTAAAAATGACAATTTTATTTATCAATCACATAATGACGCACACAATAATACAATTAAAATTATTTTGAAATCATCCCTTTAAATAAAATTAAAAAATTACAATTGCCTATTCAAACAGGATCCATAATTCAACACTTCGTATACGAAAGATTTAAAATTTGTATTAAAAAATAATAACAGAATTTAATTCAATTGTTACTAACAACCGTTTTAATTTAATAATCTAAGAATAATTTGGCAACCCGGGAAATGGGATGTACTAGATACTAAACTTTAGCAAACTAATTAGTCCCTAACTTCAAAAATGATGGATGAAAAGATAGGAAATTAAAAACCACCGTTAGACTTTATTTCTAAACTATCTTCATTTGTTAATAATTTATCAAGATAATCATTTTGAACAGTTTTGTAACATCAAAGCAGTATCAAAAGTTTTAGTCCCAGTTCAATGACGGAGTAGAATTTGATTAATTCTTCTTGTTATTAATTGTCAGCGGATAAACGTCAAACCCAATTTAAAGTATAAGAAGATACTGCTCTAAACGATATACAAATATAAAAAATTTCTAAATGAGGTCTTTTTATCGCTGTACAAACTTATACTGCTCTTTAATCATTTTCACTGCTACAAATAAGAATTTAAAGCACATGATTAATTAATAAATATAAGGATATTAATCAATTGTTTAGCCATGATATGAATGTATAACTATGATTTAACGGGTTATTATGAAGAAAGGGTATACTTTGTATTATGTATGAAAAAAACTAAACATCGTGAAATAAACACAGATAACGTCACGAAACGAAACATGGTACAGTTCCAGTTATAAAATCAGAAACCTTCTACAATGTCGAGACTCTGAATGATCTGTGTGCAGATCATATGTGTTTTGACAGAGGAAGATTCTTGATTATAAGAACGAAGCTAAAGTAAGTCTAATTTTGCACTGTGTTCAGCGTTATTATAGTGACTTACAAGTTTTTTTTTCGCATTGTAAGAAAGAGGTATTCAAATATCACTAAACTTTCTTCGTATTTGACGAAACTGCTTCCTGGTATATGTTTCGAGCAAAACTTTTGTCTAAGAGGAGAAAAAAATATCGTCACTTTTTAAATCAAACAAATTTCGGCAAAATTAAAAAAAATATTTCATTTATTTTTATCCAAAGAGAAACAGCCTTGTAATGAATTTGATTTTTCTGATAATCAGTTTAGCGTGGGTATTATATAGGAGACGGAACACAGCAAGGACAGAAGAGAACAGACAGAATAAATTACTCCAATTCCCGACGTGGGATTCTGACCCCGGTTCTTGGTACAAGGACAAAACCTTGACCATCATAGAGCTCTGGCCGTTACTTTATTTTGGATTGTTCTAGTTACGTCATTCTACTTAATAAAGCTCTCACAATGCACTATGATGCATGATGAGGTTTCGAGTTTAGGAAACATGTTTGTCATGTTTCGTCACAAATTACGTGATTTCGTAACGAAATAGAACTAACGAAAGATTGCTCAAAGATTGTTTAATCGTCAAAAGAATTATTTTATTTCAGAAAATTGGTGGTTACAATTTTATTCTAATACTAAATATTCTGAATGTCTGTAGACTATTTTTCGAAATTTAAAATTAAACTATTTCTTCTATTCATAAATTCTTTAATAACAATCTGAACACGTTATCTTACCCAAATATAAATTGGGTAAGCAAAAGTTGCATTAGCCTGAAATTCATTTTCAAATTAGCGTAAATAGTTACATAAGCTTTATTAAATGGATTTATAAATTTTTTTTTTCGAAAACATTTGCACTCTCAGAAAAATTGGTCCAAGTAACCAATATATTGTAAACAATGCTGCTATTCCATTTAGTCATGAGTTTGAACCATATTTTCATCAAAGTGCATTGTGGTATCGTGTCGTTAAGGGAAGGTTTAATTAAATTAAAGTGAAGGCAATTATGTAAAGGTAAAGTAAAGGTTTAATATGGTTCCATTTGAAACGCAAATTACAAACTGGTTCAGATCGATTGTAAGTGATTTGAAAACAATAAGAAGGACATGGAGAGAAGCAAAATAGCTTGCCACAAATAGAGAGAGATGGAAAGCTATAATAGAAGCACTATGCTATATCTATGTATATATATTTGAACAAACTGAAATAATAAAACACTACAAACATTTCCATAATAGTCAAATAATCATAACTGTAGTCTAAGTAAGAAAGTAAGAACTTAGGTGAAAAACATGCTAATAAATGAGGTTTTGAAAATGCTCAGATATTCATGCTTGAAAACATGATATAGTCGAATGCAATTTTATGCATAGAAAGTTCAATAATTTATTCTTGTTAAGTTCATAAGGAATGCAGTTTTAGCGCAATAAAATATTAAAATATTTTGAAAGCAGTATTCTAATGTTTTCATATATTCTAAAGCTGATGTTTTTATTAAAATGACACCATGTGATGTTTTAGGTAGCTTTCACTTTTTCTCATTTATATGCAAAAATTTTAAAAAAAATATTTCGATTGAAGAATGGAAGAAATTAATAAAACAGTAGTTTTAAATTGTTGGGCTGTAGAACTTGAGAATAACTATAATACTACGTGTATGCTCTCACAAAATGTATGACGAAGTGTTGAAATTTAAAACATAAATAAAGTATGCATGGGGAAGAGAATTCAATAAAAAATGAACTTAGCAGTTATGGTATATAGAACGAAATGAATGCATGGTTTGATAAAGAACGCGATTATGGAATATAGTTAAGCTCTTATAGTATATATAAGTATAGTATTTAAAAAAGGTTATACTTGCATAGTTATGGAATAAAGTTAAGTTCTTACCGTTTATATAAGGTTTTTACAGTACCTAAATTACTAGATTGAATATACTTGTATAAAGAAAAACTTGCATTTTCTCACAAAAACTCATAACTAATTGTAAATCATTAAAAAAGTAACACATATTCAAACACTTAAGGAAGTGCTGTACTGAAAAAATATTTAAGTTTCAACCTTTTACTTTTTAATTTAAATAATTAAAAAACAATTAATTGGAGAAAAAAATAGCCATCAATGAATATTAACTACAAATACAGATTTTATAGCTGCGAAAAATTAATCTTAAATTGCTCTCCGTGGAAAAAGTCTTCTACGAAGTCTATAAAGATATCTTTACCATGATTTATTATCAAGATATCCTACATATATTTTCGAACCAAACTCTAACGTAGCATTGAAAAAAACCTTGCATTTAACTAAAATTTCAGCAATTTATAAAAGCTATTCTCTCATAATGAAATTAACTAGATATGCGACCTTACATATAAGATACGGAAATGAAATGATGTCTTTCAGATTTATCTTGCTTCGTTCTAAATCATTACAGAGACAAACTCTCCTGACCTAGAAACCTTTTGCAACTCATTTATCTTTGATGATAATCCACGAGTCAAAATCCTATCGTAAACTGCTGGATGAAAAGGTGACTTTATATTGCGAACGTTTGATTAGGGATTACAAGGGAATCGCATACTCCTAAAAGCTGTTAGAGTGATGAAACTTTATTGAAGTACTTTATAAAATTTATTGAGTTTTGACACATAAGCACTTAATGTAGCCAGGAAGTGTACTCCTTCTGCGAAGTCATCTATTGTGATTAAAATTGAGTTGCAGATTTGTATCTTAACTGTTTAAACTCCTCATTATTTCTACAAAGATATGGTTTTATAAAATGCATCAACTATTTTTCCTCTATTCAATAGTGAATTTTTCTATTATTAATCATATGAGAATTGTAAATTATACTTTAAAAGTTTCTGCAAAAATTAGTTTTTTTTAAACTGTTGCTAATATTACATAAAGTTTTAATGAAAAAGTATATCTTTAAGACTTATAACTATAATTTTCCTTTTATAAACATTATTACTACCTTAAAAATAATTTCAAATGTCAAGTACTTATATCTTAAAAATGAATATTATGAAATAAATATTGGATTTTATCGTTTTCTGCTTTAGCTTTAGTTATCTGTTGCGTCAAAATCATATCTTAATCAAACTTTAAATTTAAGTTGAAGTTGAAAGTTTTACTTTCAGTTCTCCAGTTGATCCCAACGCAGTTGAAGTTTAACGTTTCAGAAATTGAAGAAAGTATCCATTGTTTTTTATTAGAACAAGATATTGCTATTTGGAGTATATTTTTTAAGCCTTTTATTTATCTATATAGTTTTTCTTAAAAAGGACTTTAAGCAGCCACATTGTTGGTATTATGGAAAAGATATTTGCTTTCATAGGGCATTTCATTTCTTCTACAGGATTCAAATCACCATTATGAAAGTTAGACGTCTATTAGAATTTCTTTTTCTCCGATCAAGTCTTATTGATTTTGGAATGATTTGTAATCTAATGTTTTTAGTTAATTTCAGAACATGCAAAAACGTTTCAATTTTGGATACGGGTAGCAAAGATGAAGTGAATGACATTAAAAAGTTATTTATTCATCTAATGGCTTTTAAAAAGCCATTAGATGAATAAATAAAAGCCATTAGATGAAAAAAGTAAGTAATTTAAATAAGATAGAAAATTAAAACCATGAAACAAACTTTCGTATTCGGACTGTGCGATTTTAACTCCAACGATATGAAAATATGACTACGTTTTTTGTTTGACTAGTGAAGTAAAATATTGTACCTGTTTAACAAGAAGGGAGTGTAATATCAAGAAGAATTTTCAGAATAACTGATACCCGTATTTTTCTTATTTAGACTCGTCTTTATTCTAAAAAAATTGGCTTAATCGATTCCATCAACAATTAAATTCAATCATTGTTTTCTTTTTATTATATTTCACAACAAATGAACAACAAAAGTGACTCGTCGCACTCCGGTATGGTGGGTAGAGATTTTGTCTTCCATAGCTTGGGGTAGAGTTCAATTCTTCATGATAAAAGCTGGATGTCTCATTGGATTGTGCTTGATTGTTACGATGGTTTCAAAGTTGCAAAAATCTTCGCATGGTTAGGAGGTTTATAAGTGAGGAGTGAAGATTGAATGATTTCCTCTACGATCGAAATCAAAGTAGTGATTTTTGCGTATGAACCAGCATTAAGAAATTATGCAAAGCTATACAGTCTCTCCAATATCTAACTCTACTTGAGCTTTACAACGCATGCGTGGAAGTTTCTCAATAAATCTCAGTACCGCTAAGGTATGGAAAATAAGGTTTAGCGTTACGGATAACAATTTTTTTCCGAAGCTCTGTCACAAGGAAATTTAAAAAAAGCCACAGTTTAAGTGTCTTACACTTGAAGGTGGACCCTGATTTTTAATTATATACTTCATCTTGCCGTGAAGAATTATCTGGGCTTTAGAACGAACAAATAACTTAAATATTAAAAAAATTACTAAACATTTTTTTTTTTAAAAATCACTAATTTGTCGACATTTTTCCATCTAGATGAAACTTATCAAAATCACTGACTTATTCTCAGTTTTTGAAAATTTTTATGATCCTAGATAATGCAGCATTGGTGTGTTTTTAAATATTGAAAAACTAGACTTCAAACTCTCTTCATTTCCACAAAACTGTGACTTTTCTCCAATTTGACGCTTTGCACCATTTTCAGAATAAGCATAGACAGCTCTAGCTTTAGGCTAAACTTGTCTTAACAGTCATGAGTAACTGTTACTAACTCACAGCAGTCACGAAAATAGCATATTTTTCTCAAAAAAGCATCATTTCACATTACGATGGAGCCTTCGAAAAACAACCTTAACTTAAGACTGTGCAAAATATCTCCATAATCTTACTTATAAGGATGTTTATCTCTATGTACTTCCCCCTAAATCACTATAAGGATGAATCTCAAACCACCACCATTTATTCATGATTGTATATGCAGCCTGACGATCAAAAATACCTAGAAGTGACTCATCTATTATCTTGATTCCTCAAGTTTTACATGCTTATGACTTAAAGATGACTGCTTACAGACTTAATTATTTTTCACCTAAATATTACAAAGCTCGAATGTTCATTACTAACTGTAATTATTAATGCCTATTAAACTTATTTTGTGTTTCGTTATTTATTTCCTATCTATCTATAAATTATAACATTGTAAACAAGTGTTGTAACACGAATGGCTAATTTGGCAATGAATGACTGTTGATTTACAAGTATACTGCGTTTACATGTGATAGAAACCAATTATTTTGAACAAACGGGCGGTATTGGCTTACAGTTATACTATCAGGCGGGTGATCAAAAGCATATACATTGAACATTTGTAGTATATACGCAGTATATTTGTAATATGTAAATGATAAGTGCATGTATTTATTTAAGTATCATCCTTTTTTACGTAGGTATATTTGTGAAAAAATACTTCTTTAAAATTTCTTTAATGCTTCTTTAGGTTAGCCTTGTATTTATTTTTATCATTTTCAATGAAAAATAATTTAAAAATATTTAGAAAATTTTTATTAAACTAAATTTGTAAGTTATATTGCTTTTTTGCTGCTCACAATTCTATTTTAAACAAGCTTATTCCAATCTCAAAGGAAAGAAACCAAAAATTTTAATTAAAAAAGTAATTAAGTCCGAGATAACTCGGACTCAAATAATTCAGTTCTAGAAGTTATTAAGAGGTGAAGAAAATTAATGAATTAATATGTTGTAACAATTCAAAGTTTAACGTAAAATTTATGATAAATATTGCAGCTTAAAAAAATCTGGAATAATTATTTTGCTATGTTAAAAAAAAAAGAAAGTTTGAAGATGTAAAGAAAATGGAGAGAAAAAATTTTTTCGTCTCCTCATAACATAGTAATTTAATTTATCTTTGATAGTTATGGTATACTAATAACAGTTTGCCTTTTTTTTATTCACTTCCATTAAAAAAAAACTTTTGGATTTAATTATATAAAACGAATTAATTCTATTTAAGCTAGACCAAACGCATTTGATTTTAAGTAATTGGACAATTGTGTGACATGTTAATCTAATGAATTTTTTTCAGTGACACCCAATGTCTGTAATAATGACCTTCAAATGATCTTGAAGATTGAAATTAATATTAAATAAATTTCTTAGTAAATGCTTTTAAATCATTTAACCGTAATTAATAAAATTAATATGAAGCAATGAGTTGCTAGATATGGTAGATGGACAATAGAGTAAAATGTAATTTGAACTTATAATTTATATTGAGTCATGCCTGATTTTAAATTCCTTAAACTTTTAGTTTTTAAACATTAATTTAAAGCATTTTATTAGCATTATTTTCAATTATTTCGATAATGTAAATTTATATTTTGAGGTCTTAAAGTTTTTCAAACCTTTAAGTGACCTATAATAAACCTTTATGTGCATTACAAATGCAATATGTTTTAAGTTATTAAAACTGACTTTTATGCAAAAATATCAGTAAGGTAATGAGACGTACTTATTACGTGAATACAATTATATTTAGTTGATATTTAATAAAACTGATTAATTAATAATTTTTCCCTCAATTTTCAATAATAATGGTTACCTTAACCAATTTAAATAATACTTCTGCATAAAAAGAACTAAGAAATTATAGAGAAGTTATCATTTCAACTTAACTAGAAGTTATCATTCAAGTTAACTATGTGAAGTTGCATGTGTTGGTATCATCTCACTTTCCGCTAACTTAAATAAACCATGCCTTGTTGATTTAATAGCGATTGCAATCCGTTTATATAATTTAATATAATTTAATGTAAATTTTTATACATTTTATTTTAAATTTATTAAAAATCTAAAAATACATTAGATAAAATTTAAGATTTTAGAAATATTAAATGCATAATTTTAGCTCTGATTTCCAACATGTCAATAATGCTCTTTCAGTTTGCAATAACTTTTTACATTCATTCCTTAACTAAATATTATTTTATTTTGTCAATTATTATTTCATTAAATTGGTAATATTTGCTCAAAATGTCTATTTTTAAGTCACTGAAAATTTATTATAAAGATTTGAATATTAATATTTAAGAATTAATTAAAACTATGAAAATCTGACCTATCATAATCGAAGTCATGGTGAATTTTATATCATCAAATTTATATATTTGTCTGAAAACTAAATTGTAAGTTTAGTTTCTTCCGACAAATAAAATGTTTTTTAATTATTTGAATTCCAACTTCGATGTAATTGACATCGTTAATAATTAATTATATTTTGAAATTGTTTTTCTCGGATTTTAATATTAATTTAAGACAGAAATGTGTGATTTTAAAACTTGGTTATTTTTAAGAAATATCTATAAGCCTTGCTTGATTTATTGTATGCTTGCTTTATAAAAATCCATATATAAAAATGTTTCTAGGGAGTACCTTGAATTTTTTGTCTTAAAATCATTCTTCAGCTTGTCAAAGTTAGTATCAGTGACAAAATTTTATATTACTCATGATTACTTTGTTTTTATTTAGGTCTCAGAATTCGTATCTTCAATCTGGTTGTGAAACTAGTAGCCTGCCTCTTATACGTCATCAGAGTCGTTTTAGATCGAGGACCACAATACGCAGTTTGGTAAGAAATTTGCTTTTTCATACATCCCCTACGTACTGTTAAAAATTTGGAAAAAAAAGCTGACTTGAATAAATCCGAGATTTTGCATACTTGCTTTATTATGAAGATTTAAATATAATAAAGACCCGACATTTCTGACTAAACTATCAATGACATTTATCAAAAATCATACATAAGAATTTACAGACTGAAAACATGCTATTTCGGGATAAATTTAAAAAAAAAAAAAAAAAAAAAAAAAAAAAAAAACAGAGTACGTTCTTTGTTTGCTAGCATTATGAAAAACTCGTAAAGTTATGATTTCTATTTGCCGACCAGGTGGCCGAGTGGTTAGCATGCCTGACTGCGGAGCCGATGGTTGCGGGTTCGAATCCCGCTCAGGGCATGGATATTTCTTTCTCTCTGTGTGTTCTATGTCCTTTCTCCTTTTGTGTGTGTGATTGTGTGAATGTGACCCGCCCTATAAACCCCGTCACCCACGTCACACAACCGCAAACCGGCGGGTGGTGTGACGTGGGTGACGCTGCTCCACCGCCGTGGCTTCGCCACAGGTGCCCACTGGGTAACGAGAAGAGAGTAGCAGTCCTGGCATATGACGCCAATGGGATAATATATCCCAAGTGCCCGCCATTAAAAAATAAAAATGAAAAATAAAAATTTTAAAAAAAAATTATTTCTATTTTGTAACCAGTCAAATAAGAAGACCACTAGAGAACTGTAAACTTTTTTTTCTACTTTTCAAATTAATCAATGGCGGATTCAGAAAGTTTAGAGTCTCCTTTTTATAAACTATGACTTTTTACAATCTCATATGTGTGTTTTTTTTTAAACATTTTTGATAAGAAAAATAATCGATTTCGCAACCATGTCTTATGGTTTTTATGCGTTATAAAATTTTGCACATTTATTAAAATGCTTTGCCGAATTTTTGCACAAATAAAATATAATTTTTTTTAAATAATCTTTGAAAAATTAACCAAAACAATTAATTCAAGATTTTCTAAGTAAATAATTTCAAATAATTTCAATATGATAACAAAATGAGAAGTGACATTAAACTTAATTATTAGCAAATTGCATGTATCTAGTGGCTTCTAAAATAACTAAAACAGGTTGATAAAAGAGCTGCAAAGGAAACAAAGAGTTATCTGCTAAAAAAAAAACTTTTAACTACATAAAAAATAAAAACACATAAAAAAATAAAACAGACCACATCCTGAATATCGCATATTTAAATAAAAACTATTATTATGCTTTTGTGATTAGAATCATTATAATTCAGATTTATGATTCCTTAAACAAATTTCACAGTAAAGCTTTTGTTACTGATTCAACTATTCTTGGATATACTATTCTATATTCTATTCTATGTAGAAGAAGCTACTATTTTATATAAGAAGCACGTATGAAGTTTTCAGTTAAGAACATATAATACATAGTATGACATATAACTGAGGTGTTAATAAATTCGTGCTCAATGTTTCGAATCATACTAAGAGCCAATAGTTATAAATATTTCAATTTCTAAATGAGTGTAGTAAAATTAATGCTTTAATAATTATATATAAAAATGTAATGCTACGCAAATATAAAATAATTTATAAAATTTGTATTTGTTGAGTATCTATTTGCGAATTAAAAACATTATTTTTTATCTATATTCCTTCTGCTCAAAGCAGTAGCTTGTAGAAAATTATCCAATCAAACTAAATAATATGGCATAAGATAGATGCTAATTAAAATTTAAATTGAACAGACACACCAGTCTTACGTCACATATATCAGATTTTTAAATTCCTAAAAATTATCATAATTTATAACACTCCAAATGTTGCTTCTTACAAATTTAATCATATGAAGAAAAAAAAATTTCTAAATAAATTACCGCCCAGTCTTTTTCAGTCACTCAGTGGGTGATGATAATTCAAATTACGAACTACATTCCTTAATGGTTGCGTAAATTTTGCTATTTTTGATATTTTTAACGGATTGCTTTGCTGTAACAATCCGTCCTAATAAGTAAAGTTTGTGGAAGAAGAATTTGAGTCCTAAATCCCATTAAAATCGTACCTGAAAATAAATTAATACCCAGGAAATATCTGATAATGATTTGAAGAAACTAACTCAGTTATTAAAACAATAAGAAAAGAAATCAAAATAATTAAAGCAATTAGAAACTACACTTCCAGTGGAAAAACGCGCAATGCAGCAGAAATTCCAAAAGGAAATTGAAACCAAGTGAATAAATAAAGAAAAGCAATGAAAAATGAAAAATATGAAAACCGAAGCTGACGTGGTCAGGGGGTACCTGCCCCGGAAGTCATAAATGCAAACCCTTTCTATCGACACGACAATTGAAAAATTTCGATTTAGTTGATGCTTGGTAGTCAGTTATGTACTTTGGTTTTGGGATTTATTTTCAAGTAAGCTTTTGAGCATTGTATTCTTATGTATTATTTAGGTTTTATACTTTTATAGTTGTTTTTTTTGTAATTTGGATTGTATTTTCTCTACCTGGACTTTGTCAAAACCTTTAGGGTACAAAGAGAACAACTTTGACATTTGTCGCGTCGGTAGAAAAGGTTTTGCCTTTATGACTTCCGGGGCAGTCATAAATCACGACGCCAGCTTCGGTTATCATATTTTTCATTTTTTTTTCATTTTTATTGTTTTTCTTTATTAATTCATTCAGTTATTAAAACTAATAACTAATTTTGGAAGATTAAATACGTTTACATGTATGCAAAAAGTTATAAAAGTGATATGCTAAGAAAAGATGGTTTTGGTTCAAAAAAGGAAACCTCCAGAATAACCACTATCATGACATTAATTTTTTATTTTTTTTATTCCGAAGCTTAATTACATTTTTTCACTTCTTTAATCTTAAGATAAACTAGGGACCCATTCATTGATGAATGTTTTTATGTTTCAAAAAAATCTGCCGAAGCCAAAAGAAAAAAAAAACTTTTTTTTTTTTCATTCTAGCGGTAAAGAAAGGAATTTTCTTTGAAAACTCAATATCTACATTTTTATATCAAAGTAATTACTGTGCACCGTTTAAAGCTTAAATGAGCATATTGATCGTGAAAAATGTTCTATCATACTTTTATTATTCGCCGCAATGTTTGCTTTATGGCTATAAAAACTGTAATTAAAATTTTAAGTATAGGAATAAAATGTTAATGAATTCGAGCCATATTTCAGAGTTAAATTTGTTAACACTTTAAGTATCGTTTTAGATATTTTCTATAACTAAAATTTCTCAATTATTCTTTTAGTTAGAGAATGCTAGTTTTTCATTGGTTAAATTTTAGTACTACAGAATTTCGGATTTTAATAGATTAAATTTAACTATACAATCATTTACACATACATGGTTATTTTTGAAAATAATTTATTAAAATTTTAATTACATTTGAGAGTAAACATTACATTTGAGGCAAAAACAAAATTAAAAACAATGAGAAGAATGTAAGCATGCTGAGTAACCAGTTTGAGTTTGAATATCAACTATCAAAAATTATTATATTAACTGTTTCTATATTTTAATATTAAAGTAACGGAAAACTTTGTCTTATTATATGCAAAACATATTCTATAGAATAATTAATTGAACAAAATTGTGTTCATGTCGCTGCCATAAAAGGATAGCGTCACAATTTTAAAATATTTTGAACTGTAAGTGTGAAAAAGGCATTTTAAATTTTAGCTTTAATCTATAAAGTTTTGGAGAATATCAAAGAATATATAAAAAGAGAAGAAACCAAAGTCTTTACTAATAAGTGTAGTGCGCAAAACAAACGGACCACCCTGATTAACTTTTGATCTAACGATCGGATCTTCGCGTTCGAAACTCAAACTTAATAGCTCGAGTGGATGATTTCAAATTTTCTAATTTCTAAGTGCAGACGATATTTTAAGTTACGAAATTAGACACAAAAACGCACTTTCGCTGAATAAGCATATTTTTATTGACCCCTAAAATAAAGGGGTTAGGATTAATCTGGGAAATATGTTCTCAATAGTTCGGTCAGACGAGCACTCCAAAGTTTGCACCCTTTAATGTCAATTCGTGTTTCGCCATATCTCACGAGACATTTTTAAGCAAATTGAACAAATTTTGCACATAATTATAAAATTCATTTCTTTTCTTCTTCTGCGCACTGTAAATGTTTCTTCCAATTGTTATTTTTTTCTACAGATAAAAGAAACATTTCTACTCTAATAATAAAGCAGACATTTAAGCGTCTAATAACATGATAAATATTTAGCCTTACGTAACTGCACCTCTCTGTGTCAGTAAGCTGAACTTCTAATTGGACAATAATTTTTTTTATTCATTTTCTATTAGAATTTGTAATTGAATGTATGTAAACCAATAAAATCATTCAGTTACTTTTATTGCCTTTCTATGAATTCGTTAAATGATTTCAAAAGATCTCGAGGGCTAAAGAAGACGGAGATAATATTTTTATTAAGCACCTGTGGTAAATTGCGATATATTTCAACTTACGATTAATTACGATTAAATATTTAAAGTCATGAGCTTGATAAGTCATGAAAAAATAACAATAATTAAACTTTTTTAAGGCTCAGACGATTTAAAGGCATTATGAAATTGATTTTAAATCATATTTTAAATTTCCGTAAAATTTTTGGGATAAATAGTTTTAATCTTTTGTCTGTTAATCTGTCTTTCTTTCTTACTTTATTTCTCTCGCCCTCTCTCTCTCTCTTTCCCCTCTCTTTTTTTCACTCTCTCTCTTTCTCTATTCTTCTTTCTCTACTTTTCTTTCTCTCCATCTCTTAATTTTTTTCCTTGCTTTTTTATCATTTGCCAAACGATTCAATTTTTTCCCTTGTTTTAATAAAATATTTTAAAGAAGGGAAATGGTAGTTTAATTTCTTTCTTCATTTAACATAATAAATAATGAAAATGAAGTCGTCAATAAACTCATTTTTAAAATTTCGTTTTCGTTTTTAAGAGTTAATTCCAAAATAATTATTACATTAAGTTAATCTTTCTCAAATTTCAAGATAATTGAGGTCAGAATATTTGATTAAAAAAATGGTATTTTTTAAAAATTGTGTTTTGAAAAATAAAAGACAGAAAGTGATTCAAAATAAAATGTTTTATGGTGTAATAGTCAGAATTTTACGAAATCGCTATTATTTTTATAAATAATGTTAAATATAAAATACTTATTCCACGTATAAAATTTTATTAATGCTGTATAAGAATTTTTTAGGAACTATTAAAAATTATAAACTAACTAGTGGGCTGCGCCCCCTGCTCGCTAACGTTCGCCAACCCCGAAAATTGCTACGCAATCTTATATGTATTGCTTCGCAAACCAAGCTCGCTTCACTCGCTGCTAACTTAGGTACATTGCAAATGCATAAAATTCTAAGAATTCAAAACAATCATTCAAATCCATATAAAAACTTTTTTTTAAAAAAAATTACATATTTTTAGTAAATACTAAGTCATTAAAATAAATTTGAATTCAAGTAAGTGACATTTAATTCGTTAAACCTATTAGAAGTGTGCCATAGTATAATTCGTGATATAAATCAAAAATCGTCAAATAAATTCGTAATATATAAATTCGTGAAAAATAACGCTTTCGACAAAATACTAAAATAGAGATCTATCGACAAAGACTACTCACTTCTGCCTAGCTTAATAGTATGAGATTGCCGCAGCTGATGCTCTCTGGTTATTTCAGTTTCCGTTTTCAAAAGCGCTATATGTTGAGCCACCTCAGCTAGATTTGGCATGTGACATTTTTAGCGACAATCATTGGTCGATTCGCCGTGTAAGAGAAATAGTAACGTAAACAAAACAAAGCAAACGTTGCGCCACAGGCGGAAAAGAAATGCAGCCGAACTTTAGGAGCCACGTAAGAGAATTATATATATATAATATTTTACTAGTTTAATATTTTTTAATCATTTTCTAAAGTAATTCCTTACTTTGAACATCAAGCATAAATATTTTTTTTGAGTCTTCAAATTTTTTCATTTCATTTCAATATTTTTAATTCATATCTAATTTTGTTTTTTAAGTAAGATGTTTAAAATACAAATTATTTTTCGAGCTGACTGTTAATTTTCTCGTATGTCAATAATTTTGAGCGTGGTACATGATAAAACATTTTAAAACAAATCTCCGTCATTAGTTTAGATTTCCTCTCATCCCAGAGTGCCGGGAAGAAAAGAATTAGAAATATACTGAAAAAATAAAGCAAATTTAATTTCGTACTTAAAATCATGATCAATATCAAGAAAACGTAATTATAAAATAAATTTTTTAATATAATACTTGTAAGAAGAGATAAATATTTCAGGATTCAAAATTGATTTAGCAACTTTAAGAAAAATTTATTCAATTAATTTTTTTACTGAATAAATGATATCTTTATATTTTTGCACTAACCAAAGAAATTGATGAAATTAATATAGTCAAGATGAAAGGATATCTAGTTTCTTAAACTATAAGTGCTTACCAGTAACTTGATGACTTTTTAAGATTATTTAGCCTACTTGTGTTTTAAAATAATATTAACTTTTTAATTGGATTCAAGAGGGTTTTTCCAAGTCTATTTTTTACCAGTAAGTAAAAAAACTGTCGTTTGTTACTATGATAAATAATTGGTTTTTTACTCAAAATGGTTAAGAAAGATATTCACAAAAATGATCTTCAATTTCTTCCACACATTTTACAATCTTTCGTCTGTTAGACTGATAACTAGACCATTAAGCTTGGCTTACAAGTACATGAAGAAATGTCATAAAATGTTACACAAGATCTTAATATCTAACAGATTTTTTATACCTTTCACCTTTTTTTTAATTGGTAAAGCAGGTTTTACATAGCATTAAAATATGCTAAGCCTTTTATGTGCGGTCGAATAAAACTGGGACTTTTTTCGAAAGACTAAACTGGGTCTATATACAACAATTTTTTGAATCAAAATTCCGGAAGTGTTGTATATAGTGTTTCCTGGCTGATACACGTTAAATCTGCCGAGTCGCAAAGTCCTCCATGTTACCATACCAAATCAATACCTCTGGGGATACTCATCCAGGAGTTTCCTTTTATTCTGGATTGGTTCAAAATTACAAAGCTACGGAGTTGAACATTAGTAGTTGCAAACCCAAAATTGGGTCGGCTGTTCAACGACGGATATAAGATATAAAATAAGATATGAAATATATAGTGTTTCAACTGTAAATGATTGGCACTTTTAGCCTGTAACATTGCAGAGGAAAAAAATCTAAAAAAAAATTTGTGATTTCTTTCCTAAAACTTCTGATTTCGGTTGTTAAGCTTTATTCCATTTTTATCCAACCATGTCAGATAAAACGAGTTTAATCCTAAAAAGGTTATTTTATCATACAAATAAAAATTTAAGCAATTCAATTTACGGAGTTTCTTAGAGTAACAAAAACCTTATAAACCCAGTTTCGTCCAACTTTATACAAAAATAAAATTTTGATCAACATTTTGCAAATTACCTTAATGATTCTCTCGTTATCCAAATCTCTGAAAAGTATATCTAGCCAGGTCTCTGTATAGTTCTGAAGAAACTTAAAGCAGAAAACGTAAACTCAACTAAAATACCTTTAACAACAAATTATCTTTTTCGTAGCTGCTGTTATTGGGGTAAATAAATTGAGTTGTTAATAGATCTGACATTTCATCAATTTAATAGTTGTGTAGGATACATCTAGCGGCTATGTTATACTTAAAAAAAAATTTCCTGTATCTCCTATTGGTTCAAGTTTAGAGCAGTTTTTATTAATTAATCACCCTTATTGCACATTTCTAGTTTGAGAGATCGGGTGAAAGTTGAACAGAAGGAGAAAAATACTACTTTTGGGTGGAAACTTGGAGTTAAGATTCAATGGTATTTTTCAAAGGGTCTTTCGTCGCATGAATTATGTTTTTTTGTGAATAATATACTATTTTCATGACTACTAGGAGTTTGCAACAGTTACTCATGACTGTTAGACAAAGTTTAGCCCATCTTCAGCCAGTGACCCCTATGCTTATTCTGGAAGTGGTGCAAAACGTCAATGTAGAAAAGCCACTCTTTAAAGAAAATGAAAAAATTTCGTGGTCCAATTTTTTAATATTTAAAATCTTACTCTAATTGTGAATTATTTGGGTTCATGAAAATTGCATACAATTAGAATAAGACGTTAATTTTGACAGTTTTCATTTCGGTGGGAAAATGTTGCCAAATTAACGATTTTTAAGAAAGTTTAATAATTTTTAAAATATTTAAATTGCTTGCCCGTTCTTAAGCCCTAATGATTCTTTACGATAAGATGGCATGTATAGTTTAAAATTATAGATTTGCTTCAAATGTGAGGCTCTTAAACTGCGGCGTTTTTATTCTCCTTGCCGAAAGAATTTCGAAAAACCATATTAAACTTCTTATTGATGCAAACAGCATGCAATTTCTTTTGTCTGTACCACCAGAAAAACGTGATGCTAGCAATTTTCTTTCCTTAAAATCAAGATGTTTTTTCTCAGATGAGGGGTAGAATAACTTATGAACCCCACATGTGATCTAATTATAAATAATATATTTCATTTCTGTATTTAAGAAAATTGATTGAGAAAAAAGCGTTCCTTGATAAGAGTTAAGGTTATAATTAGTGCGCTTTCTTTAATAGAGCAGCTAAGTAAAAAAAATTTAAGTATTCGTGTCTAGTTTGAGAACTATGGTTGCATTCAATAGTAATTAGTGTGTTCGTAGAACGATTACAAACATTATTTAGTCCCGCAGTGGACTGATCGTTAAAACACGGTTCCCAGCAGAACTGTCAAGTCGAAGTCAAGCATCACTGGCTGCGGTCAGTGTGCGGGTGGGTGACCACTTGGATCAGTCTGCGTAGGGACCGAAGGTGTGCGGTATTGGTCCTCGTTAAACTGTGCTACCGTAAAGTGCTCGACTTCGCGCAGGTCGTCGGGCTACTGAAGCGGAGGTGCCATCCCCTCCGCAGAGGATCAAAATTGTGATTTCATGTCTTCGGATCATCCTCCGGGATTTTTCCCAGACCGTCGCCAATAGCCCATTGTGCAGCTCTAGTGCGACGTAAATTAACAACAACAACAACAAACATTATTTCGCACTGAAGCTGAAAATGGAAAAAAAAATTTCGTTCATCTTTTTTAATTTTGAACTATGATTTAATCCTCAGATTGAAAATTAATTGTAAAAGGGATATATTTCTCCGTATCAATGTGCATCAAAAACGTATGAGTGTAAGCATGAATAAAAAAAAATATTAATACTTTTAAAAAAGATAAACATTGTTTTCCCTCATTCAGTATACTCAAAAACATTCATTATTAAATAATGGAAAAATTTTCAACATAAAGTATTTTATTTCACTTTACATCTGCTTTAATTTCAGTTAACATATGGCTTCAACTATAAGTAATAAATTATTTGTCTTAGAAATACAGCACCTGATCTCGTGTTTAATACATCTTCAAAGACTCTTAGTGTCTGACCTTTGTCCCTTTACTCAAGAGTTCAGGAATAACTCTCAGCAGTAAGTACATTCAGAATAACAAGGATTGAAGGCAGTAGAATATTTAACGAACATAGGGCCTGATATATTTCGAAACTTCTCAAGTAAATTTCAATGCATTGTGAATAATTGTGGAATTCCAGTTTGAGTTGAATAGCATACATATTCAGTATTTTTTTTTTTTTTTTGCATTTTAGAAATACTCATTCTTCATGCTAAGTTGAAATTTGCGTGGTTTGACACATTTTTTGCTTAAGTATTGAAGGAAACAGCTAGGTGATTCGTATTTTTTAACATATTTTCATATATTTTTCACAATAATCTTTATAAGTATTCTACAATTCTTTTATCTTTATGGCTAAAAAGGAGTAGGCTAAATATTAAAACTCTTTTAATAACTCATCCGACTTCATTCTCCATTTTTTCACTTTATTTCATCGTCAAGTTTACTCGGATTTTATAATGCATCTCTTTTGTTAAATATTTCAAATATTCATCTTCTTATTTCGTTATTTTCAAATTTTATGATTGCTTCAATGAACAATTTTTTTAAGTTTTTTTTCTATTTTTATTTTATTTATTCATGAAGTTTGGATCTATCTAAGAAATTAAAGTTGCTTTACTATTTCGAATAATTGTAAAATCACACTATGATATTTTTACCTCTTGATAACTGTATTTGAAAAAGTTCCAAAATTTTTTGTTTATGAACATTTGCATAAAATAAAAAAAATGAATTCATTTGAATAGCAGGCATTTGATAGCACAAAAAATACATGAAATAGAGTGTTTTAAAATGCCCCTCCTTCGAAATCAACCCCTTTCTATCCAAAATCAAAAATACTCAAAATACAAATTTTGGTACTCATTTTATTTTACTGGTAAAATGCCAAAATAGGCAGAATTTATTCCATTTGGAACGTTATGATAAGAATTACTTATAAGAGAACATTTAGATTTCTTTCTCTCTATATATATATGCATAAAATTTAATGTTGATCTGCCTGAAAGTTATTTTTAGCAGAGGTTCCCAAACATTCCCAAGTTCCAGATCCCCTAAAAAATTTAAAATTGTCCCACGAAACCCTAATTATATAATATTTATTTTGTACACATAATGTTTTATGTGCCATGTGAGTACGACTATGAAACAGGAAATATAGAAATAGAGTGCGAATAGAAACGTAAACCCACACTTAAAACGCACTCAAGAACTTTCAATTGTAATTAATAAAATGTTATTTTGATGCTATTTTTGGAATTACATATTTCCCAGCTTTTAAAAAATTTTAAATTTCTGAATTTAAGTTATTTCTTAATCCAATTATTTTTAAATTATTTTTAAATTAAATTTTAAATTATTTTTAATTATTTTTAAATTAATTTAATTATTTTTCATCACATTTGAATAAAAAACAATTATAAATACTTTTATTCTTTCCTTAACAATCAATGTAACAACTAACTTTTTAATTCAACATAAATGTATCAGTGCTGCAAATATTCGAATATCAAAACCTATTAGTTTTATTTTCCTTAAGCCTCTTTTTACCCTAACCACAAAAATGTTTCGGTTACAGGGTTATATTAAATTCTTACGAACTTTTTGGTGATTAAGTTGTAGCTAGATTATATAAAATTAACACTAATAACGCAGTGTTAGCTTTGTAGTTGTTATATTATCTGTCGCGATAACTCGCCAACTTTGCATCTCTTCCAATGCTCCTCAGTGTTTGTTAGCGACTATTCATTTACTGGTAAATTTAACATTTTTGGAGTTAGGAATGGAGGTTTTTTGAATGTCAAATGGCAAAAGTGAATAGTTACAAAAATTGTCACAAAAAATTAATCTGTTTTAAAATAAATTACCTTCGTCTATAGAGAAGAACTGAAATTTTAGTTTGATAATATGGCCGTATTTGTTCCTCTTAAAATGTTTTCTAAACAAAACAAGTTTGATTAAGGTATCGCTGCAATAATTCCTTTTTAAGTACAAACGTGATGAAACGTAATTTTCACTACTACAATCATGCTTTCTCCGTAGTTTTTATTTATAATAAAAAAACATTATAAGCAATAACAATAAAAGAAAAATATAAATCTAAGGAAATTATTATGAAATTGTCAATTGCTTTATTGCCATAGTTGAGCTTGCTGCTCATTGCATAACTTTCCAAATCTTAATATTAATTTCAATATAGATACTCGTATTTATTTTTTAAAACCACATTTCGCGAGAGATTAACTCTTAACAGTAACTGGGAAAAAGCCATGCAAATAACAAGCAAAATGAAAATCCTCTTAGAAAAACATAATTTAGACTTGAGATTCTTATTCTTTAAGTATCCATAAAGAAAAATAATCAATTTATCATTTAATTTCTGTAATTTATATTTTTAACTGTCAATGCATTTATGGCTTAATTAGGTAAGTTTAAAATTTTATAAGTTTCTTTCTTTCCTGATACGTTATTAGAGGTAAGTATACGCATGCTAAACTATAGATTATTACCCTAAATTCCTTAAACTAATGAGCAGTTTCAATAGGTGTGGCTGCTAGGCATCTGTTATTGGGCTAATTTTAAACACAATTTCGTGAACATGTATAAGTAGAAAATAGTTTAGAGATAAAGATAGTTTAAATAAAAGATTGTGGCTGATGCTTTTTTTTAAATAATTTGCTATTCGTTTTAAATAAATATAATAGCTCTCCCAACATCCCATATTTCACATGAACTTGATAAAAAATTTATTTGGAATTCTAAATTATTCCGGTGAGAATTTATGAATTATTTATTTTTAGTTTATTACAATTAATAGCACTAAAAAGTCTTTATTATTTAAAATAACATTATCTCATAATAATAATTTACTAACTTGATTAAATCTTAATTCATTGTTTATTATCTGAAGCAAATACAGGGTGCTTAAAACTACAGCTACCTTGTTTATGCTATAATAGGGTCTTTTTGGATGCTGATGAAAATTGGTAAGTTACATGAGCCACGGGGGAAAATTGTATGCAATAAAAAAAATTTGCTCGAATTTATACCATCAGGTGAGGAAAGTGACGTAAAGAGAAATAATATGAAATTGAACCGTAAAATTTTATTAAATCATATCTTGCGATTTCATAATGCGTTATGTTTGGTATTCAATATTATCTGAAAGGCTCTTCTTTTTTTCCTCGCAGCACACCTCTAAGTATACAATCCTTTTGACACTTTTGTACATTTTTTTCACTTATTCGTAGTGGCACATTGTAGGATGATTTAACCGTGTTTTCAAACCATTTGAAATTGCAATAACGATTTGCTCATACGTAAGAAACACAGCCATCTCTCAAAATGTTAATTATTTTTTATTGAAAATATTTTTTTCTGTTGTGCATACAAACTATACACCACGTTATTTCATTGAAATCTACGTGTACATTGTTTTCATTTTTTTTGCACTGGCACATTGTAGAATGATTTAGCTATGTTTTTAAACCACTTGAAATAGTAATAACGATTTGATCATATGTAAGAAACCCAGCTATCTCTCAAAATCGTAATTATTTTTTATTGCAAATATTTTTTCGCTGTCCATACAAATTATATACCAAGTTGTTTCATTGAAATCTACACGTGCATTTTTTTATAGTTATATGCGTGCATTTTTTTAGTATTTGTTTCAAAATCATACATACTGAAAATAACAGTCTACATGTTTCAGGCACTGAAATAAAAGGCACCCATTTTCAAGACGTGCCAGGTGCGAATGAGGAGAAACAAAGGTGGTTTGAAATATAAAACGTAAAATAATCTACAAAAGATGCAAAAATATAGTTGAGAAGCAAAACTAGAAAAATGCAGAAGCCGAGAGGAAAAAAGATGAAAACCAAAACAAATAAAACCGCTGTGACCGAGAGGGGCAAATCAGAGTAAAATGCATTTCCACACGTTATGGCTAAGTGGATAATTATTTCTACTTCAGTCTCCTCAGCTCACCTTGATGTCCTGGAATCTTGTTTCATTCATATAACATTAGTTCCTTACCCCCGCTTCATAAAACGTGGAGATGTATTTTCCCCTCTCGGACAAGGTGGGGTTTTTTTGTTCCATTTTCTTTTATGTTTATTTTTATTCTCTCTCAGCAACTGCGATTTTTCTAGATTTGTTTCTCACCTTTATTTTTCAATTTTTCGTTGGCAACTTCGTTTTGATTCAAATCATTCTTGTTTCTTCTCATTCACATTTGGTGAGTTAGTCAAATGGGTGCCCATTTTTGAGCACTTAAAACATGTCCACGGTTATTTTCGATTTTTATATTTCTTGAAGCGAATGAAATTTATAATTAAGTAATAACTACCCTGTAACTTAAAGAACTTCCAGTTGATGACGAACGATAAATGTTTCCCTTTAATCTTATTAATGCGATCCTTGTATATTTCGATTAATTTTGTTAGTAAATTTGTGATGATATTGAGATGAAAAAATTGTTTTAAAAAACTTACCTCTTAAAAGTTTATAAAAGTGCAAGGGACTATTTTTCTTACAATATTCTGGAGGGGGGGGGAACTTATTCTGAAGCGTAAGAGACTACCGTATCCTTTTCCACACGGGCTTTTTCTCCGACTTTTCAGCCTTCTCAACTTTCAGCAGGGATTAAATTATTTTTTTATAAACAGGAAAATGTCATCAGCTTGTCTTTCTTTCTGAGAAAAATAGATTTCACACATGAAAGGTACTGTTTATCTCCAGAATATCCCTGGGATGTATCCTTTCATAAGGTTCTATTCAAGTCAGGTTTCTTGAGGAGAAAAAGGAAGAAAATTGTATTTGCTAGCCTTTAAAAGAAAAACCTTGTTTTCTAAAAAAGAAATTACTTCTAGCACGCGTTTAGGGTTCTCTTAAGTAATGTGCCTCAATATTTACTGTCAGTTATTCTGTTTTGCCACACAGGAAAAAGGTTATTGTATCACATTTAATATTTAATGTACACTGTCTATTGTTGTTTTATTCCAACTTGTTTATTATCTTAAGGAAATATTGTGAAAAATTTCTATCTTAAATATTTGTCTAATGATTTTGATTACTTTTAAATTTCATAATTATTTTAAATTTTAGTTAAAATTTGTTGTCAATATATTTTTGTGACTTATTTTTTATGAAGTTTGTTTTAATTTTTGTAAATAGTACATATTTTTACGGGGTACAATTTTATGTACTTGTCAATTAAACTCAATAATTTGTCAACTCTAAAGAAAAATAATTTTAAATTCTTAAAACTTTAAGCTACTACTGTTGTGAAATGAAATAGGAAATTATTATTTAAAAATACACACATTGATTTGAACAAACTGAATTATTTTATGTTAAAATATTTTAGTTAATAAAGGAAACTTGTTCAAAATATGTAATAATAAAAAACATCAAGTTACATTATAAATTTAAAGAAATAGTATTTAAAAACTGCTTACGTATTAAGATTAAATTTTATTTAAAACATTATACATATCTCTTTTAGAATGTCAGGAACAAAATTTTTCCCGTATACATCTATGCATTAATACACTTCCTCATGTCTGATTACCCAACAAACTTTCATTCAAAAGCTTTTTCAGCACATTTTTCGTAAAATTTCTTTCTTCCACAATTTTATTTTCAATAAATGAGAAAAACCATTAATGGTCTCTTTTTTTCAGTTTATTTGCTTTGTTAAATTGGATATTCTTTGAATATATTGCCTATAACTGCCGTAAAATAGAGATCATGTAAAAGTACCAAAACTATATGATCCATTCACGAAACCCATAACGTAATTATGGGGAAAATGTTTAACTTTTAAGACTGTGCTTTGATTCATTTCTGAAGGTTTTAATTTTAAAAAAAGCTGGAAAGATTTCTTCCAGTACTCGTATCGAAATTTCAATCTTTAGTTTCACACTCCAATTTACTTTATTAGAGAGAAACTAAGTATAGATAGTCATCTAATGTGACTGATAAAGAAAATAACCATTTTTGGCTCCGAACTAAATTTTAACTATGTATAACTATTCCATTCTAGTCCCTATTCTATCTAGTATGAATTTTAACAGTATGATTATTTTTACAGTATGATTAATAGTATGGTTATTTGTTTTTGATTATTTTTACATGCTCTTTTATCAAGTTATTTTCAAATAGCGAAGTAGAAAATTTTCACAAAAATTTCAAAATTGCGCATCGCATAAATAGTTTTTGAACTATATGTAAATATTATTCTCTTTTTTGTTCATTAAAAATATACCTGGAACATGAGTGAAACGTTCTGTGATGCATATGTCTTTATTTACGATATGTAACGTAAAATACCTATTAAAAATTCAGAAAGCGAGACAGAGTTATCTAAGAGTGTTATTTAGATCCTTACAGAAACCTTGAAAACCTTATTATTTATTTAGAAAACAAACTCTTTCGGATTACGTAATGCTATTGATTGAAATTATGTAAGACTAATGTAAGGAAGAAAATATTATACTTTAACTAAGGTTAATTCTCTCGAGAACTAAAATATTTAATTCATAGCAGTAACGGTACACAAATATATTAAAAAATAAATGAAACTCAGAAGCTAATGCTCTATTCTGTTACTGCTCGTTAAAATCCTTAATTTATTTTTTCGCTACTTTCTTTTGTTCCAGCTACTTTAATAGGCTTTTTCAGTTATTACTATCAATTTCCAACTGTTATTTATAAAAAGCTTATAATCTTAAAAATAAATAAAGTTTTTAATTTTTAATAAGCTATTTACTAATAAGATTTAAAGGGTCACATTAACCAAAAATTGACTAAGTATTGAAAAAAATACATTGTTTATAATTAAACTTCAAATAATTCCGGACACACACAAAAAAAACGTCTCTGTATTTTTAATAAATTGATGAGTAATTTTAGGCAAAAGAAACTCTGTTTTACCCCACAAATACGCATTTCGTGGTCGGATGCATTTTCGCTGTTTTCATGTTACGTTTTTTTTTCGATTAAAGACAGAGATTAGAGTTAAACATTTTCTTAATCAGCATGAGATATTTAATGAATGTGTACATTGAATAAGCATTAAAAATTGATTAAAATTTTTACATAACATTATACTCGTATATGTGTTTAAGACGGTTTTTGAATTTTTTCCCTCCATTTCTCATGTAACTAACCGTATAAAATCTTTTAACTCACATGCAAACAAATTAGTGCACAAATTTCTGACAGTCGCACTGCAAACAAAGCAAAAATACACGAAAAATATGCGAAATAGAAATCCCTTAAGGTTTTTAAAATTAGGAAATTTTTAATTTTTTTTTCAATATTTAAAAAAGAACTTAGAATATTAAAAATTAATTAGTGATTGTCAATCAAATGAGCATGTAAAGCATTTAAAGAATTTTTTGTTTGACTCTTGTTAAAAAAAATTCTCCTAGAGTACTGTGAAGCTTTAAATATAAATTCCAACATAGAATATGGTCAGCAGTTATATTTAAAAATAACTCAACTTTCTTTTATCACTTACACAGGAAAAAAATATGCTACTGAGCTCCTAACAATAATTATAACTCAAATTTATTATGGTATACATTCCATTTGAAATATACTTTGCTAATGTATTTATTAAAAATCAAAAGATAAGAAAGTTTAGAAGGAAAGCAACTTTCCTCCTTTCTAATATAGATAGTTGCTAAATATAATCCTATCGAAACATAAAGTTTAGACTGGACTATATATAACTAAGAATGTGTGAAAGTGAAGTTTAGAGTGGTTGCAATAAATTGAACTCAGCTGACATAAATCTGTCCTGAATTACAAAGAGAGGTTTGTGATCACCTCTAAAAATATCTCAGAAAGTTTCAGCATAGCTTTGCATATCGACTAGAACTGGTTAGCATTCTATGTAACAGGTTTTCTGTATCTGTTACAGAATAGTATCTGTTTTTGAAGTAACACGTTGCTTCGAAAAGTCTGTAAGAAAATACGAGACAAAAGTTGCGACTCTATCTCAAATCACTCTCAATTTTTCGTTTTTATTTGCGTGTCCCTGTAGCTTTTAATTTAAAGAAAAGAAATCAAACTATAACAAGATATTTCATTGAAGTATTGATATTTGAACAGAAGATTAGGTGGAAATGATTACGTTTAATTGAGCGTTACAAATTTGCCTATTTCTACTGTTACTTTTCAACCGGAAAATCTGTTAAATATGTTCTTTATGGAGCAAGATTCACTAACATATTCCGAAACAGAGGTCTGTAACTTTGTAACAGATTTTATAGCTGACATGGTTTTTTATCTTCACAACCGTAACATGTCTCTTGGAAACAGATTTTACAACAATTCTGCTGTATCTAAAACAACACATTAATTTTAAGAATGAAAGTTAGTCAAAACTACCAGAATATGGTAAAACTTACCATGTTTCTGGCCCTATGAGAACACCAAAAAGCTCGATAATTTTTATATTCTTAGTGAAGCGTTTTGGTTATAATTTTGGTAAAATTAACAATAAAGTATGATTTAATAATATGCGATTAAACTTTGTAAATGTGTTAAACTTTAGTAATTTTATCTTAACACCATAAAGCATGGCATTAAAAACCGATTAAACTTACTTTTCAGTTTTGTATTTTTTACTAAATGTGTGGCAATAAGAACTATAATTTTGAAAACTCACTTTTTTCACATAAACGATAATATTGCCATATAAATGATTTAAATATCGTATATTTTGGTTTTATTAATCAGAAATTCCATTTACATGCAATAGGGTAAATTTCTCAGAATTTTTCTCCGTGTAATATTAAATTTCAGTTTTGTTCAGGTATGCAAACAGTTCAGTTCAGATATGCAAACTGAACATTGCATAAAAAATTAACCTCTATAATATCGATGAAATTAAGTAATATAAATCTTATATGCCTTAGTATTTAAATACATACTTGAGTGGAATATTTGTAATGTAAATAATATAATTTTTGAAAGTAAATAATAATAATATAATTTTCGAAATGTCATTTTTCAAATATAATAAAATAATTAATAACAATATTATAATTTTTAAAAGTAGTTGATACATTTCTACAGTTAATTGAGCAAATAAAAAAATATTTTGTTTCAGACTTTTTAAATAAACTACTTTTTAATGGAAAAAAAAATTATTAAAATATTTATTATCTCTTGAATTTGATTAAATAATATATTATACTAAGTGTTTCTCCTCAACCTTGATTTTGTTTCACATCAGCAAAATCGAAACATGTAAAAAGCCTTTTAAAAACCTTTTTATGATAAACTCTTTACAGTTTTTAATGTTTTAAACATAAGTTTAAATTTTTTGATATTTTAGGTGATAAAAAATTTCTTCATTCGTCTTTTATTAATTTTACTGCTCAGTAGTTTCAAAAAAAAAATCAGCGATTAAAAACGGAAAAAACATATAACTGAAATTGAATTTATATTAAAATAGCACGAAATGCTTGAAAGAGCAAAAAGATTTGTTAATAAATATACTTTAGTAAGTACAAATATATACATTAAAGTCTTTTTTACGTATTCTTCATCTACGTTCATCAAATTTAAACAATCTAACAAAAATCAAAATCTACAGAATAACTAAATAATGAACTGTTTCCGTTCCTGTCTTCTTCAAACACTACTTTAAATTAAGTTTCTCTTTCAGCACTCGCAGTTCTATTTAACAAAATGCGATAAAGCTTCTAGCTTCTACTTTTATAACATTTGAAAAACCGAAGATAATTTATAAAATCGTAGCAGGAAGCAACGAAGCAAATTACGAAGCAAAAAAAGGTTATAAAACCAAAATGTTAAAACTTCATTTTTGGATGGCGAGATTTCTTTTGGAAGTTTATGTTATTCTCAAAGCCCTTAAGAACTTTTGCTTGTTTTCATTAAACCCCGAAAACAACTTTATCGAGATGGCTTTATTTACATTAGAACTCCCGTAGTGACATTTTATAAGATCGTAAAAATTTTACTTTAAGAAGTAGCTTACTTCTTAGGCAAACAAACCTTGAAAAAACTCAAAATTGAGTGGGAGTGTGGTATAAAGAATGGATGCTTGGGTAAACTAATGTTGATAAAAGAGTTCTTTGACTTGGGATGATTTTTCTGAGCAAAATTTCTAATTAATTTTTAAAAGAAATCTTTAAAGATTTTTGTTTACCATTCACCTAAATTATTTTATTAGCTACTTTCAACTCTTTTTGGAAGAATTAATAAAATGACTCTAAGGAAATTTGTGATTCAATTTGAAAGCTCACAATTTTTATTGTAGAATATCATAAAACACCACTTCTTCATAAGTCACTTGTATGAAACTATGCGCAGTAAATATCTAATAAAAATGACTTTTATACCGGTATTTGTTACAGCAATCTTCGGTAACTTAAAATCATCATGTTGTATGAGATTTTTAATTAATTTTCATGCTTAAGTAACACTTGTTCAACTTCAAATCTTCTATGAATCGCACTTAAATAAGAAATAAAATAAATTCATGCAAGAATATAATATTTCTAGCATTTTTTTCTTCTGATCTTTAAACTATGTTTGTTTTTTGTGAATGTGTGCGTTAATTAATAGAAAAGTACTCTATTTTACGCATTGTTGGTCACCGCTTAAGTAAAATATGTATATCCCGAAAAATCTCAATATCGAGTGAAATATAAAAATTTAAGTGCAATAGTACACACATATTTTTCATGTGTTTAATTTTCCTTTATTTATTTTATATTTTTATCTGAATTTCAACACAGTTTTTTTTAAAGTAATATTATCTGAACGAAAAATTCAACTTGAAGCTGTACGAAGTTTAAGTGCAAAAGAGAGTTTAGGTACAAAAAAGAGAAAAGAGAAGTTTAGGTACAAAAAAGAGTTTTTGAAAACAGGCCTTTGTTTTTCACAATTTATAGAAAATGAATTTTTTTTATTCTTTAAAGTACTTTGAAAAGTTTCAGTTAACTTTATTTTCCACACTTTATTCCTCTAATTATTTCTATAATTAGTTAACATTACTTCTTATCTAGTTTCATTTCAATAACATGTTGTTTTAATCATGAAACTTTTGAAATTACATATAGAAACGTTTTATTAGAAACGTTAGATATTAGAAACGTTTTGTTTCTTGTAGCAAAGCAGAAATTTTTTTTAACCAGATCCTTTCAGAATTTTTTTATTTGATTGGAAATTAATGTGCATGTTTAGCTGCAAATATTTATTTGAAGGAATGCAAATGTTCTAAAGACTATTCTATTTTTCAATTATTTGAAGAGATAGCATCAGTGATATTTACCAACTTATAGCTCCGTTTAATTACAAAAAGAGTACGTTAATATTCAGTTTTTTTTCGCTATGTCAACTAAATTCAATTAAATACATTATAGTGAGGGAGGAAGAACTATGTCACCAAATTAGTATTCCGAAAGTTATCTGAGGATATAATATTTATTTTATTTTTAATAATTCTGTAAAACTAAGTAATTTAAAATCGACGGTAATTGAAACAAAAAAAATATTCGCCAATGGTGCTTAGTTAATTTTGGTAATAGGCACTACTGGTGTTATGGTAATTGAAGCAGTTTAAATTGGTACCAAAGACACTAATATAGGTACAATGTCATAACATATTAATACATTTGATGCCTGTTAAAAGACTGTCAATCCTGTGCAGTTTTAATACGCCTACAGTGGAAAGAGTTTTTTTTTCGAGGTCCTTAGACCCTTGAAAGAGAATAAGTAGTGGACAAAATTGCTTGATTGTGGTAAATTTTGACTGTCATGAGTAGGCCTCGAGAAGCAACGTCAAGCTAAATGATATAGTTAATCTCTATTTTGTTGAGATGAGATACTAAAAATGTGTTTGCTTAATCTAATAACGTAAAGCTACCGATAAGGACAAAAAATAATTCGAAATATATTAAATTATAAATGCATTGGTATATGTTTTTCAGTTTTGAGCATGATTTCGTAGAATTTTTAGGTACAGACTTGTTGTTTATGACTTTATATAGGACGGTAATCGTAAAACTATGAAGGACGACACAGAAGGGACAGAAATAAACAAATAAATAATGGGGAGGGGGATAGTAGTTATTTTGGAAATGGAAATAAACACAAATATCTTTACTATAGTTTAATAAATTATGGAACCTAATATAGCATGTGATAAAATTAGCTTACATAATGGGAATTGCAGGTTTTTAATATAATACGTACGACCTCGAAAATCCGGACTTCTGAAATCCGGAAATCTCTAAAATCCGGACTCATGTGTCCAGTTCCTCAAAAAAAAATTTCAAAAGAATAAATTTTAAAAAAATTGCTTAAAATAAAATTTTTAATGCAAAACCACAACTCTTCTCCAACAATGAAGCAGTAGATGAAGAGGTAGAGGTGGGGTGTGAATGAAAGCTCATAGGTGATGAGGAAATTCCAGTCATTCTTATCAGCTCTGTATGGATAACAAAGAATATAAAGGGAAATCCCCTCTTCCTGAAGGGGAATCCCACAACTCTTTTGCAACAATGATGAGGTAGAGGTGGGGAATGAATGAAAGCTCATAGCTGATAAGGAAATTCCAGTCATTCTTATCAGCTCTGTATGGATAACAAAGAATATAAAGGGAAATCCCCTCCTCCTGAAGGGGAATCCCACAACTCTTTTGCAACAATGAAGCAGTAGATGAAGGGGTAGAGGTGGGGTGTGAATGAAAGCTGATAGCTGATAAGGAAATTCCAGTCATTCTTATCAGTTCTGTATTGATAACAAAGAATATAAAAGGGAATCCGCTTCCTCCTGAAGGGGAATCCCCTCAGAAGGAGGAATTTTTCCATCTTCTTGTTTTCCCCCCTTGAGATGAAAGAAAACTGGTTCTTTCTTAACCTTGAAGCTTAGGAGGCGGGGACAAGTTCTTTCATCCCCCAACAAAAAAAGGATTAGTATCAGCTGGTACAGTCTAGTCTAGAAGCATCTGTTTCGGTTATAAGTTGAAATTCAGATCGCGTTTTAAGCCTATATTTTTTGTTTTAATTGCTAATATTATGTCATCTAAACGATCGATTGCGGGAGAAAATGACAAAAGTTTGATTTTTAATGTCTTTTATTTATTATTTAAAGAGTATGTTTATGTTAAAATTGACGTCGGAGGTCTACACAAGCGTGATTAATCGCGAAATCGGCCTGGCGAATTCGAAACTTCGATAATTCTATCAATTCAAGTGAGGTATCTAAAATCCGGAATTTTCGGAAATCCGGACCTTCCAAACCCCCCAGCAGTCCGGATTTTCGAGGTTGCATGTATTGCAATTTGAGAAACAATTATGCCATAAAATTTAAAATTACCAATTTTTTCTTTACTTTAGTTAATAAAAACCTATTTTGAAAAATTCTGAATTGTTTTAAAAAAAAGTATTTATAAAAATGAAAATCTTAATTTAAAATATTTTACTATACCGATTTTCTTTTTATATTTTCAGCTATGATTGCACACCGAGCAATGTTACTCTCCCAAAAATATTTGATGAAGGAATGGTAGATAGGCCTTCCGAACATATCAATTGGTAAGTTTTAACATTTTATTAAATTCCATTTATCAACCAATGGTGACTATATTGACTAAAAATAGAACATCAAACAAGAAAGAATTGAAAGTATGACTTGTTATCATACAAAAAAATTGTTGCGTTTCAGGTCATCCAAAATACGGTTTTTTTAACAACAAAATAATATTTATTTTGCTTTAGTTTGCTTTAATTTTAAAGGGCGTGAACATTTTCTTTTATATTTTAAATAGATAGTTTGGCCAGGATAACATAGTTGGTAGGGAGTTGGGCCCATGACCAATATATCGTGAATTCGATCCCCACCTGCCAAAGACTCCACGTGTACGCGTAATAAATGTTGTCGGGTCACAAAGTCCTCCATGATCCTTAACAAATCCTACCTCTGGGAGTTCTGAATTGGAGATTGATTATTCTCCATATGGCTCAAATCAAACTTATGATCTGTGGGTGAATGCATGGATGTATGAATGGGTCCGCCCTATAAACGGGCTATGACTAGTATGTGGCCAAAGTCGGACTCTTGGCCATAGATGACGTCACTGAAAAACAAGAAATGCATCTGCCTTAACTGCACCTAGAAGGCTTGCTGGCTTTAACAAATGGCACTGAAAAAAATATATACTTTTTTGGATACTGTATTTAAATTAATGTGGTACAAATTGTGACTTTTAAAAAAAAAATTAAAAATTTTTTTTACTTACTTTATTTAAAGACATAATTTGAAAGATGTAAAACTATTTTTTTATAGAAATTTATTAAAATATAAATTCGATAACACAGCAATGAAAACATCTTTAAACCAATCGTGATCAAAATCACACAAACTTTCAATGCAAAACTCCGAAACCAAGTGTTCAAAAAATGAATTTGTTGTTGCTTGAGACCATTAAGTGATTTTTGCAGTTTTGATCATTGTTATTACGTAAGTTTTCAGAAGTTATTCTCAAGATATAATTTTGAAACTCAATTTGTTAAAATTAACGCTAACATAAACACTAAATTGCTAACAAAAGATAATACAATAAAACTAATCCATATTTCAGATACTTAATATATGCAAAGGATACTTTAAATCTAATAAAATCTTTAAATCCAAATAATTAAATCTAACAACTTTTACTTTAATTCGTACATCAGTGATTTTTGATTGACCAAATTACAAAAATCATGATTTTTTTTATCTTCTTATCCATTATCCTCACTATCAAATTTAACTTTATTAAAGAGGTGTTGCTTATTTTTGTTAGAAGTGCATTTGTCCATATTTATGGAAAATGATAAGAAAATCCATTAATTTTTATTTGGTAAGTCACATTTCATATAATAAATTGGATTTCGCAAACGCGAAAAACAAAATAAGGACACATCAGAAACTGTATTATGATTAAATGTCAAAGCTTTTATAAACCAAATAAATAATGAACTATGGTAAGGCCTATAAAGGAAATACCGTCCTTTAGTCTGGTTTATTAGTCGCGAATCATAATGAAAATATTCTAGGCATTATTTGAACTCTTTTTATATAATCCCTTTTTTACCAGTTCATGAAATAGTGCATGTTAGAAATAAAATATTCGTTTATCGTCTGAATACATTACACTACAATAATAGACGAGACACTTACAGTTTCTGACATTTTTGTCAAATTTCTCAAGAAATACTAACAAAAATTATTTTATAGAGAACCTTAGAAGTTCGATTCGTCATTCTAAGCATGTCATGCGCTTTTTCATACTTATCAATAAAGTTTAAAGCTGTCGGAGATTTAAGGGGCCGATAACAAATTACGGACGGAAAAGAGTGATCGCGAACACCTTCTGCCAAAAAGTAGCAAATAATTTTGTAACTTGTATCGATTAATTTATATTCTATAAAGGTATAAATATTCGTATTGCTAACTTAAATATTTTGAAGATTCGGACATTATTAAATGAAATTGATCTTTTTGCCTTAAGTTTTCTTACGATAAATATAAAAATTTCCAATAAAATTATTTCAAAAAAAGTTGGAATAATTTTAAATTATTGCAGAAATACCGTTTTAAAATTCGAAAATAATTCTTTAAAAATTGCGCAAGATCTGTGCATTTAAAGCAGTCTTTTCTACTGTGCATGCGCAAAACAGATTTAAAAAAATAAAATTTATAACATTGTTGTCAATTGTATTTTGTAACTTATGAAAAAAGTCCGATTTTGATGTCTTGAAAATTTTAAAAGTTTCAAGCAATTTTTTAAGTAAGGGTTTGGCAGGGTTTTAAATTTACTATGCATTATCTTATGACCAAGAAACGCAGAGCAGTGTGATATAGTCACTTAGATACCTTTTAGCTTTCTGAATCACAGATTGTTTCATCTAACAATGGTTGCAATCTGGCTTCGACTGCACGGAGAAGAAATTTCTGGTAAAATTACCATACTGTATGGTGATCTAATTTCTGGTAAGAAGGGCTATAATTCTGGTTTATAAAACCAAAATATACCGTATTTAAGCCATTCACATGGTAACGGTTAACCGCAACTTCTGGTTTTCAAAGCTATAGTTTTTATTACTACATATTTAATAAAAAATACAAAACTGAAATGTAAATTTAACCGAATAAATGATTTTTAGGACATGATCTGAGATATCATAATAAAATTACAAACTTTTATCACATATAACAAACACATTTTTTATTGTTAATTTTACCAAAAATTCATCAACAAAGCACTTCGGTAAACATTACCTTGTTTTTTTATGTTCTCATAGAATCAGAAACTCGGTTAATTTTACCATATTCTGGTAGTTTTGACCGTAGTTTTTTCTCAGTGTACTAACACCACATCACAACGAAGGTTTCTTGCAGTCATAACATATAGTATTTAAGAGTTGCTCTTAATAACGCTGTTATAAATAGATGTCGAACTTACATATGTTGAACTAGCATAGCATGAATTCATTTAAAGTGTAACAGCTTCTAGTGTGAAATAAATAAATACTCTTAACGTCAACATTTATTTAGGAGTCAACGTCAAGAGACTGATAATTGCTAAAAATAATTCGTGTGGGCTTGACAAAAAAAAATTTTTAATTGATATGTTTCTTTTTTATCGTTCCATTTATAGAAATGCCATCTTACGCTGCAAGGGGAGCTTTCCTATTATGGATATGTTGTTCGTGGGCCTTTGAACTTGAACTTTTCTTATTTTAAAATATTTTAATTTCGTCTTAATTTTATATTACTATTATTTTTCCATATTTTTTATAACGTCGTTGACCGGCTGACCCAATATAAGGTTTATGACTACTAATGTGCAACTCTGTAGCCTTGTAATTTTGAACACAATCCAGAAGACAAGGGAACACCTGGATCAAGTATTGGGAGAAATTTGCCTTCTTGGAGGACTTTTTGATGAAACTAACCAGCATTTGCATTACATGGAGAGGAAAACTACGGACACCTTCCATGGTTATCCAGACGGCGAAAACTATAACCCGTGATTCGTTTACCCGTGATTCGTTAAGATATTTTACGTCAGAACTGTGGTATGTGCGAACCGGCTGCGGAATTCGTATCGCCCAGCCATTGCTGGGATGCGAACCCGGTTACCTCATTTAAAGGCGGAAGCTCTATCTCCTGAAACACCATGGCTCTTATGTTAGTTATTGTCAAGAATTCTATTAAAACAGGCTCAGAAATGCTGTTTTATCGTATTTTAATGATTAGGCGAGCTTGCCCAGTTAGTCCCCTAATCATTAAATTTCGATAAACCAGCTAATACTGTACCTATTTGTAAGCATATTTTGGCAATAGTTAATTGAAAGCTAAAAATCAAGATAATTCAGATAAATAGTAAAAGTACCTGATGTTCAAAAGCACAGGATGTAACGGTAGATAATAGGAAAGAACCCTTCGGAGCATACGATAACATTCCCGGGAATAGTTTCTTAGGTATTCTTAAGGTCTTAGTAATTCTTTAGGTATTCTTAATCCTTATGATGTGCCCTACTTCCCCTAGGAGTTTATTGCAACCTTTACGGGACACCATATAAAAATAATTTCAATTGATTTTATGTAAAGAGTTCTGAAATAAAAGAGTTTCTGTTACAGTAATTTCATTATCTTCTGTAAATCAGAAATTCAAAATCCCTTCAGTGCAACAATCAATTACGTAAGAATTTTTTTTTTTATTTCTTTGGGGAATACCAAAACAATATCGTTTTATAGTATTTGTTCAAGATAAATTCTGAAGTCCACATGACATGCTCGTAAAAGTCAGAAAGTCAAAACAAAGTGTATATTTTATGAGTCTTTTTGTGTGGCAGGAGTAAATTTTGTAAGATCGGAAAACAGATTCTTTTCTTGAAAGAGGCAGAATAAAACAAATAAAAATTGTACAATATGAAGTAAATGACCTCTAAACTAGATTTCTTTTATTTAAATTACTGAATTATGTAATGATTTAATTTAATAATAGGTCATAAACAATTATGCATAAAAAATCAACGTTAGATATTGTTTACATTTTAAATAATTGTACACACATCCGAAATTATTAAACTTAATTTTAAAAAAATATACACACAATCAATTGCATACATTTTGACAGTTTTCTAAAGTAACTCGAAAAATGTGAATTGATAAAAAAATGGAACTATAGTGCAGAACTTTTTGGTTCAAAACTGCAATAGAACTTTAAGAAATACAAGATGTTTTGGGTGAAATAATCACATAATTTTTTTTAAATAAATGCATAGATTTAACTTAAATAGAATTTTAATTCAAATAATAGTACATTTAATGAGTAATGGTAGGATAATTATATTTCAGGTTACTTAAATTATTTTTTATGGAATATAATCATTGAATTAATGAATGATTGATTTAATTTTGTCTTTTCTTGAATTATTTTTCTATTCTTTTCCAATAACAGTATCGAACAATATCATTGTAGAGATACTTGATTCGGGTCTAATATCTTTCAAACTCATCAACTTTTTGATATAGTCATATAATTCAATAATTTCAAACATCAACAATAGCTATAATAATCGTTGTATTTAGAAATAGAACAAGTCTCAATTTTTCTCATTTTTAGAGACTATACTGACGTGCGGTTGAAAAAACAACGTAAGTACTTCATGATGAATTTCGAGAACAGCAGCTTGTCAACTATTTCGATTTCTTTGCTTTCGTGCTTGTAATATTAACACTGAAATATTTTTTCAAAAACTGATTTTATATTATTTTTGAACTGATTCCGAAAATTGTACATTGGAGAAAAAAAATTTTCAACGTGTAGTTTATAAGACATTTTTTTTGTCCTGTGCCTGTTTAGGCAGTAGGGGTGCGATTGTTCCTGTTTTTCAGTGGCGCCATCTATGTCCTGGAATTCGACTTCTGCCACGTCATTCACACAACCCGTTTATAGGGCGGGTCACATTCACCCACAAAGGAGAAAGGACATAGAACACACAGAGACAGAAAGAAACATTCATGCCTTGCCCGGGATTCGAACCCAGGACCTTTCTGTTGCAAGGACAGTTCCCTGCCCACTACACATGTCGGTCGGCGATATAAATATGTACAATACAAATATATAAAATACGGCGATACAAATATGTATAATACAAATATGTAAAATATATAAAAATCTCAATTTTGAATTTTTTGCAGATCACAATGTTTTTTTTTTTCATTGTACGGCAGTAAAAAAATAGTAGAACAGTAGGAGGTAGTTATTTTCTTTTATCAAAATAAATTATATTTAGTAACTAATAACTTTTTGTTTGTGCAAATTGATATATTTTCACAAAAAAGTACTATTTTTCAATGATTATATACACTGAAATATTAATTTATACTGTCATATTAATAGATAAAAGTTTGAACTTTCTTATTATTAATACACTGAGAACTAACAAATAGTTTGATAGCTTTTAACAAAACCGTTAGTTGTTGTTACTTTTATTCACAAAATCAACAAACTTATCATTTCGCAACATTATTACGTAAAATAATGTATTATAATTCAAAAAAAATTTTTGTTGTCCTACTTTGAAATTTAAATGTAGTATAATGTGCACTCAATTTTAAATAGCACTCTCAATATGAATTAGTTTCCAATTTAGGACAATAGAAATCTGAATATGCGTCAAACAATATATTTCCATCGCCATAATTTTAAGATAGTCACGTTTATAACTATATACCATTGGATACTATGTTTACTCAAAACTCATTTGATTCAAGCTCATTTCTCTTTCTAGCATACAGTAAAAATATACTACAACTTTTATTTAAAAAGTTTAATTTTTAATTAAGTTATCTAGATAGTTTAAAAAAGTACTGAATATGAATACTTTAATGTTAATTTGTCTCGGTTATTTTTTTTAATTATTTGTTTACATGCACTTTCCAAAAAATTTTTTAATAAGAAATAAAGTTTTACAAATAATTTTTTAAATACTTTAAATCAATACCAATATCATTATTTTCATTGTTGGTTTTTAATAAATAAGACAAATACGATACTCTCTTTCAATGTTTCTTTTTTCTCCTCTCAACTGTCTGATTTCCAACCTCTTTTTAAGTACTCGTTAAGGTACTTAAAATTAATATTAAATTTAGTTTAATAAGATTAAGTTAATAAACTTTGAAATCAACTTTAGAAGATTTCATTGAAGGATAAATTACCAACTGAAGAACGAAAATAGCTATACTTAACTTTTTAAAATAATGTACAAATATGAGAGGTTTGAAAAAACCAATATAATCCTATTTCTGTTTCGTATATTTTTTAAAAAGATATCAAGGCATTTCATGATTAACAGCAATAATCCAAACATTAATTTTTAAACTTTTCTAATTATCACAGTATTAGTTTTTGTTAAAAATTCATATTTATAATTTTATTGATAATAGATAAAATATAACAAGATCACTATAAATCGGATTTATTGGTTTTTTGTTCGGATCATCCGATATTCCATTGGTAACATTGTTATTGTACAAAAACCAATAAAATCATATTTCTATTAGATATATTCTTTTTGAACAACAAAGGCGAAATGTGATTTTTCACAGCTATCAATACTTCAATTCTTAAAATTTACTTTACAGATTTTTTAATCATCAGATTTTGTTAAAACAATATTATTTGCACTTTTATGAATAATAGTCTAGAATAAAATAATCAATTTTTTTGTTTTTCTTATCTCCTGAAATTCTGTTGGTAAGATTGCTATTCTAATCACCTTAAAGTAAAAAATAAAATATTGCGAAAAAACAACAGGATGAAGTCAATGTTCTCTAGTTGTTAACCAATTAATAAGAAACAATGAAACCCTCTCCATGAGATCAAAATCAAAGCTAGTTTCATTCTTATAGGTATTACATATCTTATATCTCATCGAACTTCGAAGAATCTAAATTAATTCACCAAGAATTTGAGTTGATTCCGGTTTAAAAACATTCCCAAAAATTCTCAAACAGACACCTGTTTAGGAGAAGGTTGGTTCTGTTAACAGATCCTTTGCAAATTATTTTACCAGAAAAACGAGCACTTTATTAAATATTTCATCTGAAAAACGAATCATTTACAATATTTTTTTCATATAAAAAAACACCTTTTTCAAAATACTTCGTTTAAGAAACCATATCTATACTTAATACATAGTTTTGAAGCTACAAGTCCTTAAAAGACTTGGTTATTTGTCTTTCTCAAAAAAGGGATCTTATTTTCAAGTATTTGCAAAAACAAAAAAGATGACAAAAATAAGTCAATTCTAAGCTAATTTTGGATTTAAAAAATTATGAAGAGATGTTTCACAAAACCACAAAATAAGAATGATTTTTTTTTAAATTTTCAAAAACCCTTCATTTAAAAACTATTACAATTTTTCATCCGTTACTTTTTTGAGGCTGCTTACATTTAAGGAAACTATAAATTATAAAATGTTTTATGCGTAATTTTCATTTGCAAAGATATCGCATCAAAAATTTATACTACATGCTTTTAAATTTTATGTCATATATCTAGTTACTTCACGCTATTATGATGATAGTGAGCTAGCTTTAGCTATTACCTTAATTATTTTATTTTTTTCTCAAAAATAGCAAAAAAGTATAAATTTTGGATAAAGTATTTCATTAAACTGTTTTAGATAAATTAAGTAGATTTTTTACAAACAAAGTTGCAATTGCAAGTATTTTTCTCAAACCAGACATATTTATATGTTAAGCTATAAAAACTGTACAGCACATATAATCTTACTTATTAATTCTAATCACAAATTTTATAATAATTTTATTGACCACATTAATTTCACATAGTTTTTTAAACATTAGAAAAATATGGGTTTGAAAGAAGGGTTGATTCACTCATGTAGAAGGGTTTGAAAAATATATTCAATTACTTAACAAAATTTTTAAATATTAATTAAGTAACAGCTGCGAGATACACTTTTAAGATATTAATAGTGATCAACTAAATTTGTTAAATTTGGCAACTCTAAAATTAAAATCTTTGGTGCTAATTATTATATTTAGTACCATAATATATGTAAGAAACTTAACAACAATATTTTATTAAAATTAAAAGTATCCTTTCTTTTAATATTGTTTTAGTTTGTATCATTTAATATAATGTTTCTTTCTTCTTTTTTTTTTACCTTTAACCCTTACGTTGGCGCTTTTAATAATTTATATTATACAAACTGTAAAATAGGCATAATTCAAAAATATAATTGCATATAAATGAAATATTTTTCTTAAAAAAATGAAAGACATTCACTAAAATGCTCGAATTATTCCTTAATTCCCAGGAATTCGTATAACTTTAGGCAAGAATTTCATCAAAACTTAAAGAGAGCTCTTTAATGAAAAAAAGTTTTTTTCTAAATCAGAAATTAGACGTTTTATTTCATTATATAACCGGCATTGAACAGCTGATCAAATTTTGAGTTTACTATCAATATTTAACTCCTCAGCCTTACTAATTTAAATCCAACTCAAAAGACAAAGGAACTCTTTGATCAAGAATTGGGACAAACTAGCTCTCGTGAAGGAATTTTTGATGAAACTAACCAGCATTTCCGTTACATCATGCAGAGAAAAGCTTCAAAAACTTCTTAGTGTTAGCCTGATGGCAAGAGTATTTGAACCTATTACTTTTTGCCACTGAGGTAATTTTACGTTAGCACTTTGGTAGAAGAATTCGCATTGATCAGATCTTTGAAAGGTCCCCTGCAGTTGCCTTGAACGAAATTGTTTTATTTTATAACCATCGTTGAACAGTGGAACCAATTTCGAGTTTACGACTATCGATGTTCAACTCCGTATCCTTGTAATTTTGAACCCAATCGAGAAGACAAGGGAACTCCTGGATCAAGTATTGGGAGAAATTTCCTTGGAGAAGGACTTTTTAATATAACTAACCTGCATTTGCGTTACATGGTGAGGAAAACCACGAAAACCTTCCATGGTTAGTCTGACAGCAAGAGGACTCTAACCAATGATCCGCCTGCCACTGAGGATATTTTTAGTCTGCACCGCGGTCAGTGCGAGAGAAATCAATTGTTTGAAAAGTATGAAATTAACTATTGAAGTTGATAATTATTAAAAAGCTGAATTCTGAAACTGTATATTTCTCAATTATTACGAGCTGAACCCAATCATAACGACGTACTGTTTAAAAAAAGATTGTGATATTAGTTGTGTAAGATCCTAAGTTTGATCAACAAAATAACTAACTTTTAGAAATATTTTTACTTTTAGAATAACAAACTTTTAGAAAAGTGATAGGAAATTACTTTTTTTTTGTCCTTTCATGAACCTTAAAATGAAGTTTTTTCTAGTTATTCTTTATCAATCTTGTGTCCGGTATTATGAGAATTTGAACTTCCTGCATTAAGTCACAATCATATTATAGCATAAAGATAAGATCATCAATAATCTGGAAAACGTCACCTGCTTTCTTAATAAAATAAGTCAATGTGTCAATTTAAAATTTCCGGATGAATTTCACTTTTTCCTCTAAGTGTAAGGCAATATTAAGTTATTTATCAACTCTGTGACTACTAAATCATAAGAAAAATCTTAAATTTTCTGACACTTTTTAACACATTTAACAAAATAAATTCCACTGGCATTCATCGTGAAATATATACGTCTAACTCCTTTCTATCCAAAATTTAAAGTAACTTCAAACAACTAATTCTATAGGGAATATAGCTTTTCTCAGTTGCAGTTAAAATTGTGTTTTCCGTCCATTTGTAGAGTTTGAAGAAAAGCATTAAAGTTTTCAGAATTGATGATATGTTAATGCATCCTGGACTTTCTTTTCTGCATGGCAAACCTTTTAGAGAGATTATTTTTCTTCAAAGAGAAAAGCATTATAAATCATTAATAACAGCATTATAAATCATTATAAATCATTATAAAACTCATCATTATAAATCATTATAAATCATTATAAATAAAGCATTATAAAAGCATTATAAATCATTAATCATTAATAACCCTTATAACAAACAAGATTTTAATGAAAAAATATTCATTTTATTATTTTATCAGTGAAATAAAAATAAAATATATTTTAGATTTATTCTATAAGTAGTTCCATAAACTGTTATTATTTAAATAAAAGCATAAGTTAAGAATCTATAGCCACTGTGTACTACATAAGTATTGAAAATCCTACGTAGTAAAAACAATATTTTGCGAACTGTGTAATATTTCTGTTGAAGATGTAAGTCTTAAAATATTTATAGTACAAGACTGAAACAGCGTAAGTGTTATATTTTTCTATATAACATAGCATAATAGTCTAACCCAGTCTTCCACCGTTTTCGGTGCTATTTTATTGGCCGAAAAAGCTCATGAAAAGCTCTAACAATCATAGATGAACTCAAGAGTGCCTTGTTCCAAGTGTGGGGGCTGTTGCCATAGGCATCGATAAGGAACCTGATAAACAGTATACAACGCCGACCGATGCCAGAGTTGTGCAGCTGTTAGAGGCGATCATACAAGTTGTTAGATATAGTGTGGCCGTCAGAAGAACTCCTACAGACACCCGTCTCTCGTCGTGGCGGATACTATGGTTACAAGGAAAAGAAACTTCGAATAGGGGTGTGGGGGGGGAATAGTTTTGGCTTAATCTTGGCATAGGTCAGCGTGAGTAAACCAATCAACACCTTATTTCCTTCATAACCCCCACCCATTAGAAATGTGCTCTCGCTTGTTACCATAGTAACAGACGGCCTCAAACTTATAGTCTGGAGGAGTTCTCCTCAAAGCTGCGCTATATATGACAAGGAATCAGCCAGCTACTGTTCTGGACAAGTGACCAGTGTCCTTATTTAGGGTACAGTTATGCATAATTTCGTTTTACCGTATCTTGGTCTTATATCGAATGATATTTTGGCCAGGTTCAGTTTTATTTGCGTTGTTAATTTATTTTTATTGCAAGAAAAAAAAATCTATTGTCTTCAATTTTTTCCACCAGTTTGTTAATTTCAAAACCATTTTCCTGTTGAGAAAAACAATCTACCGTCGATTGATTCTCTTTTTACAAAGTAAAGCTAATATTCTATGAGTTCGGAATCTCGAGGAACTGATTTAAATTTCGCCGGATACTCATTTTCAATTGATAAAATTTCCTTGTTCAGATAGTGTACTTAAATAGTAGTGTAATAAAAAGCATTAAAGTGTTTTTTGTTTTCATTTCACGCATGTTTGGGAAACACAATTTTTAACACTGAGTTTTGTAAAGAGTGAAAATTGCTAACTTTTTATAATATAATATGAATGCTCTATTTGGATTGACTTTGACTTTTTTACAACCTAATATTGAAGTACAGTGTGCAAAATAAACAAACGGACTACCCTGAGTAACGTTTGATCTAATGATTGAATCTTCACTTTTTAAGATTCAATCTTAAAGGTTTAAGGGGGTGACCTCAAATATACTAATTAATAAGTGCAAGTGATGTTTTAAGTTACGAAATCTGATATAAGAGCGTTCTTTCTCTGAAGGAGCAAGCTTTTTTTTCGACAGATTTATTTATTTGGTATTTATGACCTTTCGAAATATAGGGGGTACACTTTGGTCAGCAGAGGGGCCCGAAGTTTGAACCTATTATTGTTAATTTTATTTTTTGTGTACTTTACCATATCTCTAGAACTTTTTAAGCGAATTGAAATTTTTTTCTAAGGATAATTCCACACAAAATGTCTTAAAAAAGCAATAATTCTGTACAAAAAACGACTTTTAGTAATCATTTATTTTTTGCATTATTTTATTTAATAATAATTAAACAAGTTTTACCCCTCGAACCATTAAAATTGACACGATCATTAGATCAAAAATTATTCAGAGAAGCACTTTTTTTCGTGCTGTACATTAAAATGAAATACTAGCAGGAGAAAGTCATTAAGTTTATTATTTAGAGCTAAATAATAAATTAGGCACTTTCAGTTGGCCTTATAAATGCCTAAAACTATGCTTTGCTGCATCTGCTCATTCCAACAAAGATTTTTACTCGTGCTAGTAATTAGACAATTACAATAGTAAGCAAATTTCGCCAGAATTTAAAAACAACAATAAATGATAATCAAGTATTTATATTTATGTTTTATTTATTTCTTATATGTAATGATGATCAAAATAATTTTAAATAAAATTTATAAATTTAAGAAATTAATCAAATCATATAAGTTTCACTACTACTTTCAACATAAAAGAATATCGTCCGGAAAATCCGAAAGAATTGTAGCCATGCTTTGAAAATAATTTGAGGTCAGAAAGTCTTTAAAATCAAAATTAAAGACTAATTATAAGTTTAGGCTTTCAATAGGCCTTGTAAATTACTAAAAACAGGCTTTGTAAATAATTAAATTCTGACATTTAAATTTAATATCGTTTAAAGCAATGATGGAACTTCATGTATATTCTCTATCTTGAACTGCGAAAAGATTTTTTTTACCTAATTAATTAAAGAAATGCAATATCACACTGTTTCCTACTCTATAGGTTATTCTACTAAATATTATACTTTCATATCTATGATAAATAATTAAGAAGTGGAAACGAAACAATAATATATATCATGTCTAAATAGTATGCGGTAGGCCAAAGCCTTTACAGGTTTTATCACTTTAGTTGAGGTTCGCTATATGAGTATGGCATCTACTGGTCCTTAGGTATGAAAATTTCAAAATTCAATTCTGACAAAAATAAACGAAATTCTGGTTCACTTTTATTTAATATAGGAAATAAAGTTTAGCTATTTTTCCTTATAATTATCACCAAGCAAGCTAGTAATAACAAAGTAGTGTTAGTACTATAAATAACAGCGTCAAAATTAAGTACTCTAAGTTTCTCCTCCCTTTCCCTCCAGCACAAACTTCAAGCTTGAAATATTTGAATCAGCAAAACAGATATCCCTTAGAGATCAGTCTCTACATTATATAAAGAACTAAGATCTTTATACAGCATTAATTTTCTCCGCAATGCTTCTGTATCTTTCACTAGATTTTCAATACCATCTAATGAGCAAACACAGAAATATTTTAGTATGAACTATTTATAATATCCAAATACAAATTTTATAACTTTAAAAAAATCATTAAAATTTAATAAAGATGGTTTTTTATAAAGAATTTGTTATAAAAATGGTTGCAGTACGTACTAATGATAATCAAAGATAAGCTTGGTCCACCAGGTATTTGCGAACTCATGCGTTAAAAAAAGGTGAAATATCATACAAAGCAAAATATTGATATTAGTTTTTAAATCAATAACTAAAACTTTGTAAAGTTTTCAAAATCCCAGACTGAAGTTAAAATTGGAATTGCATATTTTATTTTTAACCTTAATTAAACGAGGATCAAATACATAACTTATCTTAGAAACAATTTTATCCATTATTCATTTCAATTTGCAAGTTATGTAATTGAATAAATAATTTGATCAAATTAAAGGCCGTAAAGCTTAATAAAGTAATAATTATCAATTCTATCAAGATGCATGAATTTTTAAACAAACACACATATTTTTAAACTTAATATATTTTTTTTCATATTGTTGTATCAATTCTAACTGAAATCAAAATAATAATTCATTTTTATGAATGCTTAGACTGATACATTATTTATTTAAACAAAACACTACGTAAAGTAATTTATTTCAATTTGCAGTTTTTATAATTGAATATAAAAGGTGTATTTTTTATACTTTATGCTTTATCTTCAAAAATATTTGCTTATTTTATGTTAAATTTTACGATTTCAAGACTGAAACAGAACGAAAGGAGCTTTTAAAACTTGAACAATGCTTTTCAAAAATCCAACAATAATATTAAAAAAGTATTGTAATTTCATTAATAACTTAATATATAAATTATTTTACAAAAAATCAATTACATTGAACTCCATGCTAATTATTTTCCTTCAAACTGTCGTAAATTTGCCAACTTGTTGAGAGAAGCTTTCAAAAGTAATATTTTAAAGCTTCATCAATATCTCTTTCATGATCGAGCAGTTACATCTCGCGAGGCGATCGATCTGTTCAATCTCACCTAGTCACGCCAAAACGTCTTTATGGAAACAGGAAATTGGCAAGCAACATGCGAAATATTTCTTATTTGCAGACGTCTACACAATGGAATATAGGCATATTTGCACATAAATGCTAACACGAAGAAGCCGATACTTTTAATATAATCGCAGTAATTATATATCCAAGGATTCTGAGATTGTACTCTAAAAGAAATAGTCGATATTATTGAACTATCGTTAATCACTTTGATGCATTCCTTTTTGGATTTCACCTATTCACATTTCCGTACTCAGTCTAAATTAATTTTATTGACCCATATTTACTTACTTGGAGTCTACTGAATTTTTAACGATATGTACTGTTACTCATATTGAAATGAGAAAATGTTGGCATAGTTGTCAAAACTTTTAATGATCTAACTAAAAGCGATTGCATGTTTAAACTTTTCCTTAATTCATTTAATGTATCATGCTAGTCAAATGTTAAGTGTGTATTGTATGTATATGTAGCAGTGAAATTTGCAACCTAATTAACTTTCGAAACGTGAGAGTTAAAAGTGGAATAAAAAAAGTGCGAAGTAAGAAAAGAATAATAATGAAATAGGAATAAAACAGGAAAAAATGCAGTAAGAAAATAGGAATAAATAAAACAAAATAATCATGAAAAAATAAGAATAACTTTAATATCAAAATAAGAATAAATATATAGACATAAAAATAAAACAGAGATAAATATAATAACAAATATTAATAAATATATTAAAATAGCTATAAATATAATAGCTCTAGAATAAATCGTCCATATTATTGAACTTTAGTTAATTACTCTGTCACATTCCTTTTTAGATTTCATCCATTCTCGTTTCCGTACTCAGACTAAATAAATTTTATTGACTCAAATTTATTCACTTGGACTTAACTAAATTTTAAACGATTTGAATTTATAATATATGAAAGTTAATTTTTTCTTCTTCTAATTTTTCACTTTTGAGTCAACACCTGCATTAATTGATAAATTCTATTAATGATAACAGATTCTATTAACAATACTGAGAAAAAATCTACATATACTTTGATTTCAAGAATTGTTGATGTTATTATTACCCATTGGCAAAATGAGTCTTGGTTTGGATTTGATGGCGTTTACAGTGCGGCTTTGAGGAGAACTTCTCCAGACTGAAAGACTGGGGCTGTCTGCTGCTATGGTAACGAGCGAGAGCACATTTCTAATGTGGGTGAAATGGAGAAAAGGTGTTGATTGGTTTACTTACGACGACCCTCGCTAAGATTAAGACAAAACTATTCACCCCACACTCCTATTCGAAGTGACCTTTCCTCGTAACCATAGTACCCGCTACGGTGCGAGACGGGTGTCTGGAGGAGTTCTCTTGAAAGCCGTACTATACACACTTTTCAACTGTGTTCAAGAGTAATAGTAAACAGTGCGTATGCGTCGTTATTGTATGTTTTGCTATGGGAACCGCTGCTGTTTTTCTTTTTATTTTCACGAGCAGACATTTTTAATGTATTTACATAATAATAATTTAAAGTATTTTAGTATTATTTTATTAATAACGTATAATTATTGGCTTGATGGTGATTTTAATATAAATATGAATGCTGAAGAAGAAAACGTATTTTGTGACATCTTGAAACGCGTACATAGGCAGGACATGAAAATCAAAATCAATCCGACTACAAACATCCATTGAGACAGTTTTTGCAACCCATGATTTGAAATGCTGTGGCGTTTAACGGAATCAATCCAGAAAGAAAAAGCATTTGACCAATGGGTAACCAGTGATCGTAAATAAGGCGATCACAACTTTTTTGCTGATTTTTTTTAAATTTTGTTTTAATAATATTTAAATTTTTTTATTCTGAATTTTTTAAATTATTAGCCTAAACATGAAGGAAAATTTGCTCAACCTTTTCATTCTAAAAACAGTAGGGGAGAGTGGGGTCAATTGTAACAGGGTACGATTGTAACAGAGCAAAAATTTCGACTGTTGGGTTCTAGATTTGGTTCCCAGGTGGCGCACAAGGTGTATTTAACAAATCTACATGTACACCCCTGATGGCAACCATTTTTATGTACTTTTGAAAGAGTTACATTACAAAAGATATTTTCACGCCACGCAAGTACTTTTTTTGGTATTAGAATACTATATTGTAACAAAGTAATTTTGTTTAAACAAATAAAAATTAGTAACCGAATATGTAAGTGGACACCTTAATTAACATTTCAATAAAAAAAAAGATTAGTTTTGCTAAATAACTAGCATTGTTTTTAACAAATGAAGCTGAAATGGCGTCTTGGGGACAATTGTAACAATAAGTAAAGGGACGATTGTAACAATTGAAAATAAATAATCTTATGTTTACAAACCATTACTTAACGCTTTAAGAACCACCAATAGTTTCCTATAGCATTTATATTATGTTGCATGTGCATTATTTTATTTGTCACCTTTCACAGCATAAATTAAAATTTTTAACCCCTTAAAGTTAAAAGTTTAACCCTTTAGGTCTCTGCTCATTATTATTTTTACTCCTAAAATATCACTACTATTTTGATCAATAAAAAAATATATCACAACTATGATAATATGTATATTTAACTATGTTTTAGTTGAATTTATGAACTGTTACAATTGACCCCGTAAGTGGGGACAATTGTAACAAGTGCACGACTGTCAAAAATTGTTAATAACTAATATAATAATATTTAAAATCAGGTATTTATTTTTCTTCTAGTAGAGGATAGTCTACTTTACACGTCTGCCAATAAATACTAATAATATATTGGATTTTTTGTTAGTTAAAAATAGTTAAGTAAAAAATGTTACAATTGACCCCACTCTCCCCTACTTCTCAGAACGAATCTATTGGTTGATTTAGTTTCAATAGTTGAGCAAATAACAATTCGTCATTCTACAATTGAACTTGGCAATTTGTAAATGGAAAATTACAAGGGTTATAAGCGAAAGGATTTTTCAATTGATTTTTCTGAAGTCTAAATGAAATATTAAAATAAAGAAATAATAAGAATAAATAGGAATACAATTATAAGACTTAAAAATTATAATTGATTCCGAGAAATTAGGGATTCAAATTATTTTATATATTTATCATTTTCAACAATATTTCGATATTTGCTACTATAATAAATGTTTTTAATTTAAAGTAATATTTTACTTTGGTAGAGGAAGGGAGTACTAATAATTCGTCAAGTGCTAACATTAACTGTATTCATGCATGATAAATTCACAAAATATCGCAAAATGATATTGTTTAAAATGCATCATAGACTTTGAAATTTTACAAATTTTAATAGCAATTATTTGATTAGTTTCTGATGTATCAAATTTAAACAAAAGTTGCATACTTTAAATTTAAATTTTTCTTCTCATAAACTATTCAACCAATTTTGTACAAGTTTCATATTTAACTTTACAAAATCATTCTTTAAAATGATGAAAAGCCTTACAATTATTAATACTCATATGTATTTTGCTTGTAGGTCTTACTTATTTGTGTACCTTACAATTAAATTTTTTTCAACTATTATTAAATTAAAAAAAATAATAAATAATTATAAAAATTATTTTCTGTATAGATTTATTATTATTATTTTTTTGAATAAATGAACTCTGCAATTGTATGTAAAAACTCTTTGATTCAGCTTAAAAGTTCTCGGGTTACTGCAAAAAACGTAGAAATTAAAATTGACATTGAGGTGTCCAAACTTTCGACCACTTTCCTGACCTAACTATTGGGGCTATATCTTTCAGAATACAGCTACATCGTATATTTAAAAGATATCAAATCTAAATCCGATGAAATATTATGTTTATTCAACGAAAGCACGTTTTTTTTTCGTATGGTTTTGTAATTCTAAATATCATATGCACATATTAATTAACATATTTAAGGCCCTCAAAGCATTAAAATTAAGTACCAGTGCGTCAAAATCTGATCGTTAGATCAAAAGTTATTCAGGGTGTACATTAATTTTAATTTTGCGCACTGTACACTTCAAAATGACGCACAAGAAATTAACATATATTTTATAACTTAAAAATTACCATTGAAAATAATCCCTTACTTCTGCTTAAGATAAACATAAAACATGTTAAAAAGAACTCATTTATAGTGATGGCAGTAAACTGATATCTATATTGTAAAAGATCTAAATATTTTTAATATAATTTGATACCAGCATTTAAAAGTAAAATATTTTGGAAGGTGATCTGTTGACTCATCTTTATGGACTGTGGCAGAAGCTTTGGCTGGGTTTCCAAGTAAGAGATGTTTAGTTGGCTAGTCTCTGTTTACTAAGTCTCTATTTGGCAAATAATTAGATGCAATTTTGTGAAGAATATTTATGCAAAATTGCATCTGAACTCTACTTTAAAACGTGTGAAGGTATTTAAGGATAATAAATAGCAATTTACCTTTCTCTTAAAACGTCACTGATTGATATTAATAAGAAAAGTTAATTATTCATAAAAATGTCGTATTAAATAATTAAGCTTAGCAAAAAAAATTATAAGATATTTTAATTCATTAATTTTAAATATATGAAATTACTTGTAAAAACGTATTACAGTATCATGTATTACAACATTTTAAAAAGTAGCACAGGTTATAATATTACTTGATCAAAAACTTTATGTTTCAAGAGCTCAGAAACAGGCGAGAGTGAGAAGAAACAAAAGTAATTTGAAATATAAAACGTAAAGTTGCCAATGAAAAATAGAAAAATAAAGGTGGAGGAAAAACCACAGTTGCAGAGAGACAAAAAGTTGAAAAACAGAACAAATAAAATTACAGTGACTGAGACATGCAAATCATGGTAAAATGCATTTCCACGCGGGTGAGATATTAATATTGTTATAAGGGAATCAGCATTCATATCAATGAAACACGATTCCAGGTTATCAGGAGAGGCTGATGTGACTGGGGAGGAATTAATTTTAGCTTCTGTTTTTTTGGATTATTTATTTAATATTAATAAATAATTATTTATTTGGATTATATATTACAATATTTAAAAACACAGCTTCAAATAATTTTTTTTCTTTCAAAATAACCAATATGGAAAGATATAGCTATGTATAAGACTTATGAATTATATTAGTTGTTTAAACAACAAATTTTAAGTATTAGTCATCATTTTTTTAAATAATTGTTTTTTAATTCAATGTGATTATTTATTTGCAGGAATGCTATTCTATGGGTAGACCGTCCGTTACCTTTATGGAGTGTTCAGGTAAATAAAAACAATTTCTTACCTCAAAAAGAAATAGAAATCATCATTCTTATGGCTATAATTACCTTATTTTTTACAGAAAAAAAATGAATTTATTAACTAAGTAAGACCAATAGTAACCGACCTACCCCCGAAGGAGTTTGCGGATAAGGGTTTCACCCGTTTGCACGTGAACTAAACACTACCAAACTACAGAAAAGTAAAAGTACAAAATTAAAAAGATTAAAACACATAGGAAAAATCCCAAAATCGAAAAAGTAAAATAAAAATAAAACAGAATAAAAGTTAAAAGTGCTTAAAACATCAAGGTGGATAAAATCAACCAACAATAAAAGTGTCAAAATACAGTGTCAAAAATACAGGTAAAAACATATAAAAGTAAGGTCAGGTAAAACATCAAATGGTAAAATATGAAAAATCACATTAAAAAACAAATAAGACTAAAATAAGCTTAGTAGAATAAATAAAATAGTAGACTAAAAGTTCAAGTGTCTCCCTTTCAAGGCTAAGTGCCTCTAAGATTAAAAAAGTTCTAAGGTTAACCAAAGTTTCACTGAGAGGATAACACTCAAAGATGACACCAGGTAAGACAGAGGGTGCAGAATTTGACCAAGAGCAAGATTTCATTTCGAATGTCCCATGCATAATGAAGATGCCAGTTGAAGGGGAGAATAAATTCATGGAAACGGTAAGTGCCGAAGTAAAATACTAAAAGCAGAAATTTAAAACCGAAAGTTTAAAAATAAAACCAGATAAAAATTAGTCAGGTGTACTCGCAGGGGCAAGCAGATCATCCAGGGTATATTTAAGAATTTCGATGATTTTCTCCCTGCAGTCAATATCAGCATAAAGTTGATGTTGAGTGTATTGATCCCATTTTCTGCCACGGATCGTCTGGAATTTGGGACAAAATTTCACGAGATGGTCAATGTCTTGTACTCTGCCACAAAATTTACAATTTGCTCGTTTATTGAAGAATTTATGTTGATATATTCCGAAAACCCCGTGACCCGTTAAGAATTGGTTTAAATAGAAGTTTGACTGCAGGCGAGTTAGTGTGGGATCTTTAAAAAAATTATGTGTCTGCCTGCCCTTTGTTATTAACTAAGTAAAATATATGTCACTCTTATAAGTCATTCACGTTTTAAAAATCAAAAATGAGCTTTATCTGTACCTAAGTTGTTCTTATGTGAAATAGGAATTGAAATAAGAGAAAACATAATAAATAAGCGACAGTACAAACAATATAGAAAAATGTGCATTAATTCCTCTTTGTGTAAAATGCTCTCTTTGTAATGTGGGTTAGAATAACTTCACATTTATAGGTCAAATTAAACGAAAAAACAGTTTTAAATAAAACATATGCTACCTACCCAAAATGTAAAACACTATATTCGGATGAAACTTATGGCAAGGATACGTTAAACTCAAGAGTCAAAGGTTATTTTAGGTTGGCATATCTTTAAAAAAGATTTGTATTTGCAAACAAAATTTAATAAAAAGTAAGAGAATTGTGGTTAGTTCTACTCCTCAAAGTCAACATGAAATATCTCAATTGATGCAAGCAATGAACTTAAATATATAACTAATATGATTGCCTTTAAAAACATTTTAAAAAATTGAAAAACGGAGCATAAAACATTTAAACTAACAGAGAAAAACTTTCATGAACTCTTTGAAATCTCTCTATTTTGAACATCAGCTTTTTGTCAGTAATTATGAGAGAACTAACAAAAACTTTTCATTAATATATTCAGAATATGATAAATAATCTAAGAAATAAAGAAGGGAATGACAGAGATATCATTGAGTGTGTAAATAAAAAAAAGTGCTAATAGTTATGTTGGCTGGTTTATGTATAAGTTTCATCCTCCAAATTGTGTTTTATTAACATCCACTTCTGTAACTTCAATATTTCAATTCCAGAAAAAAAACAATGCATGTCGCACGACAAATAAATCCAATTGTTTTCAAACTTTTTCATAGATTATTGAGTTAGAATAAGATAATTTGGACAATATTTACAGTTATATCTTAAATGATTTCCAATAATATAATATAAAATTATTTATTTCGATATTGATATCTTCGATATTGACAGCAAGTAAATGCTTACTATAAGCCAAAGAAATGATCAAAAGACGCAAAAATTTGTCAGAAACTATTTTTCTGCATTTTGATCGATAAAATGAAAAAAACTTCAAATGAAGTCAACCCTTTTAGCAAATAAATGACTTTTTATACGCTCGGGTTGCTAAGCGTAACAGAAATTTGAATAAAAATGTTTAAAAAAAGAAACACTTTAAAAAAAAATGCTTCCAAGAAGCGACCACCAAATCAACTTTTTTTACTCATGCATACCCAAGCAGGGTACACAAATTCCTTTACAAATATTGATACAAATTATTCGAGACACTGTGACGGTCCATTCCCCAGCAACACGACCCCTTATTTCAGTTCTTTAACGAAATTGAAAAGGACGTTATTGGTGCATTTGAAGTGATTGCTTTTTACTTCAAATCGGCCTTACAAAACTGCCTTTGACGTAGAGTCGAAAGCGATTACTTTGAGCTGCTTAATTAAACTAGGGTGTGGTTGGCCTAAACGCAAACTCGCGGCAAAAATAACAGCAAATGATAATGATTGTTTTCTGGTTTTGGATGGCTGAAACTATTAGGGGAGTCATTATCTGAGATTTTAAGCATGTCAAAATTCCAATATCATGATATATGACACGAAAAATATAGTAGATGCTTTCATAAGAATTTTGGCATATTCATTACTATATAACTAAATATAATAACTATTGGTATTTTGGTAATTGCCTTAAAAGCACTAATTTACTTTCAATAAATATTTCCAATTTTACGATGAACTTTATGTTTTTAATGCATTTTACTTTCATCCCTTTGCGCTCGTATCGGAATCCTTTTTTACTAAATTAAAAAGCAATGCTATTACTTGAAAATTAATTAACATTTGGTGTTATTTCAAAACTGAGTGCTTAATTATTGGAAGAATTTTACAGATACCATGTTGTGTACAATGAACTGGGCTAAATATATTTTTTATATGAAAAAGATAAGAGATTTTTTTAGTTTACTGTTAATAAAAATTAAATGAAAAAATTTGCCGCGTGAGGATTTACAAAAATAAAATCGGAACTTTTTTAATCAACTTATACTATCCAAATGTCATATTTAAAATATATACTTCAATATTATATTTCATGACACCAACACAGCAATCCAAGCAATAACATGTCTGGATTTTTAAGACTCTCATACAGTTAAAAGCTGTAAGGAGAATCTTGGGTTGCTTTTGTCTTTAAGAAAAGGTACAGTATTACAATAGATACCCTCTCGCTTGGGTATTAATGGAAATGAGATGGCTCATCTAGTTAAAAAAAAAAAGAGATCCCACAAAAAGACCCCACATCTCCCGAGATTACATTCGGTTTACATTCGGAAATTACTTTCGGTTGCTGCTGGAAGTTAGGTACGACTGTCTTTCTGGACACCTAGCATAGACTCTGGGTACTCAAAACTATATTTTGAGCAAGGAGGGTTTTTGATGAACACTAAGGAACTACATCTACTCTAACATCTACGGTATGTACATCTACATCTACGATAGATACAAGAGGACTAGAGAACAGTTACAAACACTGCAATTGTTGCTGCTAGATATTAAAAAAAAATTTCTGAGATAAAAAACTCAGAAATATTTCAAAGAATTGTCAAATTTTTATGATACATTTTTAGGAGATTAAAAATTAGTTTTCAAATTTTAGGTAAAAACACTTTTCTGCAAATAGAACTGATTTAAGTCAATTAAATTTTTTTTCCTTTTCGGTCTATGTATGCATTTTTATCTTTTTAAAGAAAATAGAATCCAGTTTTCTTAATAATCAGTGTAATAAACAAGTTTAGAACATATTTCGACTCGATTTCCAGAAAATAATGTTCTTTCTCATAATAAAAGTGCAACGAATTGAAATATTGAATATACTAAGTAATTTCCTCAATCTTTTATTTATTAATTTAAAAAATTAAGAAAAAAACTAAACTCAGTGACGTGACAGCTCATAGAGGGCCAAGGCCTACTGTGCCCATCTCAATTTTCTTGACCTTGGGCTCTGGGATGTAGGAGCAGATGTTCCGGTTATAGTGTGGCTTTCAGGAGAACTCCTCCAGACATCCGTCTCGCGTCGTGGCGGGTACTATGGTTACGAGAAAAGGTCACTTCGAATTGGGGTGTGGGGTGAATAGTTTTGTCTTAATCTTAGCGTAGGTCGTCGTGAGTAAACCAATTAACACCTTCTTTTCTTCTTTTCACCCCCATTAGAAATGTGTTCTCGCTTGTTACCATAGCAGCAGACAGCCCCAGATTTTCAGTCTGGAGGAGTTCTCCTAAAAGCAGCACTATAGGTGGTCAGTCTGGAGGAGTTCTCCTAAAAGCAGCACTATAGGTGGTCAGCCGAATGCGAAACCCCCAGTGTTTAGTTCCCTAGCATGCTTGGTACTCACTTATCGACCCACTGAAGGGATGAAAGGCTGAGTCAACCTTGCCCGGCCCGAGGATCGAACCCAGAACCTGAAGCACGGGAACGAATTTAAAAAATATGTTAATTAATAAAGCTCTTCTATCTGAAACATACTTAACTGATATTCACTTACATTCTTCAAGTACGAATTAAAATAAAGTTGGAGTTTCTAATATTTGCACATTTATCTTTTATTAAAATTCTTTTAAATTCAATCAAAAATAAAATGTAGTCAAAATTCCAAGCAATATTTATGATATGAGTTTTTCTGTAATGCTTTGTATCTAAAACATACTGCATTAAATATTGATAGCATCACAACATCAAAATGCGTGAATAAATGGAATTTCGCTTAAATTTATTCAAATATGTTTTCCTTACTTTGAATTTCATTTTCAATCCGAAAAAATATTTATGTTTCATTTATACAATGTAAATATTTCATTTCTATGTAATGCATGACGAAAAATGTTGAAGAAGGGCGTTTAACTTTCTCTTTTTTTTTTTTTTTTTTTTTTTTTTTTTTTTTTTTTTTTTTTTTATTAATTCTAGATAGAGTAAAACTAAATCATAGATTTACAAGTCTAAAAGTTGATTTTATAAAATATTGAAACTTAAAAGTAATTTTAATACCCATAATTCTAAAATATTCCACTTACATAAGCTAAATTTCTTTAAATTTCAATATCTTTCAACTTTAAATTGTTGAACTTTTTAAAAGTTTTAGAAAGTAAAAACCCTCAAGAATAGTGCCATACAATACTTCTGTGATTTTTCATAGGTTAGTACATGATATTGAAATTCTCTGCATTATTAAAAATATTTATAAAAGAAATCTTTTTTGTGAAAAAATACAGTTTTTCTCCAACGATTAGAGAGTTTAAGAATCTAAATTATTCTAACATCGCAAGTGAAGTTTCAATTTAAAGATAGAAATATAATCAATCTAAACAATTGATGCTTTTTATTGTTTTAGTTATGACGCTTTTTATCTTTCAACAAAATGAATATTTAAAAAGTTTCTAAAAAAAATTTTTTTATCTGCAACAGATGGAACATTTAAAAACCTTTCCTGAGAAATTTAAAAGATATAAAGTATTGCAAAAACTATTTTTTGTAGAAGGCATTATCAAGTTTATGTTGAGGAAGCTTCGAATTTGCTCTGTTCATTTTTTAAGATACTTTTTATTCGTTTAAATAGAGTTTTCAAAACATATGAAAGTAATAATATTCTTAATCTGACCATATTGTAAATGAAATATTATCATTCTTTTTCCAACAACTTTTCTTTTAACAATGGAAAAATGTAGAAATCATTTTCAAAGATCTCCTGGTTGATCCCAAATGTTTTTTTTCTGCTCTACATTATTTTTATTTATATTTTATTTATTTTATTTATTTTATTTATTTTATTTATTTTATTTATTTTATTTTATTTTACTTTATTTCATTTTATTTTCATTTATTTTATTTCATTTTATTTATTTTATTTTATTTTGTTTTATTTTATTTTATTTCATTTATTTTATTTCATTTTATTTCATTTTATTTATTTTATTTCATTTTATTTATTTTATTTTGTTTTATTTTATTTTATTTTATTTAATTTACTTTATTTTATTTATTTTTAGCTTTGTTTTATTTTATTTTATTTAATTTGCTTTATTTTATTAATTTTTAACTTTGTTGTATTACATATTAATAATTTTCTTTTTATTAAAAGTTATTCAACTTAATTCTGACATTATTACAATTTTTTAGGTCTAACTAATTTTTTTCTATTTCTGTACAAATACATGCTAGGATGCAGCACATATCACTTTAATGAAAAAATATAATTTTATAATTTGATGACACTACCACAGCTCTTACTCTCCACCCAAATTGTTAAACGTTAGTGTTTTTCTTTATTATCTTTGACTTTATTCTCTTTATGCTCCTTGACTAAATGGAAGCACTTCATTTTTACCTCACTCATTTCGTTCAATGAGACAGTCTTTCATGGCGAGGGATTACATTTATCATAGAAACATATACTGCTGTACTTACCAGCAGGTTTCGGGTTCAGTCCTTTGCCATGTTTACTTTACAATACCCCTCATTCGACGTGGCTAATTTTCAAAATGTACAGACAATAGTACATTTAAATGTTCAATAATTCTAACCAACAAAATTAAGAAAAAACTATTTTATTGTTATGTTTACTAAAAGTTGTTTTAAATAAATAAGTTGTTTTAAATAGAATTTTATCAAATACGCATGCATCCTTTTGAAATAATTACTTCATTTAATGATTTAGTAAGAACTCTAAAATCTTCGCGTACACTTTTGTTTTAATTAAGATAATTACAATATTTTCCCCATTTCAAAGAAATCTAATTTTATTTATTTTCTAAAAAATCATTTTAATCTCAATCATTATATTCTTACTTTTTCTTTGTCCAAGAGCCTCTTTAAAGTTTTAAATAAACTTGCATTAAATTTTTAACCAAAACATGTTTATTTATGGCATTATTTTTAAGATTGCAATGCAATTTATTTACCTTTAAATAGTTATTTCTTATATATTTCAACGGGTGTTTTAAAAGGGGTAATTTCTTATCATTGTTCTAAATCCTTGTTGTTTGAAATCTGAATTATTTATTTTTATTGTTACAGGTGTCACTGTCTGTCATTAGTTTATTAGAGGCCTTACTCATTGCTTACTTAGGATATAAGGTGAGATAAAAAAAAATAATGTGCTTTTTATTGATCAATATAAATTATTTTTCTGAATAACAACTATGGGGTTTAATATAATTTTAATAACATTAACAGAGATTATATTTATCGATAGAGAAATTAATTCAAAATTAACTGTAGAGAAATTAACAAATTAAAATCAATATTACCTTGTTCATTCTGTTCGTCTCTGTTTCTTTCTTGAAGGAAAAAAAACACTTTTTCTTGGAAAAACTAAAATTATTAAATTGAAATAGATTAAAATTTTTATTGCATTACATTTCTCTAAAACTATTTAACTTTTTGCTTATTTTCCTCAACGATGAGAAAAACGCATAACGATTTTTTTTCCGATTCTTATATGGATAAATTGTTTTCTCGGTATCTAAATTACTTTTCTCGGTAACCACTTTCTCGAAAATGAAATTTAAAACAAATGCAGTTTTATTGCCATAACAATTTTATGGAATTCAATCAGGGTGAAATAAATTGCTTTACCAAATAAGCTTTTCTTAAGAAAGGCAGTTTTCATGATTTTACAATTTTATGCTCAAAAATGCAGTGAGTTATTGTTTATTCTTCGTTAACTATTAAACACATTTTAAGTTTCCTAGATTGTGCAACGTAACAATTTACAACAAAAGAACAAAATGTCAGTCCTCTATATTTACTATCATTTGTAATCACTTCTTTTATTATAGTAAATGCTTATGTTAACGAGAAAATATGAGAAAATGCTTTACATAAAAAGCATTAAAAGATTAGTACAACAGATTCACTGCATAAACAAGTAAAAAGTTAAATTTTATATATTTACTAAATATTATGTAGTAACTAAAAACTACCATAAAATATTTCGTTTACGTGAAAATAATGTTTAGATATTAATAATGTTACTAATATTAATATCCCACGATTATTATTAGTAACATCATAGTATTTAATTTCACTCCTTTAACACAGAATGATAATTACGCTTTTTATTGTAAATGATTATAATAAATATTTATAATATTAATAGTACAATATATAAATTATATTAGGTAAAAATTAATTATAATGCCAGAATAATTTTCAATTAAATTTTATTAATTATTACGATTTTTGCTTTGGCACACTGTAAACGATTTTAGTGTAACTCGACACCAAAATGGTGGAAACTATTTCTCACCAAGGTGGTGCAGTGAAATGCCTTACATAATTCTAGAATTTAGATACTTCTCTACACAGGCAACCAAGAACTTTCTTTTATACTTCTGTTCTTACTTGGTGTAAAGTAGTCGCCCCCATTTTTTTTATTCAGTTACACTATAATTTATAATTGCAACAGGATACAACACATAAGAGTTATTAAAGTTGTATTTGCGAAACGAAAGCAAGAATCATTAGGATGTGGATAGAAATAATGTATAATAAAATTATTTTATAAAAATAACAGATATACGACAATCTTGTGAGAATATAGGGTGCCCCAAAAATGACTGATTGAATTTGAAAACCAATAAAAAACGGAACCTGTGGAACTCGGGAATTCCAAAACAAAAAATTTCACGTTTAATTAAGCCTCCCACAATTATGTAGGGTTGCTGAATAAGAATATTACAATCGATATAAAGTTGTTACTGGGACAATTGCAAAACAACAAACAATGAATATCCCGTACAGGGAGCTGAATGACCCGTATCATGAACTTTCTGGAATGATCCTTCCAGATGGAGTGAGATGGAGTCACACGGAGTCGCATTCCAACGAGCAAAGATTTTTCTTACCATGAGCAACACAATTCCAACTGGAGACTGATTCTAGATGGAAATCATCATTGGTTTAATTCTAGCTGCTAACCTCCCAGAATAGTTCGATATTTATTTTATTTCATTTCATAACCGGTGTTGAACACTCGACCCAATAGCTAGTACGACGATTAATGTTCGACTGTGTAATTTTGTAGTTTTGAATTCAACCAAGAAGACCAACAAACTTCTGGATCAACCATTGGGGCAAGCTATCCATAGTGGAGGGCTTTCAGACGGAACTAATTTGTGTTTTGCATTACATGGAAACGAAAAACACGAAAACCTCCCATGGTTAGCCCGATGGCACGCAATATAAATGGTAGTGAAGGTTTAATCAAATTTAGTGAAAACGTTAGCTGTTTTTGAGCCTATTATAATAGGCATATTTAATTCGTTTCTAATACATCAAAAGTGACAATGTAATCTGTGCTAAATCTGCCTTAGTTCCAAAACTTTTAACCAATATTTAGAGGAAAATATTCTTGAATAAACACATTATTAAAATAAAATATAAAAACATTTTTAGAGGAATTTAACTGTGATCTTATTACAGTTGTCTCCTATTGTTAAGGCAAAAAAGAAATCGACTTTTATATTTTTTATAAAAAATATATGAATACGATGCTTAAGATAAGTAAAAAACAATACTTAGACAATTGTCAACAAAGTGGGACATAAAATTGTTTCATTAGGCTTTTACGCGTAAAAAAATATTAACTAGGTCACAATTATACATTTTAAAATATCAAATCTGATACACGTTGCATTGCAAAACATTTTGGAACTCAAGACATTTAAAGGACTTCAATAAATAGGCAATTCCCTAAAGGATTTATAATCAAGCATTCCCTTTTAATAACACTTCCATAAATAATGGAATATGAGTCAAGCATATTTATTCTACTTGTTACTAAATTATTTTAAATAATCAGAGAGTTTAAAAATTACATCAATCTTCAGTTTACATCGATAACTGCACAGACATAAAAAAAATTATCTCACTGTATGGTAATTACATTTTTGATATAAAAAAAATTCCGGTTAATAAAGCCAAAATATACAGTATTTAAACCATTCATTTGATAAGTTTTCCTTTTATATGGTAACAGAGTACCGAAAACTTGGATTTTCAAAACTATAGTTCTTATTACCATACATTTGATATAAAATAAAAAACTGTAAAGTAAATTTAGCAAAAAGAACGGTTTTCATACCATGCTGTGTGGTATCATGATAAAATTACCAAGTTTTACCACATTTACCAATTTCTATCATGTATTAAAAACTCATATTTTATTGTTAATTTTGCCAAAATCATTGCAAAAGTGATTCGGTAAAAATTACCAAGCTTTTTGGCTTTCACAGATATTCAGAAACACGATGAATTTTACCATATTTTGCAATTTTGACAATACTTTTTCTCAGCGTAAGTATGAAACTATTGGGTCTTTTTTCTAATATATCATTTTCGTATATTTTCAAACGTTTGAGGTAGACAAATTTATCTAAAGATACTATCCTTAGTTTAAACGTTTGACAGATAACCGTAATGACAATTTAATGTTCTCCGTTTTTGGTCATATTGATGTCACTATTGAAACGAAAGAAAAAAATGCTGTTCAAGATCTAAACTTTTTAAAGTAAAAATAAATGTTTTTTTATTCTTTATTTACTGCTTAATTAATATAATGGTTACATAAAAATATTTAAATTGCCATGAATAAATGTGCTGATAATTTGTACTGCATTTAATAATTATAAATTTGTTAGAACATTGTTTATTTTAAAAAAGCTAAATTTAGTTTCAATTTTATATTACATTATTATTCAATCATTTTAAATTTGGAAATGAAAGTGCATTATGATTAAAATATAATGTCATAACCAAAGTTCCATAAAATATAATTAGAATAGTTATTCGAGGAAAAAGATTTGTGGAGTTGTTGTAAACTTTTAATATTGTCCATCAAGAATAAAACATGATCCTTAAAACCTCCTTATCCACTGTACTCTTTGGTTCTTGCCCCTTACTCCCAGAAAAATTCCACATTTCGAAAAATACACATGGGAATTATATTTATACACATAGGAAAAGTTTGAAAGACTAAAACATTTTTCTTGTTAAAAATGTATATAATCTTAAACTCGAATGCTCTTACAGACATGGCAGTTTATAAGGACCAGACATTAAATATTAAGGCACTATTTTTGTGATAGAGAAAGATTAGAATTATAAAGTTGATATCAATAACCAAACATAACTTATCAAAATAATTGACGAAAATGGTGAAGTTGCTAACATTATTGTTATAAAATCTGCTATAATTAACAGTTTTCGAATTCGAAATGTAAAAATTTAACCATCGATGTTTATAATTTTCAGTTGTCTTTACTGAGGTAATTTTTTTAATATTGTGCATTACATTTAAACATATTAACTGACATATTACTGATATGATATATCATATCGTTTGATTACATTTATACATAATATGCAATTTAAATATTTTGAGAAATCTTAATAAATTCAAATCATAATAATAAATATTATATTATTATATTTTAACTAGTATTCAACACTTAAAACTGCAATCATTACTATTTTATTTCACAAGACAATTGAAACCAATTCTGAAAATAATAATTTCTTTGTTTTAGGGAAATGTGTGGCAACAGCTTTTATCCTCCAACGTTATTCTGGAGTTGGTGAATAATGTTCCATTTGTAGTTACAGTAAGTTTTATTTATTTATTCCCTTTCATCATCGAAGTAGCCTCAAGGTTTTTATTCTAGAATAAATTTATGAAAGCATTAAAATGCATCGTGGGGGTATACACATTTTGACATTTCTGATTCATGATGTCAGAATTATTTTTTAAAAAAATGTAAGCTTAAAAATCATGAGCAATTTCTTGTGAAAAAATGAAACAATCAATCGAATTTTTTTTCGCATTCTAAAGTTGCAAGAAATAAAACGGTCATACTCTAAAGAACTACAAAATTGTCTGCAAAAGTAATATTCATACTCATATGCTTCTGGTTTCAGATGAAAAAAGATTATAAGATTACAAACTGATAATAATTACTAATATTTCAGGGGAAAAAAAGAAAAATAAAGTGCCCGGAAGAAATTTTTCAGGAAATCTATTTGTCGTAACCTAGAAAAATATCAAAAACATCCACATTAAAAATTTATAATTTTTGGAAAGAAATTTATTTTTTGTGAATTAAATGTGAAAATAAAACTAAATTAGGAATAAGATAAGTAAATAATTATGAATTATGTTTGTTCTTAATTTAATATTAATAACTTACTTTCATAGTATTCCTTTATATATGCATTTTTAGCAAAAATTGAATTTAAAAAAAAATTACATTTATTAAAAATTATGTTCATTTTCAAATAAAATAAAAAAATTATTTTTATATGAGTTTTTTTTTCCTAGGGATTTTTTTTCTAGAAAACATTTTTCCGGTTACATTTTCCCTGCAACCAAACATTTCTAATAAATTAAAAATTTAATTTTAAGAAAGAAATTTAATTTTTAGAAAGAAATTTTTAGAAATTTAATTTTTATAAATTTAATTCTTAGTAATTTTTAGAAAGAAATTTATTTTTGTGAATTAAATTTGAAAATAAAACTAATTAGAAATAAAAAAAAGTAAATAATTAAGAAATATGTTTGTTCTTAATTAAAATTAATAACTTACATCCATAGTCTTTCTTTATATATGCATTTTTAACAAAAATTAAATTTTTAAAAAAATGTACATACATTAAAAAATATGTGCATTTTCAAATAAAATAAAAAAATTATTTTTATATGAAATTTTTTTCCTAGGGATTTTTTTTTCCTCGGGGATTTTTTTTTCTGGAAAACATTTTTCCGGTTATATTTTCCCTGCAACCAAACATTTCTAATCAGTCCAACTGGTTTGATTAAGCAGTATTTACCAAAAATCTATATTTTCCATATAATTCTCCAGCTTAATCAAATTTTATTTATATTATACCTTTAAAAAAAGGAAATAATTAAGTGTTAAGTCTTTCTACAATAAATTTTAGAAAGTGTTTTCAAGTCAATATAAATTGTAAAACTATTCTGAGTATTTAGCTTTAAATATATTGTGCATATATGATTCTCGTATAAAAGCATAAAGGTTAAAAAAAATCTGTTCTATAAACTTAACGTTATCAAGCTTAATAATACCCATTTCAAATATTTATAATGGACATATTTTTTATACTAGCAGAACTAAACCATCTTGAATACTACAACATAAACTAAAATAAACTTTTCGTGTTTGTTAAATCATAAATTATAGAGATTTTAAAAAAAAAGTACTTCAGTTTAAAAGTAGTTATTGATCCCTTTATCTCAAACAAGAAAAGGGATAGTAAAGTTTGTATAATTAATAGGGCCCAAATAATTACTACGGTGATCCAACCTCTTTACCTTATCTAATGAGTTATCGTATGAGAGGGACTCTTCTCAAATTTAAAATAAAGATAAGGAAAAACTATGTTTCCCAAAACGGTGATCATTTTCCTGAGAGCGTTCTTTGTAATTTGTTAATTGGATACTTCATTCAATGAATAAGTATGGCTAATTCGGTGAATTTAAAATTTCGTTGTTAGAGGTTTAATTTGATGACGTACCTCATTATTAGAGAATTAAATTATAGAAGAATTATGTTTGCATGGTCTGCTGCGTTTTAGTTGACTGATCTGAAAATTAAAGCTCTTAATTTTTATATTTTAAGATAACTATCTGTCTAATAACCTAAATGAATTATTTTGGCAAATATTACCTTTCAAATAAGTTAGTCATTAATTATCTCCAAACTAAATATTTACTTACAAAGTGCACTTTTCGTTACAAAGTTACACATAATTAAAAAAGTGGCTTGATTTTTTTGGTGTTTAGCGAGTAATTAAATTAGTTTGGTTCATGAAATTAATTTTATTGAATGAAATGGAGCACATAAAACTAGTGAATTAAAAAAATGTAATAACCATACAGAGTTTTTTAAAAGGAAATAATTAATTTTGAACTTTGCGTTTAAAACTGGAATGTTACACATGATTTCAATAAAAAATTTAACTTTTTGCTCTTAGTAATATTTCAAACAAATAAGATCTTGAAATTTAAAGGAAATTCTTGATATATGATAGTAATGAGCACACTTTTGTTTGTGATGCAACTAAATAATATTGTTTTAATAAAAATTAGAAATAGGTGTCAAAACTAAAATAAATGTCCCTCAAATGTTACTTATTAATTAAAGATAAAAATCTGCAAGTAAAATATTTTTTTATGAAAATTGCATATAAAAATAGGCACTCCCAAAATTAAAACTCTCATTTTTGACGATTCAGCAATACTTGAGCTATTTTTCGTTAATTCTGAAAATTATTTCGCTAAGAACTCACGTGATTTGTGACTAATCCGGAACTCTCAAATAACTAACGAAAATGTTTTATCAACTCGGAATCTTGAAATCGTTAACCAGAATGACAAAACTGGAAGGAAGACTAGACGATCGAAAACATTGTAAGGATCGGCCTGTATGGTGGTCAAGGAGTTGGTTTCGTATCAGGAATAACCCTAGTTTGAATCCCGCTTCAGGAAGGGTGTAATTTATCTTTTTTTCTATTTGTCTTTCTTGTGCTATAAAGTGGTATATAGTGCCCACGATAAAGTGATTATTAGATACATTAGGCACTACCAAGGGTTTTTTTTTAGGAAAACAAATTGAATAATGAAATAATTCGTTAGTATTGACGAAATTCATTTCCTCAAATAAGTGTCTATAGTTATTTCGTTACTTTGGCGATATGTTTGCTCGGTGCCAGGAAATGATGAAAGTTTCGTCGAAAATGATGAAATTTTCGCGAAATTTAAACATCCGATTTTTACAGTGACGCTCTTTTTTATCTCTTAAAATAGTATTAATTTACAAATCTTTATCTTCACAAAAACACACATATGTTAAAAAAATGTTAGCTGTACTATTTTTAATCATATGAGACATAATAAATAACAAAATATCAGTTGACTGCAAGTTCGTATCCAATTTGAAACCAAATATAGTTCAAGATAATTTCACAGAAGCAAAATATTTCATCAATAATGTATATTTCATTATATCTACCTTAAAATATTTTACCCACATTTTTGAATTTTGTGCAAAAATATCAAGTTTATGTTGCTTCATAAATAAAAAGAAGAATTTTTCATACATATAAAGACTTAAGAAACGGCATAAAAACGTTATGTATACTTGACTATATGGCATAAACATATGACATACTTGACTATATGGCATATATGGCATACTTGACTATATGGCATAAAAGACATAAAGAACGTGAATATTTTTTTCACGTCCTTAGTAACTAATTGGTAACTTAGTAACCAATCATGTCCTTAGTAACTTAGTAACTGTTAAAAATTTCAAGAGCGTAGAACTATTTGATAATAACTTTAACGTGAGTCGAAATCCTTAATAATTCTAAGTATCGATATTATGGCTCAATGATGCGTATTTTCTCATAGTCTTGCATACGTGTGGTGAAAGATAATTCCTTTTAAATTGACTAAATCGCTAAAAATTGACTAATTTTGCGGCAACTTCAACATCAAATTAAGTGACCTTCCCTAAGTATATCTTGCCAATTATTATTTGGTCTCATTCACAGATTGATTTTCAATGAATTGTTAGCTCAATGGTTTGCATAACATATTTTATGCAATTCACATCAGATTATGGAAGTACCTAATTATAGATTCCAGATCTTTTTTTCAATTATGCTTCATTATTTTTACCATTTCGAAACTAATAAGCATTTGTAAAAGAAGTCATAAATAATATGTCAATTTTTTTTGCTGGTTCTGATATGCCAAACTTAACTGCAAACCAACTTTTGCTGCATTCATTAGTACATTAACACACTTCCTAGTTATTAAAAAAGTGTAAAAGTTGATGTTGAGTCAAAAATAATGTGAAACAGCTTTCTCATAAGAACACGAAAGAAAATGAAGTGACGTCCATTAAAATTCAAGAACTTTCAAGAAAAAAAAACCAGTGCTGCTTACCCCTTAATTGTTCCTTGCAATGCTGATAAAAAAAACATGCTTAACGTTTTCAATTAGGCCTCTTTTTTACTTTCTAAGTCATTTTTACTGCAGATAATCCGATGTTGGAAAGAGTAGTAAAGATTATTTTTCAACTATTTTTTTTTGTCTCAGACAAAACAAAGAGCATTTTTAATAATTACTCACAAGAGAAAAGGAACGTTACTTTTTTACGTAACATAATTATCCCAAATCCGCTTATGTAAAAACCGTGCAAGGCTCCCGTATAAAAAAGTTGTTGAAAAAAACTAAGCATTTCAAAAAAGATTAATTTCAGGCACTCATTTAAAGAAAACAAGTGAGAGGTCATACAAACAATGAAGTTAATTTTGGAGCAGTATGTTTTTTTAGAAGTTATTACTTAAACATCTGTTTAACTGACAGATGTGAAAATAATAATACTCCACATTATTTTCGACTATAAAAAATATGTATTTAAAATAAGTACATTAAGTACATTGTATCCTAAGGTTTAAGTATCTGAAAATTCTCTTGTCCGATTTCATTTAAATTATTCATTTTGTCATTTAAAATAACATTTCTTAAAATGATTCAAAAATTTGTATACTGTACGTCTTAAAAAAATGTCGACTACTATTTAATAAATTAATGGAATAATAAACAATTATTCCAAATCATTTCCACTTGAAATCAGTTTTGGAAAAACAAATTTTGTAATTTTTACGTTAAAATTTTTTCGATCGCTAAAAATTTCTTCGAGATATGACAAAATACGTAAAAAGTAAAATTGACATTAAGGGCTTCAAACTTTTGACTGTTCTCCTGATAAACTATTGAGACGATATTTTCCAGATTGCTGCTACCCCTATATTTTCATGGCTAGGAATCTAAAGCCATTGCAAAAAACATATTTTTTATTCAGAGAAAGTACATTTTAGTGTCTAATTTACTAACTTAATATCATCTGCACTTATTAATTAGCATACTTGAGGTCACCTCCTCAAACCATTAAGATTGAGTCCTAGAAACTACGAAACTAAAACTCTGAAACTACGAAAAATCTGTTATAGAATTCTTTTTAAAACTGCACGAATTATCAGTAGTTCAGTTTACTCTTTTTTTTCTTACTATAATTACAGCAATTATGAAAATGTCACCAACCTGGTTCATCCACTCGGCTCTTCATTTACCATTCGAAGAAATGTACTGATATGAGTTTTTCGTTAGTAGACAAAAGCATTGTCTCAAATATATGATGAATTCTATCAAAAGAATAAAGCCAAATTAAAATAATTTCAAAATAATGTAGTTTTACATTTGGGTACTCACAACTCTAGAAGTAGACGATCACTGATACACAAACACGTGACCTATGACTTCAGCACCAGCTGATCGTTAATAAACAAGATGAGATGTTTTAAGTCAAGCTAAGTTTCTTCGCATACGTTGGAATGTTAATTAATGTGATGTTATTTAAATATAATGCCGTATCGCTCATTGAATTTGTTGAATATAATTATTTCTCTTTTAAGTCTTTTACTGAACTTAAATTTATTACTTGTATATGTATTTTATTGTAACCGTGATGGATTTTTGCTTTGTGCATCTGACAACTTCAATGCATAATTAGTTTGTTTATGTTTTACACGGTTTCATACTAGTCTTTGAGTTAAGTAACAATTATATAGTGAAGCAATTGAAATCTTTGTGAAAGAAAATAGAATGTGTCACACTTAAGAGAATTGATACTTGACAAGTTTGGCTTACTCGAGTAGAATGGAAAGAACAGTTGATATCGTAAACAAGTGCCCTGTTTCAACAACCAATCAGGATCGGAATACGTCACTTGCAAGTTTCCCATTATCGAAAACGGCTTTTAAAGAGCTTTTAACACATTTAACTGTTTTGAAGTCTTAAAAAAGTTATTGTTAATAAGTATTTCTAAAAAAATAATCTCCACTTTTAACTTATTATGAATTATTTATTTGTACAAAAATGCTTTTATCTTAATTCATAACATTATTATAAAAATTAAAACATATCTTGTTTTTATTTATACTTATCTCTTTGTCATAATATCATTTTTATGTTACTATAACAAAATATTTGTATGGTATACTGAAAATGCTTAAAAATCAGCTGAATTTAAGCTTATTTAGTATATGCTGAATCAGCTGAATCCTTTTTGTTTGAATTCAATAGAGTATAATATTTGTAGATTAATAGATAGATAAATCGAATATAAATTCATAATATTTATGAATTTTTAGTAAAAATTTATAAATATTATGAAAAAAAATCTTTAAATAATTATTTTTAGTTACAAATTACTAATTTCAATTTTTTTAATTAATACTTTAATTAAAAAAAAACCTCATAGTTTTTATACTGAACAAAAATTTCGTTATATAATTAATTAACACCGTATTTGGTGATGAAGTAAACTTTTTTTTTTTTTTACTTTTTCGCTGTTATAGTTTTATTTATTTATTTCTTAAATTTTTTTTTGGTTTGTTTACAGACAACACACTTTAAGGCGCATTAGAATCAATTTAATGGCTTCTTTGCAGAAACATACAGACAAACAAAACAAACAGAAAACAAAAACATTTTTGGGTAATATATTCGCTCTAATTTCAACAAATAATTTTTATTTAGTCAAATTTAAATTATTTTTTGCCCGATAACTACAGTTCTGTACTTAAGAATGTATTTAGTTTACCTCTACACCAAAAATATGTACATACTTTTATGTACTTGTATGTTTAACTATATACATACTTCTCTGTACTTGCTACAATAAATAATTAATTGTTACTTAACACAAAAAACGTGAATTGAAATTAATAGGTTATAATGGATATTACGCATTAATTAGATTGTTCGTGCATAATGTATCTTTTAAGTTCTTTATGTCCAAAATGTTATTTTGAAGGTCTTCTTTCATTACATTACCAGCATTGAATCAGGTTTCTAGATTATCGAACAATACCTGTCAATTACCACTTTATTCTCCATTAATTATTCTACTATCTGAATCAACACTGGAAATAAATCCTTTTCCCGTTTATCAGATTTAATTTATTATCTCTCTCCTTCATAACTGTATTGAGCATAAGCTGTCTCTATGCTCATTAATTAAATGTTAATCAACTCAGCTTACGATATATCTTGTTTTATTTTGATAATAAACTTTGTATTAAAACATAAACAACTATTCCCTTATAAATTTAATCTATTCTAGATTGTATATTAAGAAGTTTGGGGAATTTATGATACATTTTCAAATTATTCGGAAAAATGTTTTGATGAAAAATAGCGCGATTTCCTCGTAGCAAAAAGATGTTTCTGAATACTGTGCTTTTATGAAGTAGAATTTCTAGAAACTTAAAGCGTATCTATCTGGAAAGAATTCTAAGGATTAGTTTGATGTAAAAAAATTTATCTTTTGAAAAGATTGTGGCTGGTACATCATAGTGCTATGTTTCATCATAGTGTGTTATAAAGTGATTAATCTGAATGCTTCTTTTAACAATACATAGAATCAGAGTGATGAAAAAATATTACTTTTGAAAACTCTGTGGCATATCATCGCTATGTTGCCAAAAGCTTAATATATTTTGCTTTATTTCACAGTTTCAAAACTCCATTTCTTAGCATTGGTAAAATATTCTCCGGAATTTATATTTCAGTTTCTTCAAATATGAGCATCATGTCTCTAATTTTCTTAAAATATATACTTTACGAATTACATTTTTTTGTTAACGTCGCATTAGAGCTACACTAATGAGATATTACATGGCTACATTAAGGGCTATACTCATGAGCTACGGTCTGATCTTCACCCTAAATCCGAAGACAATACCGGTATGTGCACACACTGCAACCTGAATATAGATCCGAGGGCAGATTGTCATAATAATCATCCGATCTTTTCACCACGCTTCGAAGACGCAGAATTTTCCGACACTTAAATCCCCTGGGACATTAAAGTAGGTTCTAAACAACTGTCCAACCTGATCGGGCAGCCAGGTTTATATTTAGCATCGAATGTTTAAAACAAATTTTTTTATAATTTTGTCAATTTTTGACTAATATCTAACACTAACGAGTATTTAAAAAGCTGACATAAAATATCAAACAAACTTCCTTGTGTTGGAGTCAGATTGTTTACAGAGTTTATACCATGACGCGTAAATGCCATAAAAAACTATGTGTAATGGGTATTTCACAGTAGCATTACTTAACTAACATTTAAAGGGCTAACGTACAAGATCAAGCAAAATTTTATGTATTGTCGTTAGATTTTGAAGCATCTTCATACTCTTTACAGAGCTGGTATAGAAAACTGTGATAATGCGCATTTGTTTTGGAAACTTTGTAGTAATGTTTAAATAATATAATACTTATGTAGTAATTAAGTAATATTTAATAATTATTAATAGGAATGATAATTAATGTAACAATAATTAATAATAATTTGAGATAAATAGTGTAATAATAATTAGTGTAACAATTAATAATAATTAATGTTATAAAAATTAACAATAATTAATGAAATAATCAATAATATAATAATTAATGCAATAATAGTTAATAATATTTAATGTAATAATTAATAATGTAATAAATATGTATTGCTTTTCTTTAACAATTCTTTATCTTATCAGCTGAAAATGTATCTTTTATTTTTTGTAAATAACCAAAAAAAATTAGTTCATAAATATTATCTCATGTTTTGCTTAACGTAGTAAGCAAACTTTCAAATTTCAAAAAATTTTAAAATTTACATTTTATTTTTACAATGTTAATTTACATTTCATTTTCCTTTTAATTTCCTACAAAATATTAANTACTGATGTTATAGGTGCGTACTTGAAAAAGACAGTCTCACTGACAATTCTTCTTCAATTTGAAAAGATGTTGCTTCACCTGTTAATATCCTAGAGATTTTCTTCACTGTTTGGAAGCCAGTATAATAATAAAAAATGGTAAAAAAATAATAAAAATTGGAAAAAATTAGCAAAAAATTTAAAAAATGTTTTAAAATGGAAAATAAGCCAAAACATTTAATGAAAAATGCCCTATAAATCTAAAAATTTGCTCGAAAGGACAAAAAATGTCCAAAAATGCAAAAAAATGCAAATATCATCAAAATCCGGGCCTTACTAATGAGATATTACATGGCTACATTAGGGGCTATACTCATGAGCTACGGTCTGGTCTTCACCCTTAATCCGAAGACAATACCGGTACGTGCACACACTGCAACCTGAATATAGATCGGAGGGCAGATTGTCATAAAAATCATCCGATATTTTCACCACGCTTCGCAACCGCAGAATTTTCCGGCACTAAAATCACTTGGGACATTAAAGTAAATTCAAAACATCTGTCCAACCTGATCGGGAAACCAAGGTTTGGATTTAGTATGGAATGCTTACAACAAAAATTTTTACAATTTTGTCAATTTTTATGACTAATATAACGAGCATTTAAAGAGCTGACATAAAATATCAAGCAAACTTCCTTGTGTTGGAGTCACATTGTTTACAGAGTTTATACCATGGAGCGTAAGTACCATAAAAAACTATTGGTAATGGGTATTTCACCCTAGCACTACTTAACTAACACTTAAGGGGCAAACGTACAAGATCAAGCAAAATTTTATTTGTTGTAGTTAGATTTCGATGCATCTTCATACACTTTACAAAGCTGGTGTAAACGGTGATAAAGTGCATTTTTTTTGGAAACTTTGTAGCAATGTTTACATAATATAATACTTATGTAATAATTAAGTAATATTTAATAATTAATAATAAGAATAATTAATAATAAGAATAACAATTAATGTAACAATAATTAATAATAATTTGAGATAATTAATGTTATAAAAATTAATAATAATCAATGCAATAATTGATAATATGATAATTAATGTAATAATACTTAATAATATTTAATGTAATACTTAATAATAGTAATTAATATGTATCGCTGTTCTTCAACAGTTTTTTTTCTTATCAGCTGAAAATGTATCTTTTATTTTTTGTAAATAACCAAAAACATTAGTTCATAAATATTATCTGATGTTTTGCTCAACTTAGTAAGCAAACGTTAAAAAAATTTCAAAATTTACATTTTATTCTTACAATGTTAATTTACATTTCATTTTCTTTTTAATTTCCTGCAAGATATTAAATAGTTTTAATTATCATGGAGATATTTTTACTACAAAACTAAAATTATTAATATCCCAGAGAAATTTCGCGATTTCTTTCTTTGAGTGTTAATCTTGGGCAAATAAAATAAAGTAATAAATAAAAGGGGGCTTGATTATTTTATTAAATATTAGTATTTAATATATGTTTTAAGCAAAAAAAAACATTTAATTATGAATATTTTTAGTTTCAAACACAAATATAGAATTATATACATTATTTTTATTTTAGTTTATACTTCAGTTGTAGAAAATTGCATTTAAATTAACTCATTTAAAAAATCTACATTCAAAACTCTTTCAATATAAATAACCAATACGATCTCATAAAACTTTTACTACTCATATGTGCTTTTAAGTGAACATACTTATTGAAGAATCCATTTCGATTTTAAAAATCAATGCAAAATTATTCAATTCAATATGCTTATCCCATACCGTACACAAATAAATATTTCTCTGCCATATTCAAATGTCAAAGGCAGAAAAGAATGCATTAAATGCATGCACTGTGACTTATATGTTTGGCAAAAGGTACAAATAGAACCCATACCTTGGGTTCATTGAATCGCAAGTTTGAAATGATAAAATATAACTTACAGAACTCGACTCGCAGATATTCCAAGAAAAACTATTGCCTTATCTGATTTTAAATCAGGGAAAATGCAAACAGAAATGAATAAATAAAATAAAAATTCTTAAGTGAATTTGTGTTGAAAGTAACGGTTTTTTTTTCTTTTTTCTTTATTTTTTTCCTGTAGGCAAAGTTAGATTTACAAAACCTAAAGTACAACTCTAGCGCTAATAAATTAGAATTCATTTTTAAGAAGATATGAAGAAAATCGCATGAAAGCCAGCAATGTGTAGAATTAATATTGTATTAGACACATAAGTAATATTAATGCAATATTAATATTATTTATTTGTCTTTTTTACTAATTAAGATTTTTATAATTATATTATTTCTAAAATACTGTTTTATTAGATACTAGATTGTATATTAGTAGAAATGTTAGCCAAAATAAAAGTGCGCAGAATCTATCCTTTATCGAAAGTAAATATAATAATTATCAGTATTAAAAACTTACACCCTAAAAAACGTATATTTTCGCACCTAGTTTGCAAAAAAAACTTGTTTTAGTCTTTAAGATATATATTTATCTAACGTATCATAAATGAAGCAGAATGTTTACAAGTATTTGTTCATGTACCTTATACAAATCAGCAATTCTAAACCAATTCGCATCAAATTGGGTGTAAATAGAGCCCCAAATACATTGAAAGACATTACGGACCTGACTGTCTAGTTTAAAACTCTCACTGACCACAGGTTCTCACGCTATACACCAAACAAAAAGAGTTTTTCATTGGATTGGATATACGTATTTCATAATAGGAGGGAATTCCTAGCTTGCATCTCTAATCGATAAAATTTAGTTTTACCGCACGCTTTTATGAATTATTAATCTTTAATTTCTGTGTTATGTTAGAGCTAAACAGTAATAATTTTGCCACGAATAGTGATGACGTCACATTGCATTTTAAAAGGTATATGAAATAACTCGTTTCATTTACTGATACTTATACGCTTTTAAAGCGTTTTGTATAAATTTAAGTAATGGAAACTTAATAAGAATTAATTATTAAGGATTAATTAAGGATTAACAAGAAATAATCTCTTAAGGCAGAAGAAAATCGTGGTAAATTCTGAGCATCACATTTTAACCGATAACATTTGTATAGTCAATTTTTATTTTAATTAGTGGAACTAACTCATATTATGGTAAGTCTAATAGTTTGAAGCAATACCGTGACAAATGAAAAAATAAAATGTTGTGTATTATGTGTCATGAATGTGTAGTATGATAATATTAAAGTACTCTTTCGTTTCGGAAGGCGGTAAAAAAACATTACCACAGTACTTACCTTAGGTATTTATGTTCGCATAATAAGTTCTCCTTGCCACAGCACCTATAACAGCAAAGGCAATATCAGAGTCATGGTGGATCAGGGGATAGAGCGTAGTCCTTATAATGACGTGAACCGGGTTTGAATCCCACCGATGACTGGTCGATACGAATTTCGCACCCAGTTTGCACCGACCACAGCACTGACGCAAAAATATTCTCAGTGGTAGACGAGTCATGGGTTAGAATCCCCCTGCTGGTAGGCTAACCGTGGGAGATCTTCGTTTTTTTCCTCTCCATGAAACGCAAATGCGAGTTAGCTCCAGCAAAAAGTCCTACACGAAGGCAAATTTCTCCCAATACTCGATCTAGGAGTTCCCTTGTCCTCTGGATTGGGTTCGAAATTGCAAGGCTACCTAATTGAAAATTAGCAGTCGTAAGCCCAAAAAAATGGGTCTGCTGTTCAACGACGGTTATAAAATAAAAATACCAGTAGTATTTAATTTTAAGCGCTATTTCTCCAAGCATCACTCGCATCAATAGTTAGGCGATCTCTGATGGCATTCGAAATAAATCTAAAAATTAGTTCCTTAATAATGATAATAAAAATATTAGTGCCGTTACTAATTATTTTCGAGAGTAATATTCGACTAATTATTTTCAATTCAACTTTTTAAACTTGGTAATTGACACAAATTTAAATTGAAAATTAATAAATTTTGTATTAAAAATCTAATTTATGCAGAAAGTGTATTTAATTGCTCTTAACAATAATAAATTGCTATATTGTCATTGACACCTATGGTACTTAACTAATTTTGGTGATAAGCACAAATTGAATTAAAAGGAAAGTTTTGTACTGAAAAGTTAAATTAAAGGAGAAAAGATAGGTGTATTTTCGCCTAGGAGAACCATAAAAAATTATCACGTTAATGACAAATATGATGTTTAACTAAGCTTGGTAACAGATACTACTGGTAGTAAGGTAATTGATGTTTTTAATCTGTACTAAATATACTAATATTCATACCAGGATAACTACAATACGTATTGTTTATATTAGTTTTTACGGCCATCCGAATGTGCCAAATAGAATCGAACTGAAGAAAATCGTAGATTATGGTAATTTATGACAATCAGAAGTTGACCTCGAGCAATAGCATTATGCAAAATGATGCTGAATATAATTAATCTTTATTTTGATGGTATGAACTTTTACGAACATGTTTTTATATAACATGTTTTTATTTAGGTCAGTATATGTCTATCAGTACTATAGATGATTTCGTTCTATTGATTAACACCGATTTAGTAGCTAACTTTTTTTTTAAAAAATAATATGGTTAGATAATTGTTTTCAGCATTTAAACTTAAACAGAAATTTAGTTAACAGTTAATTACGCCACATGTGGTAATAAGAGGTATTTAATCTACAATAGTTAATGAATTCAAGGAAGTTCACGCGTCTTTATAAAAAATCAAACTGCGATGGCTCAGGGGATAGAGCGTTCGCCTTCCAATGAGGCGAACCTTGTTCGAATCCCAGTCTATACGAATTCCGCATCCGGCTTGCACGGACCACAGTGCTGACGTGAAATATCCTCAGTGGCAGACGGATCATGGGTCAGAGTCCCCTTGCCATCAGGCTAACCGTGAGAGGTTCCTGTGATCTTCCTCTCCTTGTAAAGCAAATGCGGGTTAGCTGCATCAAAAAGTCCTCCATGAAGGCAAGTTTCTCCCAATACTCGATCCAGGAGTTCCCTTGTCTTCTGAATTGGGTTCAAAATTACAAGGCTATGGAGTTGAACATTAATAGTTGTAAACCCATAAAATTGGGTAGACTGTTCAACGATGGTTATAAAATGAAATTAAATAAGCTTAATCAAGGCTAGCAGTGTAACTAAACTTAAAGCAAAGAACAGTAACTATTTTCAAATAATTAATCCTTTCGCGTCGACTGTCACAAATACGTGCCAGTATGAAACGTTATCAATTAGAGTAAAATATAAAATTGTTAAATTAGCTATTTCTTTAGCAGTTTATTTGCGGGGTGGGTATAGTAGCTTAGTAGTTTAGTAGTTTTAATTCACCACTACTTAGTTTAAAATAAAAACTATACAGTTACACTTTGAACTGCTTCTCTGTTGCAAGTTAAAATAACATTATTTTTATTGAGAGAGTCTGTTTGCGTCTAAGTGCACGCCGAACGGATGCTAAGCTCCTAGCGCAAACGTATATCAACATCACCAATTCTTGAAACTGCGTTGCACAGCTTTTTTTTTTGCTTGCATTTATAAATCAAGTAAAATGATCAAAATAGAACTTAAAGTATAAAAACAATTGTTTTGTTAACAAGAATTAATAAAAATGATTTTTAAAAATCGTGGCAAATGTATATCTTTCTGTTCACCATTAAAGAAACTGATGAAAGGATAATAAATATTGTTTCTTGCAGACGATTTTCTTGTACAGCAAAACAAAAAATAAATAAATTCTTTTTCTCGCATTTAATTTGTTAAGGATCTGTCATCATAAGACGCGACATTTTTAGTGGTCCAATCAAATCCAATGTTCTTGCAAATTCATATAGCTGTTTATTTTCAAAAACAAATGTTCTCCTTATTTATCAAAATATATTGCCAAGTTAAGGATTCCAGTAAGACTACAAAACCAAGACCCATTTTAATAGTTCTGTGATATATATCGTAAAAATATAGCAGGTATAAAATTTCTGCATGACGAGTTTAACTTTTAAATGCTTTTATATTGACTATTCAGGAATGGTCTTTTGTGAACTTGCAACTGGGTATAGATACGTGATTAGATTAAGATTTTTAAAAGTGAAAGCAAAATAATTCTGCCAAATTTGCAATGCCCATATTAAGGCCATTATTATCCCTGTTCTTTATCTGTACGAATATTTTTATTAATCACTCGTCCTAAAGGGCTTAAACTATAATTTTAAAAAAATCGAAGAATACTTTATATTTTACTTATTTCGAAATGAATCTGGACAATTATTATTCAGGAAACAAATTTTAATTATCCAGTTTTTTGCAAAATAAAAAAATCATGTATAAAGTATTAGATCTTTAAGTACGAGAAATAGCTAGAATTAAATCTCACAATGGCAAAAAGGAATAAAAATTAGTTAAGAAAACAATAAATGTTACAACAAAAAAATTAAAAATTACATTTAATCAAAAATTATATTTAATTTAATATTTCCTCTCATAATTTCACCTACCATTATAACTGTATGCTATACAATATTCATATATAAAAAATCACCGTAATTGGTGAGTGGTGAAAAATTAAACCTTCTCTTTGTACAAAAAATTGAGAACACTTCAAATGACAGAATATGTTTACACTACATTAATTTCAATAGTTCCTCTCCATTATATTTTCATAATTTAAATTTACAAGAAGTAGCTTTCTATTTTTCTCAAGTCGATCTGAAAACTTTGGGCTGAAATTTAACTTAAGCCTAAATTTCCATAATCGTATAGAGCTATAAGCATAATATATCTAAAGTCATTACTCTAAATGGTGAACCTATCAAAATCAATGTTAGTTCAGCCCAGCGAAACTAAAACATTTATGCATCCAAGTCTAGACGTCGGAAATAACATTTCATGATTCAAGAGATAAAGATTTTAAATTACTTTTTGGGAACATTAAGCGATATCAACTCTAAATAATCGTGAAAACATTAGAATATCATTTGAAGATCACAACTTTGAAATATTATTTTCTGAACTTGTAGTAAGGTTTGGCATGTCTAAATGGAATTTTAAACATGTAATATAAATAAAAAAATTTAAAGTCAATTCCTACTTCGGTCAACAAGGAAACATTTCATTTTAGTTACATTTTATTAAATAATTACAAATAATATGAATATGTATTGATAAATGACAGAATCACAATATTCAGCGGCGAAGTAGAAAGCGAATTCCCTTGCAATTTCCCATTTCCCTTTCTATATATGGTGTCGGACTATTAAAAAAAAAGGTGTTGGACTATTGAAAAAGAATTTGAAAAAGAAATTTCTTTCCAAAGATCTGCACGTTTCGCCACAGGCGGTATTTATTCCTAAATTTATATCCTGCTAATTATTTTATATGAGAGAAAACGTTTTTCTCCCATATAAAGCTAAAATTAATTCATGAATTAATGGAATCGGTGCTGCCATCTAGTGTGGCAGAAACTAGACGTCCAAATTAACATGACCAACGGTCTCTCACCCATTGTGGTGGTCCTGATAGAGCGGATATCTCTGGAGAATGCACTAGATCTGCTCATCGGCAAGACCGATTGTGCAGCTCATTGGAAATAAATAAAAAATAAAAAAATATTTGAAAGATCTGTATTAACATCAAGAGTCGTCCACTACAAGTTTAAAAAATGTATTTGAACTTGAGCCGATGAATATAAAAAGTATTTTAATAACGATTGAAAATGTGAACAAGATATATAAATATATATAGAAGTGTTTGAACTAAAGTGTGAACTAAAAGTAGGAATTAAATGAATGAATAGCACTTTAATTAAAACAGTAAATTATTGATAACTTTACAAAAATTAATTTGGTAAAAGTTGTTATTAACGTATTTTCTATTACTTAACAAGATATTCTTATCTTAATATAAATAACCTCTTAATTTTTTTTTGTTAACTTAATGGAATCTTGATATCTTTGTAATAGAATTTTCGTAGATGAAAGTTTGCTTCGATGGAATCTTGCAGTTAAAATTTAGATCACTTTCCTACTAGCTAGAGCACTCAAGTCAGCACTAAAGCAAATCTATTTTTGACAGCTACCAGCAGAACTTATTACGATATTACTGTCAAAGAGAATTTTAAGTCAATAAAAAATTTCCGACTACTTTAAGACTGGCTAGCGCATTCAAATTTAAACTGAAGCTCTATGCTGAAATTACAATACTATTTGCAATCATTTCACGATCATTACCAACAGAATTTATAATGCAGTTATTGCCAAAAAGAAACTCATCGCCTATCAAATTTCCGATCACTTTCTGGTTAACTAGAGTACTCACGTTATGAGAGTCCCTTCACGCCTGAGGACAATGTAAGCTTCAATCCTTTCCAAAACAATCATAATTAATCACCATATTATCGGCTTGTAAATATTTAGTCCACTTTCCGAAACACTAGAGTGTTTGAATCTGATCTGGAGATCTGAGTCTGATGACAAATTAAATAATATTTATTTCCTGGTAACTTTGTCACAAGCAAAATTTATAGATATATTATTTCTACAATAATTTTATAGTAAATCAAAATTTCAGCTACTGCCCGATTAGTAAGAGAGCTTGCATTTTAAATAGAGCTCTATGCTGGGTGACATCTCAAGTTTTCTGATCACTACATTAAGAGTTCAGAATCATATCACCAAAAAAGGAATTTGTCTTTATCTGAATTAGACATTCTTTAATCTGAATTAAACACTGTTAGATGGAAATTGTTGTGTCAATTATTTCTAGACCTATGTAATCATAGTTTAAATCGCCAAGTAAAATTCATCAGCAATCTGAATTTCGACCACTTTTCGACTACCTAGAGTGATTAAATTTCCAGAGGAGCTTTATGTCTGATGACAATAAGTAATAATTTTTTTTACTAGTTTAAACTAAAATTATTAACAAACGGAGAATTGTTATGCATTCCGACTTTATTTAAAAGGTACAAAATTAAAAATTAGAAAAGATTTACTTTTTGTCATTCTCAAAACGGTATGGGCTTAGTTTTCGTAATAAATCTCCTTTTCATCTTTTGAAAGTGATGCGCCTTACTTTTTTTCTTTCTGGTTTGTTAATCAAATCATTTTCGTTATTTTTTCTTCCACTTGAAGCGTTCCCTTGAATTTCTTAAGTAGTCATTATACATCAATTTCCATTTTAAATTGTGACCAACTTTCATAGAATTTCAATGTTTTTGTACTAATTGAATCTTTTAATTAAATAATTGTGTCATTAAATCCAGAAAATAAATTTCAGTAAAGAGAAAATGAATATTAACAACATTTTTCTTGTGTAACAATAATTAAGAATTTTAAAAAATACACTTTGGAAGAAAATCTAAAAACAGCACTCAATGAAATTCAGAGTGATATGATTTTTCACTATATAATGCAGTAACAACATTTTATTTTTTGAATAACAGCAATGAAAAATGAAAAAGAATACACTATGCAAGAAATTCTAAAAGCAACACTCAATAAAATGCAAAGTGACTTAATATCTTTAACCTAACTTCATGGAATATATCACTACTGAAACTATGTCTTTAATTTCAGTATAAACTCGAAATAACGTAACGCACTTTTTTAATTAATAATGCATGAGTAACTTATAAGAAAATGACATATATGTCTTCAAACATAAAAATAAATAAGCATTAAAATCGGGTATTATATGTAATTTATAATAAACCAATTTACATTTCTATAAAAATATACGATAACCAGTAAAAGTAAATATTCAGCAGTAAAAAAATCTGCAGTTAAAGAGCGTAGCTAGACATTTATGAATAAAAACCATAAACAGCAATAATGACAAATCACCATAATTAACATAATTAATTATAATTGGAAAATTAATAAACAGAAGACATTTCAGAATTTTCCTTGTGGCTATGGTATCAATATTTAGTTACGTTACGATTCGGTTTTTCTTTCCCCGGGCAAGAGATAAAGAAACTACGCCAAAGTACAGCAAATTGTTGATGTACAGATTAACCTCTTTAATTATATAAAAATGCAATTAATTTTTAGTTTTTTTGCAAAATTTTCTCCACAAAATAAATTTTTAGAGAAAGAACTAACATTTTCTCAAAAATTAACGATTTATTCGGCATAAAATAACAAATAACTTGATTAGATTAAAGTAATAAAGTAATAAAAAAGGACAAATTGAGCTATAATTTTTTAAAATCTAATTATTTCACAAAATTAATAATTTTTTAACATTTTATTTGTGTATAAAAGATATACTTTGAACAGCTTGGAATAATTTTAAGAATTAAGGAAAAGAATATGAACACAAAAGTATGAGATTCCTCTAGAAAGAAGTACCTTATCGATCACACTATGTTAAGTCCACGAGAAAAAGTTTCTTTCGTCTTGCTTGTAAATTTTGGCTCTCGACCAATTAGAGAATGTTATACATATGTCTTAACGCTCTAACGAAGTTCGATGGAAGTAACTCACTCTAATCTAACTTCGTGAGATAAAAATTAGATATCAGGAACTCTAGTTTTCATTTATTCCAACAACAACCAACCAAAAAAACACATTATTGAAATAAGCCGAATTGCGAAAATAAACTTTTGGAATATTCCTTTTGCTACGTTTACATTCCGTAGTTCAAAAAAATAAAAGAACACACATGTATGAAAATTATTTCCCCAGAACAATTAGAAATGTGAAATAATAGGAAAATTCAACACGTAATATTTACAATTAAAAACAAGAAAAAAACGGTATATTTCATAAGTAATAAAAGCCATTGTTAATTTTTATTTATTTATATAGTTTAATATGTAGCAATGTTTAATGTTTTATATGTATTTATATGTAACAAAATGTTAATTTTTATTTATATTGTAAACATAAAGGCATCTGTTTAACATATTGTGCTAAATTTTGTCTCTTGATACCTAACCTGACTCGGTTTTAAAACTATAAACATTAGCATAAAATTATTTCTAATTGAGATAAACTTTCTTTATCTAAGTTACAATATTCTTTTCACCGAGTAAAATTTTGTCAATTTTTTAACATATAAAAGAGATATGAAAAAAGTCGTTTTTGCTTAGGCGAGTAATCAAATAAACAGTAAAGATGAATATCAGTAATTCTGCTTGATAAATACAAAATAATCAGAGGGGAAGGATTTAATGTTAACTGTTGTCGTATTGAGGCTGCGTGGAGAACGTAGAAGATAGGCTGACAATTGTCGTTGCGCTTAACGTATTATGTTTATCAGAGACAATGTGAATGAATATTATTGTGAGGCTATCGAGGGAATACTAAGGAGCCTGTCGTTGGTAGAAGGGGCGAAATTCTAGTTAGTTTGAATGCCTAACAGTTTTCGTTTTAGTAGAATTCTTAGGCCCTTCCTCTCTAGACCAAACTCATTTCGAAAAGATCAAATGATGTAATTCGTATACTTTTTTGTATTTAATAAATCATTCACTGTATTAAAGAAAGATTGGATTTTAATACCAGATTAAACAATTTTAAATTTGTAAGATCTGTAAAATTTAGTCCTTCGATTTTTTTAAATTAAATGGACATTTTTTAAACTTAGATGGTTTATATACAACGAACATCTTTTTTTTTCTCAGATTAAACTCTTTACAACACATTCGCAATAACTATTAACATTCACAATGAAGAAAGGTATACGACATTGCATGCATTGATTTATAAATTGTTATTCTAAACGGCATTTTCAACGGCACAACTACAGTCTTCAAAAAAAAAATAATAACAAAAAGGAACTACAGCTTTTAATTAGTTCAAGCAATCCCTTCATACTTATAAGGTTTTAGATACTTAAATATTCCTCCACGAAAAATGCCTTCGAATGGCTTTCAATGAAAATCAATACAAAAACAATGAACAAACACAATTTTTTCGAATTTTCTTAGCGAAATAAGAAACTGCGAAATCTTTCGCATTTTTCAAACCTTGTACATGGAATTAGAAAATATAAATAGGGAGTTCGCATATTTGTAACATGGCTAATAAAAAATAAAAAGTAATATTGGTAATAATTAAGGGTGTTCGTTAATGCAGTATTGCATCTAGCTCTGTTTAATAAAAAGAAAATTTAAAACAAGTAATTCGCATATTTTTATCGTAGTTTTATAACATTTTACTCTCTTATTCCATTAAAAATTATTAATTTAAAAAAATCATTTGAATAGTGAAATATATTGTATTCATTTCTATCTATTCAAAAAAGCGCAGTTTCCCCCAAAAACAAGTTAATATCTTAGACATTATTAAAAGTAAAGAGTATGATTGTCTTTCATGTATTGCAACATCTCTACCCTCACTTCGGAGTTTGAATCACGTATTCTACAAATTGCAAAAAAAGAACAGATTTTCGGAAATCAAAGCAGAATCCACCTTTGAAATTAGATATAAATACGAAATTAAATTAATAACCTAATAAATTAATATGTTGAATTAAAATTTTAAAGCACGCAATTTTCAATGGGAAATAACTGTTTTGGTTATTAGAATTACAAAATATAAATTTATTATAATAAGTTTTTGTACATTCAAATTTTCAATTGAAAAAGATATTTTCAGAACTCCTTTCTTTTGTTTCTGGACATCCTAATGTTTTCACTTTTTAATCTTCAAAAAACAATAACTAATAATTTATTTACGCTAGCAGAATTTAACTGCATTTCTATCCTCATACAATAGATATGTGTAAAACATTTCGAAATATTTTGGCTAACAACACCATACTCCAAACACGTTATTTGGACCGAGCAGCACACCACATATAACTAATGAATACAACTATCACATATGCTTAAACCAATTATCTTGTGACAAAATGTCATTCATAGCAGTCATTAATAACTTCATTTGCTCTGTTCAGACTGGTAAAGCTAATTTCAATGAACATGATTTTGAAGATTATGGAATTAATAGAACATGATTTCGCTTCATTCAAAATGACGTTGCATATTAGAATGCTCATTTGAGGGTTATCTTGCACAATAATTATTACTAAGCCATTACTTTTGAAAATTATTCAAATTTAGGAATGAATAATTCATATTTAATCGCAGCTTAAATTATGAAAGTTGTTAACATGTGAAATCCTAATTCAAGTTTTAAATCTTAAAATATGTTATTGGGGCTTTTGTTATTAATCTATTTATAGCATTTCTTTCAATGTCAATTAATTCAGACGCATGTAATAATATTATTTAATTTTGAACTAACGTGACGTGTTGTGAAAATGAACAGAAAAATTGTTTTAACGTTTAAAAATGGCATCGATTGCATGAACCATGCTTACGTTCGAGCTGAGTCATGTTATCGGATAACCAAGTTCACGAATAATCCATTTGTATAATGTTATGACTCAAACAATCCAAAAACACATTTATACTATTAATATCATTTATATCATTATTGTAAATAGCATCGGTTGCCTAAACCGTTTACGTTACATTTATATCATTATTGTAAAAATGAACACAAAAATTGTTTTAACGTTTAAAAATAGCATCGGTTGCATGAACCATGTTTACGCTCGAGTTGAGTCATGTTATCGTATAACCAAGTTCACGAATAATCCATTTGTATAATGTTATGACTCAAACTATCCAAAAGCACATTTATATTATTTATATCATTATTGTAAGTAGCATCGGTTGCATGAACCGTTTACGTTACATTTATATCATTATTGTAAAAATAAACAGAAAATTTTTTTGAACGTTTAAAAATAGCATCGGTTGCATGAACCATGTTTACGTTCGAGTTGAGACATGTTATCGGATAACCAAGTTCACGAATAATCCATTTGTATAATGTTATGGCTCTAACAATCCAAAAGCATATTTATATTATTTATATCATTTATATCATTATTGTAAACAGCAACGGTTGCATAAACCGTTTACGTTACATTTATATCATTATTGTAAAAATGAACAGAAAAATTGTTTTAGCGTTTAAAAATAGCATCGGTTGCATGAACCATGTTTACGCTCGAGTTGAATCATGTTATCGTATAACCAAGTTCTCGAATAATCCATTTGCATAATGTTATGACTCAAACAATCCAAAAGCACAAATTTATTATTTATATCATTTATATCATTATTGTAAATAGCATCGGTTGCCTAAACCGTTTACGTTACATTTATATCATTATTGTAAAAATGAACAGAAAAATTGTTTTAACGTTTAAAAATAGCATCGGTTGCATGAACCATGTTTGCGCTCGAGTTGAGTCATGTTATCGTATAACCAAGTTCACGAATAATTCATTTGCATAATGTTATGACTCAAACAATCCAAAAGCACAAATTTATTATTTATATCATTTATATCATTATTGTAAATAGCATCGGTTGCCTAAACCGTTTACGTTACATTTATATCATTATTGTAAAAATGAACAGAAAAATTGTTTTAACGTTTAAAAATAGCATCGGTTGCATGAACCATGTTTGCGCTCGAGTTGAGTCATGTTATCGTATAACCAAGTTCACGAATAATNAAACTTGGGAGCCACGTAAGGGAATTATATATAGTATTAGATTTTGAGCTAACGTTACGTGTTGTGAAAATGAACAGAAGAATTGTTTCAACGTTTAAAAATAGCATCGATTGCGTGAACCACGTTTACGTTCAAGTTGAGTCATGTTATCGTATAACCAAGCTCACGAAAAATCCATTATGACTCAAACAATCCAAAAGCAAATTTACATTATGCATAAAACTCAAATATAATATACCAAATACTATTTTAATGTATGTACAGTGCTCCAAAAAACCCGGACCACCTTAAATAACTTTTGATCGATCCAATGATCGGATCTTCACATTTAAGGTTAAATGGTTCAAGGAGGTGACCTCAAATATGATAATTAATTAGTGCAAACGATAGTTTAAGCTGCAAAATCCGACACAAAAATGTACTCTCTCTGAATAAACATACCTTTTTTCAACGGGTTTCGATTTCTTACTCCTAAAATATAAGGGATAATGGGAAATATGGTCCCCATAGTTTGATCTGGAGAGCGATCCAAAGTTTAGACCCCTTAATGTTAATTTTACTTTTTGCATAATTCGCCATATCTCTAAGTAAATTAAAAAGTTTACACATTTATAAAATCCAGTTATACAAAGATAAATACATGCAGAAAATAAATTTTAATAAATATCTACTGTTTTGTTTAGTAAAATTCGAAAAAAATTGAATTCTAAGGTTAACGATTTTTTATAAAAATTTTAAAGCATCTAATTTTTCACGGTAAAATACAAAATTTGAGCGAAATCGGTTTTATAGTTCCTGAGAAATTGCATTTTTAAATTTCGAAAAAAATAGTTATGTCTATTCATAAAAAGTACGTTTTTGTGTCTGATTTCGTAACTAAAAATATCGTCTGCACTAATTCAAATCACCCTTTGAACCATTAAGAATGAATGCGAACATCCAATCATTAGATCAACTATTATTCAATGTTATCCATTTTTTTTCCTTATTTTTTACTGCAAAAAGGGGTTTCTCAAATTTGAGTAAGTTTGTATTAACAAAACTCCGAAAATATTATAGTTGAATTTGAAAATCCCTTGTATTCATAATTGAAACAGAAAATACTTATTTTTGAGCTAACCGGTAATAGTTCTCAAAAGTGATGAAGTAGAAATGAGATAGATGTTCGTTGGCTGTCAGCAGGATTTGAACCGAGGACCTCCAGTTACGTAGATGGATGCTCAAACCACCAAGTCCAGGGAGAGTAACAAAGCTTTATATACATTCCTTTCGCTCAAAATTTTTTAAGATATAGAAAAATAAGCAAAAAGAAAAAGTAAAATATTCTCCTGACTAAGCTTTTGGGACAATATTTTCGAAATCGCAATAACTATATACCATGACATTCTGATTATCATTGAAATTGATAATAAGTATGTCATGATGCATAATTGTGGCGATCACTATATAAAGCTCCCTAACTCTCCCTGGACTAAGATAACGGTTAGAGCGTCCTACTACGAACCTGGAGGTGTTTGATTGGAATCCTACTATCTGCTAAGCAGTATCTCTCTCACACATTTCTCCCTTTAAATCACTTTTGAGACGATGCATTTTGCTTAAAAATTAGGTATATTCTGTTTCATTTTTGAATACGTGGTTTTTCTTAATTCGACTCCTATTTGTTGCGGAACTGTTTTGACATATTTTTGATCAATTTTGAGAAACCCTTTTTTACTGTTTTAATATTTACTCATATATGCTTATTTATATTGATATGCACCCCTTTTTCAGTTATGCTGGTCCCCACTGCGAAACCTGTTTATTCCTGGTTTCCTCAACTGTTGGCTAGCGAAACACGCATTAGAAAATATGTTTGTAAGTAATTTTAGTTCGTACATATTAGTATTCAACTGTACGAATTATAGTGCGGCGTTCAGGAGAACTCCCCCAGACATTAGTCTCGCGTCGTGGCGGGTACCATGGTTACGAGGAAAAGTCACTTTGAATAGGGGTGTAGGGTGAATAGTTTTGTCTTAATCTTTGCTTAAGTCAGCGGGAGTAAACCAATCAGCACCTTCATTCATCCATTGCACCCTCATTAGAAATGTGCTCTCCCTTATTACCATACCAGCAGACAGCCCCAGACTTTTAGTCAAGGAATTCTCCTCAAAGCCGCATAATAAACTCCAGCCAATTTGACCTAGTTAAATATGAGAAATGTTTGAACTTGCCTTTTGTAAAATGTGTCGTTGGAGTTGGTAGGGGACGAAATAAAGAATGTTTACAGGGGTCTGTCTAGGTTTTTCTTAAAAGTACCTATTTTGTGAAAATTTTGACATAATTTCTGAAAAATTAAAAATTATATTAAAAAATTAACACAAAAATATGGATTTATCNAATTCTTCAGTGTCGAAACGCAAGATAAGAATTGAGAAAACCGGAAGGCTCTGAAGAAAATGAAAATAAGGGAAAAATGGTTAAATAAATAGGGTATTATGAATAAGCTTGATCGAGATAATCAAACAAAGGAGGGGAGATTAGAAAAAACTCATGTGGGGGTAGGATTTAAACCTGGAGTGGATAAGTTATAAGAATTGAAATAAAACGGTTTTCCAATGCGAGATTGATCATTAATTAAATAACTAGAATTTATCAAAATATAAAATGATTCTCAGAATTCAAGTTCAGCTTAAAAAAATCAGTATTGAATGCTTTTTGTAGTAGTAAAATCACAAACTTATGATTAACCTCTTCAGTTAGAATATTTGTACAGTTTCAATATATCCCCTTAATTTGAAATATGCTCAATAACTTCAAGATATCTCCTTTAGTCGGAAGATGCCTTAAGGCTTTAAAATATGCTCTTAAAGCAATAGCGTCTTCAGCATTAAATAAAAACAAAATGTCATGATTCTGATGATTAATAGTTAAGTTAATATGAACTAAGATTCATGTCCCACGGTACACCGGAGGCTAGGTCAGAAAAAGTAAGAAATCCGAATAAATCGTGCAGGGGAAGCCCGTCTAATTTACCGATTATGAACATATCTTTCTCGCTAATTAAGCCTTATTTTAAAGATATATTTAACTTTCCCAATATACGCAAGACCACACTGTCAAATAATTTGGTAAACAACCCAGCTATTAACATCAACAATGAACTTTGGGATTGGTAAAATTTACTTTGTTTATTGGAATCAAAACGACTAAAGGGAAGGAGTTCTTCTTTGAGTAAACTACTATTGGAACAAATTTAGATGCAAGATAAACAAGCATGCGAACAGTAGCTATCTTTTAATTAGGGGGATGGTTATGAGAAGTTATGAGAAAGCAAAGAAACTGTAAACGGTTTCTGATAAATAGTAAAATCGATAAATTTTACTCCGACACTGAGAGTGATTCTTGATTGATTAAAACTAATTGTATCTTTTCTTGTGCTTTCGTTTTGTCATGTCTTAATTTTTATGCAAGTCTGAATAACGATGAAGATGCCAAATGTATGCCAAATTCTTTAAGTATTACGCGCTTTATTTTCTATTGAGTATCATTCCGAAAAAATCAGGTGCATGAGTTGATAACCCTTATCTATTTTATTATTCTATAACAAAATTAATTGATTTGATATTTTGAAATAACTTATTTAAAATTCAAAAAGTTATCACATTCAAGAAAAAATTTATTATAATTTATTTCACTATATTAAAAATTCCGAAAGGCAGCCGATGCCGCCATCACTGTTTTCGATGTTCAACTTCAAGTAACGTTTTATTTTGCTGCACAATACTATAAGACCTAGAAACTTGAAATTATTCAGGTGTGTAGTGCGTCAAAGAAAAAAATGAACCAACATGAATAACTTTTGATCTAATGATCGGATCTTCACGTTCTATGACTCAATCTTAATGGATCGAGAAGGTGACCTTAAATATGCTAATTAATAAATGCAGACGATATTTGAAGATACGAAATCAGACACAAAAACGCACTTTCTCTGAATAAACATACCTTTTTTGCTCCATGGATTCGGATTTCTGACCCCCAAAATATAGGGGGAAGTCGCAATCTGAGAGGTATGGTCCCAATAATTTGGTCAGATAAGTGATCCAAAGTTTGAACCTTTTAATGTTAATTTTACTGTTTGTGTAATTCACCACATCTCGAAAACTCTTTAAGCGAATTGAAATATTTTTGCACACAATTATAAAATTCGTTCACTCAAATATAATTCCATGCAAAAAGTAACTTTTAGTAAATATTTATTATTTTATGAAATGATAGTCGAAAATATTTTGAATTGTAAGGTATACAATTTTTTACATTATTTTAAAGTATATAATTTTACATGGCAAAATAAAAAATTTAGCAAAATTAGTTGAATAGTTCCAGAGAAATCGAATTTTAAAAAAAATCGTATAGTTAAAATTCGAATTTGCAGGAACTATTCAACCGCGTTAGCTAAAATTTAGTATTTTGCCGCACAAAATTCCATACTTAAAATTGATGTAAAAAATTGTATACCTCATGATTCAAAATTTTTTGGACTATTTCCTTATAAAAAAAAGAATTAATATTTATTAAAATTTATTTCTTGCATGGAATTATCTTTAGATAAACTGATTTTATAATTTTGTGCAAATTTTTTTTTAATTCACTTAAAAAGTTCCTGAGATATCGTGATATATCGTGATATACGCAAAAAGTGAAATTACCATTAAGAGAGGACCAAACTTCGGATCACTCTCCTGACCAAACTATACTGACCATACTTCCCAGATTGCGGTTATCGCTGGGGGAAATCCGGGAAATCCAGAAATCCGAGTCGGTAGAAAAAAAGGTATGCTTATTGAGAGAAAGTACGTTTTATTGTCTGATTTCGTAACTTTAAATGTCGTCAATAACAATTAACTAGCATATTTGAAGTCACACAACCGAACCATTAAGATTGACTCCTGGAACGTAAAGTTCCAATCATTTTAGATCAAAAGCTATTCAGGGTCATCCATTTTTTTTTTGCGTATTTTACAAGGAGTTTGATAAAATAAAAAAATACGTGTTTTGATTATTAGTTCGGGAATTATTAGCTGTTAAACTGAAGTAATAAAAAGAACCATGTTGGTTGATCTAATGCCGCTGAAATGCAACGACAGAGTTGAAATCTGACGTGCTTGCAGGTTTATTTTCAATTATAAACTTAACAAGATATCTTTCGTTTTTTTTTTACTTGCTTTTTTTTAAATTTCCATTTGTTTGAAAAATATTGCAACTTTATGTGGTTTTTTTTAAATAATTATTATTTATCCATTGTTGTAGAAAAATTTACCTCTCACTCGATTTTCAGTTTAGAAGCTCATACTTGACAAAAGCAACGAAAAAATTGATAAATAAAAACAAATAAGACAGACATATGTTGCCAGACATAAAACATAAAATCTATCCTAAAATTTTTAAAAATATAAAGACTGATAATAGATTTAAAAAAGTATCCATAAAAGCTGATTCTGAGAAAAAACGAATTTGAACACAAACAGTAACCGTTTTTTTTCACACCATGACTAATTTTTATAGTGTAACATCTCTTGGAAGTCAATTTAAATCAATTTTCCATGTTATTTATTCACCAATACTTATTAATCCTCAAAACGCACAAGTTTCTGACACAATCACAATTTTTGTAAAAAATAGATATAAACTGTTCTACACTCTTGATCTGCAATGATTCAAAAAAGGGGGACGGTGAGAAAAGCAAACAGGACGCTCCTCAAAGCTTTATAAAAAGAATTCGATCATTTGACTCAACAATGACAGATTAAATCTTAAAAGTTACGTCAAATATTCCCTTCAAATTGCTCGAATTTTGAAATAATAGAACCAACATTTTAAAGTTCTACTCTGCTGGCTGTTCTTAAACTTTCTCTCCCCATCAATAATTATTGAAATTATCATAAAAGCCTTATCGTGACTTCAACTTCAATCACCAATCATAGACTTTGTGTGAACAAAACCGGGAGAAAATATTCTTTTATTTCCTGATGTTTAAATGGTTCAAAGAATTTTTTTCGCTTCAGAAGCAAAAGTTAAAGAAAAACATTAAAAAACATAAATAAAACAGTAAAGTTTTGAGATTCCATTGTTGTTCTTAATAGCATCAAACGGAAAAGATAAAGATTATTATAAATAATCATAAGAGCAGAAATTTCTGAACCGAATGAATTACTTCATGCGAGAATCTCAGGAAAGCGATGAATTATTTCTCTTCTTTATAATGGTTATCTCTTTACATTCAGTTCATTATCTTTAAATTTCCTTATATTTCCCTTCAATTTCCTTGGAAAGATTAAACATACATAATGCTTTGAAATTTTTAAAAAAAAGATATTTTTATATTGTTATTGTAGCGAAGTAAATAAAGTAACTTGAATACGTAAATGAAATATGTAAATTTAATATAGATACCAAAACATACTTAAGCTAATTATCTTAATCATTTCTTTAATTTTAATTAGAAATTTTTCACAAGATTTCGTTAGTAAAATTTTGTTAGGTTCACCAAAATTTTAAATCTAAAAAATCTACCACCTCTCTAATTTTTAGCAATTAAAAAAGCACTTTACTGATAAGAAAAATTTCGCATACTCACGATCGGCGAAATCTGTATAAAACCGAGATTTTGTTTTAAACGCTCAGCGCAAATATTACCTATTGGTCATACAGAATGCTACGTTAAATTTAAAAACTCCCTATTGGCGGATAAATTTTCTGAGTCACTGTTTCCACATTATTCAAACCCAAGTTTTATATGGTATTAATTGCTTCATGAAAGTGTAACGTGTTAACCAAGCAACCTTATAGTCTTTTACGATACTCAGAAGACAAAGGCATTCTCAATTGACGCTAAAATATAATATCTATAATTGAATCATTTTATATAGCAAAAATTTCGTCTATCTTTATAATGTGCTAATGGTACTTTAAAAAAACTAAATAAGTTTTAAAACTGCGTAGAACTGTAAACATAACTCAAAAACAACTCAACATATAAAAACAACTCAGCATAATCAACCCAATTTTTTTATTAATAGTAGTGGCAGTATTACATTTAGTTTTATAGTATTCAGTTTAAGATGTCACATCTATTTCGTGCTGCTATTATTATTAATAATACTTGTCGTGATAGTAATATTTCTAGAAATATATACTAGCTGCCTTAGGCGACCAGCTTGCTCAACTTTAAAAATTATCCTGTATACAACGTATAAACTTTGATGGTAGCCAAGCCGAATACACAGCATAACTGTATTTAAATGTATTATTTCTTAAGCACCACCTCCAAACCTAACATTTAATTAGTTTTTATCAATACATTAACCAAATATGTTAACCGTCTAGCGGTTGTCGCGATGGTACTCACATGGAATTACTTTGATTTCAGTTTTCAAGTGATGTCTTCAATATTGTCAAATTTTTCTGCATTGAATTTTAGTAATAATTAAAAATCTGTCCAATAGCCATTCAATCACATTAACCACCGTAAGTATGAGTTTCGAAAATTTCAGCATAGTAGGCAGCAGACGTGTTAAAGTTATTTCCATCTCTCTTGTGAGATAAGGTAGAAAAAGAAAACGCACTCAAACACGCTTTCTCGCGCACTTCTCGAACTTCTTCATCCCGAATTTGAGCATATATATATANTGGCACTTTGAAAAGACTAAATTAGTTTTAAAGCTGCATAGAACTGTAAACATTTATGTAAACAACTGAACATAATCAACCCAAATATATTATTTCTAATAGTTGTTGTCAATTTACGTCGCACTAGAGCTGCACAATGGGCTATTGGCGACGGTCTGGGAAAAATCCCGGAGGATGATCCGAAGACATGCCCTCACAATTTTGATCCTCTGTGGAGGGGATGGCACCCCAGCTTCGGTAGCCCAACGACCTGCGCTCGAAGTCGAGCACTTTGTTAATAGTAGTAGTAGTAGTAATAGTAGTGGCAGTATTACATTTAGTTTTATAGTATTCGGTTTAAGATGTCATACCTATTTCGTTCTGCTATAATTATCAATAATACTTGTCGTAATAGTAATAGTTCTATTAATATGTACTATCTGCCTTCGGCGACCTGCTTGCTCAACTTTAAAAATTATCTTGTATACAACGATTAATCTTTGATGGTAACCAAGCCGAATGCTCATCATAACTGTATTTAAATGTATTATTTCTTAAGCGCCACCTCCAAACCTAACATTTAATTAGTTTTTATCAATATATTAAGCAAATATATTAACCGTCTAGCGGTTGTCGCGGTGATACTCGCACGGAATTACTTTGATTTCAGTTTTAACTGTTTTCAAGTGATGTCTTCAATATTGTCAAATTTTTTCTGTATTGAATTTTAGTAATAATTAAAAATCTGTCTAATAGCCATTCAGTCACATTAACCACCGTAAGTATTAGTTTCGAAAATTTCAGCATAGTAGGCAGCAGACGTGTTAAAATTATTTACATCTCTCTTGTGAGATAAGGTGGAAAAAGAAAACACACTCAATCACGCTTTCTCGCGCTCTTCTCGAACATCTTCATCCTTAATTTGAGTATATATATATATATATAAAACATAATAAAGACCAAAAGGCTAGTTATTAGTTTTTTATTATATTAATTATTATTATACTAATTATATTTACTAATTAGTTTTCTTATTTACTAAGGAGCTGCAAGTACATAGAACTTATAAAATAGGTTAAAAATAAGGTATAAAATAGGTATAAAATAGGTTAAGAAAACAAGGAAAAAGATATAAATAATTTTTAAAGAAGAAAAAAATTATTGAAAATGTTTTTTAAAAAGTAATAACAATTTTTTAAATTTTTAAAATTTAAAAGAAAAAAATTTAAAATAAAATAAGGGAAAGATATAATCTCATCATCAGCTCACACGATTATATCTTTAAAAAACAGTGCTTTCTAATATTGTATAAATATAACCAAGGCAAAACATATTAATACAATAGTGTGAGGTGCACCAAAAAATTGAAACGAAATAGAACTAATAAGGCAAAAAATATAAATTAAAAATGAAAAATGCTAAATAATGCAATCAAGCAAAAATAGAGAATAAAAATTCAGGAAAATACAGAATAAAACTCAGAATTTAATCTATAAAGTAGTGAATTCAAATTTACTTACACTTACAGGCATTTGAAAAATGATTTAAAATGTTTTCGCAACAAGTTTGCCAGATTACAAAATATGAACATAGAAGCGTAAATAGAGAATGAAGTTTAATTAACTAAGGGTGCGTTCTTACTGCACCGTCTTTGTTTGAAATTTCTTCAGCCATTTTAGAAAGGATCAAAAATAAATCGAAATAATTACTTCGCATTTAAGTTTTTCTTTTTAATGGAAAATTATTCTAAATAAATATTTAACGTATTACTAGCTATTCAACTCTACTTAAATTATTACTTCAAACAACAAAATGAATCGAAATAAAAACTTCAGGTATTCGCGATCGCAACGAACTATAGGGGGCGTTGTTGTATGAGACGCTTACCTGCAAATTTTGTCAAGATTATATTACACATCATTATTTTAATTTCAAGATTAATGAACAAAGCCTAAATTAATTTAAATTTGATTAAAAATTTAAAATACTAAAGTTTATTAAAAGATGACAAATGATTTTTATGGAAAATTGCCTTTACGTTCGTTCTTTTTTAATTGCGATTTTTTGAATTCTTCGTGTTCAAAAACTTTTTAATCGATACAATTTTATTGGAACCAAGGCTCGAAGAAACTCAGAAATTTTACCCGTCCCCGATGACGGCTTGTTCAACAATGTACCCTCCTCCTTTGAAACTAACCCGTAGCTTCGAAATAAATAAAAATATAATTTTCTCTTATTTATTGAAAACATTTATATAAATTGCACAATGAATTAGTAGTTACTAGGATTGCAAGTACTAGGATTATATTATACAGTAATAAAGGAAATACTAGGTTACTAATAGTAACCTAGTATTTCTTTTATGAAATAGCTTATTTCTTTTATGAAATAATTTAAATGACAAAGGTCAAGTTATCTGGAAAGTCAATTTATCCGAGGGTACTGCGTTTCTTAAATGAATCAAATATGACGTTTGCCAGTTCCACAATCGAGCCAATGATTTACAGAGGTTTCTGCACAGAAATCTGAAAGGGGTTTTCCATTTATGTTTTTGTTCATAATTGCGTTTAACGCTTCTTGTTTAAGACCATTGCACAATGTGTTTTTTTGTAAGTTCATTGCTTAAAAGCCCCTTCAACCACTGCAGTACTCCCAGACAGAGAAAACATCAATTCTAATAACAAAAATTGAAAAAGTATCACGAACATTAACGGGAAAATGGCCGTCAGCGCGGACGTCGGATTCGAGAAATTCGTTTTCCGCGGGGAATTTTTGATCGCCGAGAATGGGCGGACGGGCGGTTTTTAGAGCCCTGATTAGATCAATTTCTAAGAAATTGCGGTTAAATCAATCTTTATATAGTTTAATGTCTTATTCTTATTGATATTCCAAAAAAATATTGAAGTAAGTTTTGAGAAATTGGCTATGTGTACAGAGAAAAAAAAATCTTTTTCGATTTTGATTTGTACCTTTTAGCAATATTCCAATCAATAATCAATCAACATTGTAAGCAATTTTTGAGAAATCAGCTTATATGCTGTGAAAAAAATTCCATATGAATTTTGATGATGCATTTTTATTGACATTGCAACCATAAGTCTGACTGAACTTGATNGGAATTTTTCTTCAAATGTTTGGCGTGTTCTGTTCCTGAAAGATTTACTAATATTCTGGAGATTTTTTTCAAGTTCTTCGGCCTTTTCCTTAGGGAAATTTTGTTTCTTATTTGCTGCTAAAAAATGGCGTCTGATTCAGTCAATGACTTTGATGGAACTAAATGAAAACGTGATAAATTAATGTCCGATATTTACAGGCTCCCGCTAGACGGCGTACTCGAGCGTTGCGATCGCGAATAACTAATTTTTAGCACTGTTTAATTTATATGCTTAAGGCAACCTAAAGAAATAAATAATAACTATAGTTTGCCAACAGATAGAGAAAAACCCGAGTTTATGGTGCCAAGTAAGAGAGAGAAAATAGATAGATATAGATTGTTAAATATTTATTTCTAATTGCTTATTTATTAAACATGCTTATTTCTAATTGCTTATTTATTATACCTTATTTATTAAACATGGAAAAAAATCGATTCTGAGGTTCTTGAAAGTTAATTAAAAAAATAATGTTTCATTTTTAGAATGATCTTCATAGGGCCATGCAGAGGTCCCAATCCGCCCTTTCCCAAAGACTGATGATACTTTCAGCAACACTTTTGTGCCTCATTTTCACAAGGTAAATACAATTTTCAATTATTTTTAAAGTAATTAAGGTATGTTTTGACTTTTGCAAAAGACTTTAAAGCATCATACTTTGCAGCAGCAATTTGAAAGAAGTAGTTTTGATAAAGAAACAGAAAGAACAATCAAATTTTGACTATCGTAATGTTACTTTTTTTCTTTACGGTTTTAAAAGTGTGCGAATCAAAAACCTCTTGCTCGCAATCTTCGAAATCGTTTATACAAACATAGTTTTGCCGATGAAGAATTCACTATTGTTCGTAATTTTTTTATAATTTAGTTAATATTTTCAAAAAAAAAACTATGTTTATACCTTTAAAAACTACGTAACTGTGAAGTTCGGGTAAAATAAAAACAAACAAAAACCTTATATTTATGAGTCAAATTAAA
>NC_092204.1:48871415-48958705 GCF_043381705.1 Parasteatoda tepidariorum | reverse complement strand
AAATATAAATATTTAAACAATTTTTGTGCAAAATTTTTCTGCACATGCATTTGAATATAAATTTCTGAGATTTTAAATCTGTTATTTTACCTTAATTTTAATTAAAAAATATTTTAAAACCTGCTGATTACCTATAGTATAATTAAATTTCAATATAATGCATGGCAACTGTTGGTAGTTTTGAAGTTTATATATTTTCTCGGCAAACTTCAGTTTTTGATGGTTTAAACCAGTATTATACCCTTGTCATGTCAAAAACCACTTTTTGACATCAAAAACCTAACCCTGATTTTAATCAGCATTAATTGAAAATTTAATTAATTGAGATATGATAGGGATTATTATAATAAAAATTAATTTAAAGCAATTAAATTAAAGAGATATAAGGATTAATATATATAAAAAAATTTGAAATTTTTAAAAACAATGCTTTAATTTTAATGTAAATTTTTGTGTTATTACTTCTAAACTATTTATGAGGAAATAAATGTAAATAGTATTTGAAGAATAGCGCATTAAAGATTTTTTCTCTCCAATTTACCATATTATTTTTTTTAGTCGTAAGACATTTTATTATGTTAGGAGCTTAGCAGGTATTATTATATTTTCAAAACTCTGTTTTAAATAAAATTGACACCTTCAAAATATCATATCAGTTAATTTTGTTCTGTTTTGTTTAAGATACTTATAGTCTTTTTTTTCTTAATTTGTGATAATATTTTAATCTTATACAGCATCTTCTTTTGCAAAACCTTTTGTTTCTGATGATCTCTGTAGATGATGTTGCTGAATGAGTTTTTAATTGCTTTATGTGTGAAATAATAGAGAAATATATGCACATAGTGCTTCAAAATTTCTTCTTGATTGTGTACCGAGATTTCAAAGCACATCTTGCTAAATTGAATTTTAAGGCTCAGAGATTTCTCCAATCATATTTATAATCAGATTTTGGATACAAACCTTCTTTCAACTGATTTAAATAATATATTTCAGTTAAGCTTTTGTACTTTGTCCTACCTGCCTGTTAACTAATTTATTAAATTAAGATTTATGTCTTTAAAATATGTTTAATAAAAAAATTAAATTAAAAATAGTGTAGTTTTATGTAAACAATGTTAAACAGTTAAGAAAAAATGGCAAAAAAAGTAGGAATAAGGGAAAAAATTGCTACAAGTTAAAGTGCAATTTTAAATTAAGGGCATCAGCTTTGAAATATGGAAAGTTAAAAATGACAACTACTTAAATTCTTTAAAAATACACTTCAAAAATGAAGTTTTAGGGTAAAATCAATTAAGTTGGTTCTGAGAACTGCAAATATGTGTTTCATTTATTATGCCAACATTATCTCCCAGTTTCTTAAAATATTAAATATGAAATACAAGTGTTTGTAATTATGCTTGTAAAGACTGCTGTTTTGTGACTAAGATGCTATGAGAAATTAATTATTTTGCCATGTCTTATATTAATTTGAAAATCTCTAACTTGAATTTTCATTAAAAAATGCTTAGCTATAGCTATTTTCTTTTTTTTCACAGATCAATACTGACTTCATCTACAATTATTACTCTTTAAGGTATGTAACTGCAGAGATTGCAAGAATAATTGTTTCATTTGATAATGTCTGGCAGACCACCCGAGGAGTTAGCTGCTGAGTTAGATAAAATATTTTTGAAATGTTCTAATGCGAAAAATGGAAAAACAATATCAGTGGAAACTCTTGTGGATGGATTGGTGGTTTTATATGATGAATGTTTTAATTCATCACTGAGACGTGAGAAAACAGTTTCAAGTTTTATAGAATATGGTATGTATTGTTTAAAATTTCATTACTTATTGAACTATGAATTATATATGAACATAAACTGGAATATAGATATTTATTTTATGTAATAACTTCGATCTATTCTCATCTTATGTTAAATGGAAAGGATTTATCTTTGATTGCCTAGGGTGATCTGAATCACCCTAGATTCTGTTCTGTTCTGAAACCCTTAATGTTCTTTTGCCGAATGTGCTTTTACAGTATTTTAGCTATTTAAAAAAGGGGGGGAAATCCATTTTTAAATAAAATGAAATTTTGTTATTAATTAAAGAGACGTGGCAAAAGGGGTGGTAAAAGGGGGGCAATAATCAAGTGAATACATTGTATTGAGGACAATTACAAAGTAGTAAAGCATCACTGCGTTTTTTCTTTTTGGTGTATTTATAGAGATGGATAAAAAATGTGGGCTGGGTTTTTGACGTGATAGGCAACAGGAACTGATTTAATTCATAAAAAATCCAAATGATAATTATAATGTATGTGAAGTAATTTTTTTATAGTGTATTTAAGACATTAAACTAATTTATATTTATTATTTTAAAACTAATTTGACAATAAAAAAAATAGTTTTGAGCAGAAGAAAAAAAATCACATTGTATTCATACTTTTTTAGAATTCTTTGTCTTCTCAGAGATTTTTGAATCAAAAATATAATACAATTGTTATTTTAGTTTCGTAGCTAAACTATTTATATTGGGGTTGCAAAAGAATTTAATATGTAGTTGACAATTTTTGTTTTATTGTGTAAGTTTGTATACATAATTCAATATTTACCTGATTAAGATTCCTTTTTTTACAAATTTAGTTTTAAATCAAAATTAGCCATCACTAAAAATGAACTGCAATAATTTTAAGTACTGAGAGTTGTTTCAACTATGCATTTGTTACCAAAAGTTTTATCTCAGAATATTAGTCATAATTTTTTTCCTGAGGCAAGCAGCTGTCTATGTTTAAAGTATATTTTCAAAATAAAATGATTTTTTTTTTCAAGATGCTCTTTTTCAATGTAAAATTTTCATTGTATAAGAAAAGTAGTATTTAATATTTGACATTAAAGTATACCTGCAGTATTTAATATTTGACATTTAAGCATACCTGCAGTTTGCTATTTAAATTATTAATCGAAATCAATGTGTAATTTTTAGGTTTTTGACATGATTGTTTAATCCGTGGTTATAACTTTCAAAAACTTGCCGATCCCATTGGAAATGAAAGTGCTAATTATCATGATGCTGTTATTTTATAAATATATGCAATAAAATTTTATACTTGTAAAATTTTTATTGAAGATTTAAACTGTACAAAGTCATCTTTATCAAATTGAAATATTTTAAAATCATCTGGAGTCAAAAAAGACAAAAACCCAACTTAACTGAAATCAATTTTATAGAAATCAATTTCATATAATTCATTTTCTCATTGATTATGCAAAGTTAAAAAGTCATAAAATTACTTTAATTGTCTGAAAAAATTTTCTGCTTTCTATATTTTTTATAATTGTATAATTATATAGATTGATTGTTAAAAATCATTGATGTGAATTAACTACACTTGACACCGTTTTACGCAAGCACACTACGCAATTAACTACTCAAGCGCACCTTTTTTTAAAATTGGTTTTTTGATTTCTAAATGAAGACCAATACAGCTGAAATTTTTATTGAATGTTCTATAAAATACTCCTTTCCCAGTTTTTGTTTAAAAGAATTTCTTTTTTACATATTTATATTTCAAGACCTTTGGCTCATTTAATATTAAGATCTTATCTCTTCTTGTATCCTATTAAAATAAGTGAATTTTCATTCAGTTATTTTTTTCAGTTTCAATTAAGATCTTATCTAAGTTACAATTTAACTCAAAGACTGATCGGGAAGAAAAGTTTCTCAATCATTTAATTTAGTCGAAACGTTTTTTTTTTATGCTTTAAAAAACTTTTTTTAATGCTTTAAGGTTTATTGTGAGTACAAATTTAAAAGTAGAATTGTATCTATTTGCATTTATTTTCATTGCAGTCGAGCCTTATTAACACAAAATCGCTTAGCACAAAATATCGCTTTGCATGAAGCACATGTTTAGTCCCTTGTGTCCGCAATAAATTATTATTGCATTTTACATATTTAGCATGAAATTTTTAAGTTGATTATCGCTTAACATGAAAGGAAGCTGGATAGAGCACACATAATAATCAGGTGAATAAACTGCCACTTATTCATTTTGGAAAATCATGTTTCTATTTTTCCTTATTGTAAAAAAAAAGCAGATGAGCAAAGAAATTAAAAAAAAAAAAAAATTAAATTAAATAGTTAATAAAGTAGCTAAAAATTTTAAGCTTATTTTAATTTTTTTTTTTTACATAGTAGTGTTTACTTACATTAGTGTAGTATATAATATGTAGTAATATTACAAAATAAATTGTTTTCATGACACATCAGATTAGATGAAATCTGGTTAACATGAATTAATTCTGATAGTCCCGCCAACTTTGCATTAACGTGGTTGGACTGTATATGTTATTTACCTCTTGAGAAGAATCTGAAACAGAAGAGTAATAACGTTTTCATTAAAAAAAAAAAGAGAGACAAAATGTAACAGTTGGTTAGTAACAAAAAAGTTACCAGTATAATTTAGTTCTACTACTTCCTCTGTTTTCTACAAATTTTAAAGAATGCATTAAAAAAATAAAGTATGAGTTACTTTAAATGCATTCACTTAAAAAATAGTATAAATGTTTAGAAACTAATTTTACAATGTGAATATTATTTTCTAATTGAGCCATCCACAGCACACATCTATTATTCTGTTAAACAATTGAAAAAGGCCTTAAGATAATTCTTTTTTTTTTTTTTTTTTTTTTTTTTTTTTTTTTTTTTTTNTACAAAAATAAAATTTTAAGAAAAAGTATTTTGTGAAACTACAGTTTTTCCTAAATGTGAATTTGTGAAACTACCGTTTATACTAAAGTTGAATTTGTGAAGGTACCGATAAACGGTAGTAAATTCGGCCTGGACAGACCCCTGTAAAATGCAGGGCTGATTGTGCTCCGGAAAAAATACGGATAGATCCAGACGTTTAAAAAAATCATGGATCACAGAAGTTTCCGGAAATCAAATTTTCAAAGGTCATGGGCGTAGGGGCCTTAAAAACACAGTTTATTTTATTTGTTTGTAATAAGGGAGAGCCAGAGAGATACTTTATAAGCTTATATTCATGATTGATATTCATTTTTTATCAGTAAATAGTTGTTATAATCATAAACTCAAGAAAGAAAGACATATTTGTAAATTTTAATTACTTCTCCAGGTCATCATAGGTATCTGTAAATGGTATAGGTATGCTTAAACAGGGGTCTGTCCAGACATTTTGTGAAAGGTCTGTTTTTGCAAAATTGTGAAAATATTACTCGTAATTTGTGAATATAAAATAAACGTTAAGTCACATTCTTTCAACCAGGGTCCTGCTTTTGTGAATTTGTGCAAATAGGATCCTGTTATTGCAAAAAACTTTTTCAAGGAGTTTTTAAATTGTAAAGACAAAAGATTATGCTCAACACTGTAAAATTATAATTTAAAAAAATAAAAATTTAAAACATAAACACCAATTGCTGCTACTAAGTTAGAGATGCAACCTACAAATATTTGGTATTTAGCCTATACTGCTGAAAGCTTAATATTCATTTCGTACGAATAAAGGAAGAAGCGTCTGCCGAAGACAAAACTTAGTTCGTTTATATTGGTCTTCTTCCCCCCCCCCCTTCCTGGGAAGGGTTTATTCTATTGACAAAACGATAATGAAGATAAACAAATTTGTGAAGGGTCTGATTAAAAGATAAATTATTTTGTGAAGGGTCCGTTTTTAAATTAAAATACTTTGTGAAGGGTCCGTTTTTATGAAAAGATATTTTGTGAAGGGTCTGTTAACGGACCCAAATTTCTTCTAAACAGACCCCTGGTAAAATTTTAAATATATTTTAAGTAAACTAACAAACATTGAGAAAAAGGAAAAAAAAACTTGTTTAAATTTTTTTTCAATTTAAACTATTTTTTTTTCTTCTTTTTCTTAACTCAAGAAATTTTCTGGAATTTTGCCTTGGGCTTACAATCACCCCTGTAAATGTAAGTGAAGCTGGGCCATGTTGAAGAAAAACACTCTCTGCCCACCTTTAAATAAATGTATATATATATAATGAAATCAGCTTTTATGGCCATAAATTGTTTTTTTCTCTAGATCTAGTTATTTATTATTTTTTTTTTCAAATATAGTTTACTTTTAATTTAATACTGTTTAAATAGGATAATTTTTAAAATAAATGTAGAGTTTTAGAATCTATAGTTAAAACATTTATTATTTCTCATTTTGGGGTGCATTTAGTTCATATTTTCCTAAGTTTTTAAACGTGCTTTTAAAGAAATATTTCAATGGAAAAACTCTTTTTTTTCTTTCTTTAGTATATTCAGTTTCTTATATAGTTTTCTTTAGTATATTAGTTTTGTTCAAAGATTTATGATTGGCTGAGTTGTTTCTAATTTATACTTTATTACTCTTCTGAAATAATTTTTATCAATTTCAAACATTTTCATTGGGAATCCATCATCAGAATTAGCATAGGGTTGAGGGCGCTGACTTAAGATATGATAAACTTGACCTTTATTAATTTTTTTTAACCTTTTTAGAAATATTTTTCTTTAAGAAGTTTTAAATTTTTTTTAGAATCGATTAACTAGATTTTTTTCTTATCTTCTATATTCTAAATCTGAATTTAAAAAAAAAAAATATTAATTTTCTGCACCCTCAATATTTCCGAGATTCAATTCTGGATTTGTTAAAGACAAAGGAGAAGCGAATTCTGAGCCTTCATTATACTATAGAGTTAAAACCTGTCATTAAATCTCCCCCCCCCTTTTTTTTTTGCTGCACTCTTATATGCATTGTTACAAAATTATACTCCCCCCCTTTCCATATGAATGAAGTTAAAATCAATTCAAATTCAACTACTCGGACTATCTGATTTCTACTTTCTTATTACATGTTATTACATTTATTTAAAAATATTTGATTTATATTCAAAAGGTCAAATGTTTCATAGAACTATTTTTTTACTTTAATTTTAGCTCAAAATTAAACGAAATTCACAATCCTTCCTAGCTCTTTGTTTAAGGATGCGCAATTGCTTATGGTATTCGTGCCGTGTGCTTTGAAAAATATATTAGTTGTTGAAATAGAAAATTTTTTGAATTATTTCATGTAAAGACGAACAGAGTAAGAGGGACCCCGATTCGTGAGACCTGACGGCAGGTGCGAAGGGCACGGAGTTGATCCCGGATGCGTTTGTAAACAATACCGGCCTCTTTAATTCGTGTCGATCGGGTTATGGCATAAAAGGAATAGACTTCATTGGTTATTTGAAGATTGTTTTTCCTTTGATTTTATCGTTGGAATATGATTATTCCTTCTCACATCATAATTAAAATTATATTAATAACTGAGCTACCATGTTAACCTGTTTTAGTTCTAAGATAGAAAGAAAGAATTATTCAAAGTACTTGTAAAATTTCTTAATCTATAAAAATAAGTATGGAATGGACGCATTAAAAGAAATGTTTTTTAATGCTTGATGAGTGCCTTATGATTAATAATTCACGCTAAATGCCGCGAATTTAACACATTTTCTAAGCTTTTTGTTTTATTCTTTTAAACATTAATTGGCTAGGTTAAAAAGTGAAAAAATTTCTTCTTATCTTTAAAGTTTTTTATCAAGATTCGAAATCATACTTTTAGTTTTTAAGTTCATATTATTACAGGCAAAATATTATAATGAAAAAATTGTCTTGTGTTCAGCGGTGGTAAAAATGTTTAATTTACCTAATTATAATCATTATTGTTCGGTCTTAAATTAAGCATAGTGATGACAAATTTGTTTTAAAGACTACTTGTTCAAGTTTACTAAAATGAAGAAAATAGTTATATTTTTGTTTAACCTAAAACGAAAAACGTAGGGTTTATCTCATACGAGAAATTTGAATGGGGGTATTCAGTAGTGATAAAAAGTTTATAAGGAAAATGAGGCGCCCTCATTCTTTCATTTTTGATCTTGTTAAAAAACGTTTTTATAATTTTTATTGTATTACTTCTTTCTTAGTTATGTGTTGGTTAGTTTGTTTACATCGGATTATTACATCGTTGTATTACATCGGAAAGTGATTAAAATTTCAATGGACAAAATGGTGATAAATTTTCAACTCCCCATTTAGGAAACAACTGTAACTTGTTTTCATCCAGCACAGAGTTCCGATTTAAATGTAAGCACTCTAGTTAGTCGTAAATCGTAAAGTAATTAAAATTTTGATTGACTGTATCAAATTTATTGAACTATAAAGATCACGACGACTTTTTGACTGTATACATTTTGCTTGTAGCTGCCGAGAAAAGATTCGAACTTGTATTGTCACCTTGCACTGAGTTCCAGTGCAAATCTGAGTGCTATAAAGCCTGTTGGAAAATGGCACCACTTCTCCTAGAAACGAAAATGAGTTAATAAAAATGTACTAAAAAAATGCTCAAACGTTACTGTCAAAACTGAGCCTACAATATTCTTGGTCCAGGGTTGGGTTTTTGCCGTCAAAAACTGGTTTTTGACATGACAGTGGTAAAAACCGTGTTTTTACCGGTAAAAACTGTCAANGTTCCGTCATGTGTCAAAAACTTGCCAACCCTGTCTTGGTCAATTAAAAAGATTTTTTTTTTCAAAGTTATTTCAAATTTTCTAAAAAATAAGGTTGTAGAAAATCGAGATAAATTGTAATTTATTGCAATTTTAAGGCAGCATTTAAAAATATTCTTGTTTGTATGCAAAGGAAAAGGAAAAAATCGTCTCAATCATTTCGTGTCTTAGATAATAATACAAGCTATTCGAAATTCAATGAATTTAGACGTTTTTCCCTTAAATATTTTTATCTAATCTTGTTGAGAAAGAATTTCGTTTGGTTTGGTAAAACTGCTCAGGATCATAAAAGAAAATAGGATAAATTTTTTGAAAATGCCTTTATCATCGAAAAAGATATTCCATTCAAATTAAAAAGGTATCTCGTTTCTTTGAAAAATTTACGTTTATTTTGTGTTAAAAGAATAAATGATACTGCAATATCTTCAAATGGGCAGTAAAACTTAGAATGTTTTGCAAAATGCTAATTCTAACCAAGCTTCGATGAAACTGGATTTTTTTAAAAATTGAACTTTGCGATGTAAGATGCATAGGGGTTCTCCACAAATGATGTCAAACTTGCAGGAGTATTTTGTTGTGGGCTTGGCGTATTAATATGTGCGTACTAACAAGCCTAGGTTGGAGGTTTCTGATGAAGGCGAGGTTGATGTAGCAGGGAGTGTGATATCACTCAATTTGGTTAAAATAGAAACACTTAAAACCAAAAGATTAACCATTTTTATTTTATTGATTTTTATTTTAAGTATTTTTTTAAAAATATTTTATCCATCTTATGTTAATTAAAAAAAAAAGAAGATAAAAATGCTTTTTAAGATTATTTTGTTTTTGTCTCTAGAATTTTTCCCATTGGTATTAGTTAAGTAGCGACCAATTTCTTTTTTTATTTATGTTTATTTAATTTTATTAGTGTTCTTATAAATTAATGTGACTATAGTAGTGGGATGTCAATTCCATTAGTTAAAAGTTATAAGATGTTTTCTATTACTTATTATTAATTTTTTTTTAAAATTCAAAATACACATCATTATTTTTTCGAATGTAATCTACTATAACGTAGCGCTTTGTTTCTGAATTGCAAGTTTGTGTTTTGTAATATGCCTCGTCATGTGTATGGGGAAGTGTTACACTATTTTTTGTTGTTGTTGTTGCAAAAGTGTCAAAGAAAGAGAGGTGTCAAAAATATTGAAAAACAAATGTGATTTCCTTTATTGATAGCCCCATTAACTTGGACTTCTGGATTTTTATTCCTCCATAACATTTTGTTACCTTGACGGGTTTTTTTTTGTTTCTCTCCCTCTCTCTGACCTGGTCGATGACAGGATTGTTTTAACTTGTGCATGATTCTAACATTATTAATATTGTTAAGCTTTCACTCTATTATGATGTCATCTATTAATAAACTTATGGGTAAAACCCACTGTGTAAAAATATTTAAATTAGTAAGATTGTTTTTATTGTTTTTATATAAACTTCGTTGGTATTCTAGACATCATTATTTGAAAAATTCTTTTAATTTTGTTCATACTCCTTGGAAAAATGTGTGTTTATGCTAGATACTAAGTTCGTTTCTGTATCAATTTATTATTTTTTTTTTTATAAAAATGCCCTTTAGTATTTTAGTACACATTTAAAACTTCAATTGTTTAAGCATTTTAAATTTTCATTTTTAGTGAGTGTTGCCAACTTTTCAATAAAGTGAGAAGTGTAATTTATGTATTTATTTTCTCCTTATGAGTAATATAATATTAAATTTTTATTTAATATTATTTGCAAAGCTTCTGACGATTTGCTATAATTTTTCTAATGAAAATTATTTAATAATTTAAATATGTTTTGATTCTTTACACTACAACATTAGTTTGAAAACATGATTCATATCATATTTCTGAGTTGTATACGCTCTAATTTTTTTTCTTATCATACTCCACGGATGTGGATATAACTAAAAGGTTTTTATTTTTGCACGCCAAAACATTTTTTGTTGCTTTTAACCTTTTGACATCACTAATCTCCAAGCTTCCGTTATTATTTCTATTTAATGTTTATATGCTATTTCCTTTACTTATTTAGAAACTTAGTATTTTCCTTTCAAAATCCTAACTTAAAAGATAGATATTTACACATGTAAAATTTGATTTTCCGTCAAAAATCTTAGATCTAGTTTTGACCTGTGGTGTTTTAGTTTTAAGTTGTTGAGATTTCGATTTTTTGTTCGCTATTGTTTGAATTGTAAATACAATTAATAATTAAAACCAAACCTTATCAATTACGTAACACAAGGAAATCGGCTTTCATTTGTATTTTTTTTCTTACGTGTTTTTTATAACTCTCGCTTCCCGTAGATGAACAAAACAATAGTAAATTTTTTTCACTTTATCAGTTTATTTTTGTTGATTCATAAGAAAATACCGGAATATACCGGGCATGTTAGGTGAGTTGGAAGTACGTTGGACCAGGCTCAATTATTTTAATGCTATTAAATATTTTTTTCCTCGCTAACATTTTCCCCAAATAGTCGGACTAATATTATGAACTAATCACATGACACAGTTAAGGTTTATCATTTTTTTTTCAACAAGCTATTTTTGAGCACTGCTGAGTAATTTTTAAAACTACGGCTTTAACTTCTAAAACTTGTTTATATGGTAATAAATTAGAATAATTTTGCATGGTTAGCACTTAACATTAATGATTATTTTAAATTATTTGAGTTAATATGTTATGTAGAAAAATTATGATCTTTGGTGAAACCCAGAATACAGGACACTTTGGTTCACTAAAAAATAGATAGAGTGGCAGTTCAGAAGAACTTTAGTAAAAACATTGTTTTAGTTATTTCCTGTGTTATATAATTATGTTCATTTAAAAATAATTACTGAAAATTATTTATGATTTTCAGAAGTAAAAATGTATTTTAAATATTCTTTTTTATAAATTTTTAAGTTTTACTGGGTTGAAATTCAGATAAAAACTCAGGAAAAATAGTTAAAGTAACAAATATTTCAGGAAATTATTAAACAAAAATTATTTTAAATTCATGTTGCCCACTAAAACTATTTTTAACAATTCTACTTTCAAAAAACTATTTTTATTTCCATTAAATAAGAAAATTTGTCAGAAATATTGTATTTACTTTTGTAAGAAACTGATCAAAGAAGATAGCAGCTACCCAATAAGTTTCTGTAACCCAATAACTTCTTTCCCAATAAATGTAAAGAAAGTTATTAAAATCCAAAATCACATTTTTTTCAATGAATTATGACGAAGAACAAAATTATTACAGGCATAATTTTTTAAGATTGTTTCTGTATGTTAATGTCTCAATATTCTATAATGAATTCAGAATGTGTGATGCAGTGGTAATAAAAAATATTTCTTATATCCAGCAAATGTTGATAAAGCATGGAGATGATATAATTCTTTCTTTTTTTTTGGAAACCCGTTCAGGAAATAGCAAATTTTCTACTGCGCAGTTACTGTTTGCTGTATTCTTTGGTAACTTTAAATTTCTATCAGTTCTTATGTCATATTTAATTTTTCAACATCAGTAATAAGTGCAAAATTAAAAAAAAAAAAAAAAATTCATAGCTAATTGAGTATATTAAGAATGATTATTTTTTATTTTCTACCGATATATTATTTAATTAATTTATTGATCTCTAAAAATGCATTTTTCGTTTTAAATAAAAAAAAAAAATTTAATGCGACAACTGAATTGGATAACATTTATTATTCAATGTTGTTTCTATTATTATTACATGGTTTCATCGCACCCCATATCTTGCAATTTTGACCATTGCAAGATATGGGGCGATACCAGAATACGATGGTCTTTCTTTCCAAAGCTTCTTCTTCTTTTTTTTCTTTTTCTTTTCCTTTTTTTCTAATTTATATGAAATAGTTACTTTCAAATCATTGTTAAAAAAATCTTGAATGCTGCAATGCTTGTCGTTTGTTTTGTAGGAAATGAAAGAAAAAACTAAGAAACAAAAATATTTTGTATACTTTTATAATTAGATAATAAATAAAGACTGAAAAAGTGGACCAACGAACCTTAGTTCCCTTATACTGTGATTGAAATAGTTACCATCTAAATCTGTTGTCAGAATATCAATCTCTGTTGTCACAATATCTGTTGTCAGTTTCAGTTTGCAAAGGAATCGATACGAATCTAACTAAAAATGCAACACGATATTTGGCTGCATTTTGCTATGAGGTTTTACTGCAATTTCGATAGAAAAAAGAGAAAACCCAAATTTCTTTATTTGATAAATTAATAAGCATAGTGCGGTGTTATAATATGCGATGATAGTATAAAAATTCCAAATACAAATTATTAAAGGTTCTTCTTAATTTTAGAATTAAACCAACTTAATTTTAGAATTAAACCAACTTGAGTGATGAATTTAACAGATTTTTATGGCCTTAAATTTTAGCCTCTCTGGACCGTTTTAAGCACGTCACCAAGTACGGGCTTGTTCATCAAAAACAAAACCATCTAAGTAAACAAATTAAGATAATCACAATCGCTTGATTAATATCTTCCATTATTTCACCAAAATTCTAACATGTGAGGTAATGATATGTAGTAAAAATTGTTTCCAATTAAAAAAATAATAAAAAGAAAACAAGTTAACAAATTCGCTAATTTACTCAATTATTATGTAAATTTAATATTATTTAATAATTATACCAACTGTATATAAAAACTAACCGACATTATTACGTCACATTATTATGTCGGTAAAAGCCAGGGGCTCTAGTAAAAGCGGATGAAATATCTGTTAAATTATCTAAATATTAAATTTTCTGAAAAATTGAGATTAACACTTTAAGTTTTGTGACAATTGGTTTGAAAGTTTTAAAGAAAATAATTTATAATTAATCAGATATAACTTTCATCTCTTTTTATTATTAATTGCGGCTGGCGTTGTTCAGTTTATTTGTTCGGAACGATTTGAAGAATTAAATATAGNTCAAGATTGTTGAATTATCTAGAATTTCCTGTTAGTTTCAAACAGAAATTAAGCAAGGACATAATGAGAGTTTCTTTTTGATTGTTCGTGATTTCATTCACGAAGTACTCACAAAAAACTCGTAACACTTCTATTTTGGCACTTTTTCAAGTTTTTTTTTTTTTTTGAAATTTTATTTTGTTTGTAGTTCATTGAAGAGGTGTGTTGTTGACGTAAATAGGGAATGATTTCTATTTTTTACTTACGTTTAACACTCTTGAAACTGTAAGGAAACCGCCTACATATTTTGTTGCTACTCCACTGTCTTGAACCTCTTATATGAAAGGAATTTTTCTTTTCTTTTTGTTCACTCATTTCCTAACATCTTTAAATCCGGAACTTCGGCGCTGATTTGCCTTTCAAGCTAAAGTTTTTGAAGGCAAAGCAGGATCTTTCTTTTTCATCTAACAAGATAAGTTGCTGTTATTCGATGCAGTTCTTTATAATTGTAGTATGAATAAAATGATATTAATAACTGGGTGGATCTCGTTAACTCAAGCGAATTGCTTTTAATTTGAGCCAGTAGCTTAATTCTATCTAATTTACATTTAATATCAAATACAATTCTTTCTGCATCTGAGTTAATTGCTTTTTTTTATTTTATTATTTTTATTGCTAAGCTTTGCAAAGGAAAAAAAATAATCAGGATCTCTTTTATTTCAATTATCAAATTAAGACAGTTTTATGAACAACCGGATTCTGGTTGTAGTTAATTTTTTTAAGTTGCGTACCTACAGCGAGTTAATGAGGGGGGGGGGGAGGATTTTGAAAATTAATGTACTTTAAAATGTCCGAATATTTGTTTACTCTACCTGATATTTGCATTTACGCCTCTTTTTCATGCTTTTAGATAAGTACCGCTAAAATATTTTGATTTTTTTTTTAAAAATTATTAACTTAGTTGGAATATTTTTTTTTGGATTAATTTAATGGAAAATCATCTAGGAAAATTAATTCTCACAGAACTTCAGTTTTTTAAGTATAGTTTTTACCCGCAATTCTTTTTCTTTTGGCTTTTCTCTCGATATTAAAAAATCGTTAGAACCGCTTTGAAGAACTTGAAAATATGAAGAAATTGAACCATAAGAATTTAAAATTGTGAAGATGTATAGAAAAACGTGAAAAGAACAATGGAATGAGAAATTTTAACATTCGGTAGTTTCGAGTATTAAATGATAAATTTATAGTGTTCAGGGGTATGTTTAGAAGAAATTTGGGTCCGTTAAAGGACCCTTCACAAAATATCTTTTTATGAAAACGGACCCTTCACAAAATATTTTAACTTAAAAACAAGATTGATGTAAACGAATTAAGTTTTGTCTTCGGCAGGCGCTTCTTCCAGTAGTCGTCCGAAATGAATATTCTCTGTTGAGCAGTATAGGCTAAATACTAAATATTTGTATGCTGCATCTCTAATTTAGTAGCAGCAATTGCTGTTTATTTTTGAAAATTCAATTTTTTAATTGTAATTTAACATTGTTGAGCATAATCTTGTATCTATTTACAATTTAAAAACTCGTTGAAAATTTTTTTTGCAATAACAGAACCCTATTTGCTCAAATTCACAAAAGTGGACCCTGGTTGAAAGAATGTGACTTAACGTTTATTCTATATTCACATATTACGCTTAATTTTTTCACAATTTTGCAAAAACGGACCTTTTACAAAATGTCTGGACAGACTTCTGGTGTTAAAAAAAATACTTCACTGACCGATTTGCCGCCCACACACAGAATTGCTATTACATAGTTGAAATTTGACGTTCTGAAAAGGCTATTTTTTATTTGTAAACTCTGTTTTTTTCTTCTTTTTCTTCTTCTTCTGATTTGTTTGAAAGTTATTGCAACTCTAAGTGCTTCTTTCGCGACTGTTTCCTCACCTTTTTGCATTAAACGATGACCATATATCTTTTATTTAAAAGAAAAGTATTAAAATTTATTTCTCTTACTCGGAGAATTTTCTGTCTATATTAAAAAGTCGTTAGATCAGTCGCTGTTTTAGATGTTTAATTTAAGATTTTATTTTGTTTCACTGCGTAAAAAATACAAGGCTTAAAAAATTGAGAATACAACAAAATTTACATTTATTTTGATTGAATACAAAATTTTAACATTTACCAGTTTGCTAGAGGATTATTAACTGTAACGCGAATAAAAAATTGCTACGAAATTTAATCTGCAGTCCACTGAAATGCAAGTACAGTGTTGAAAATTAATGTGCTGAATGTGATTTGGTTCATTTTTACAATTTAAGAGCTATTGTATTAGTTAATTTTTTTTAATTAATGGCAATCTATAATACAATTATTGACTTCTTTCAACAATGGAGATGTCTTTTAGTAATGGTGAAATGATATTTCTGATATTGAAAAAGAAGAGTTGTTAAATATCAGTAGTTTTTACATATTCCAGTTTTATCTTATGTATAAAAATTTGTTTAAAAATTAATTCATATTACATTTTCAAATGACTTTTTATTTTTTTGATAACTTACCATTTTAATAAGTATTTTTACTAAATATGCAATTTCTTTTTTTATGTTGGATTATATGTTTTGTTTTATAAAATATTCTTGACAATTTTAGTGAAGCCAACAGTTGAAAAAATAAAAGGTTTACGGCTGAGCCGTGATGATTTTGAAGCCTTAAAAATTATTGGAAGAGGAGCATTTGGTGAAGTATGAAATTTTCTTATTCTATTCTTATCACAAAAAAACTAATTCTCTAAAAATTGGATTATGGAGCACACTCCAAATCGTTAAAACAGCTGCTGATCATAAAAAATTGAAAAATAATTATTGGTTTAAATTGTTTAAAGCTTGCTCTGGCTTTCAAATAATGCCTAATATATATATTATTGTTTAAAATTTTTAATACTATTAAATGAAGATATTTTGCTTATCTTTAATATAATTATCTGATTTTCTGTTAGCATTTTTTTTAAAGAAAAATTTGTAGATTGGTTTATTAGTTAATGGTAGATTAAGTTCAATTGTTTATTTACATTTATTTGGGAATTAATCTATTTCATAGAGCAAGGTCACTATGCTAGGTTAGAAAACCTAAGTCAAGGTATTTAAATTGATAAATCAGGGAAGAATCAAGAAATTTTATTATGGCTAAGGTCTTGGATGCTTTTTGTGTGTGTTGAGCTTTATTTTTACTTTATTAGCAAATATTTATTTTTCAGTGGTATAGGTACAGTTCACATAGGTTTCAGTGGTATAGGTACACTATAATTATTTAATAAAATTTTTTAAAATGAAGATTAATGCTATCTTGTGCAACCTTACAAATCTCAAAAATTCTCTGCTTGCATTCAAGATGTAAAGTCATATTACACAGTCCTAAAATTACTACATGATAGACACATGCAGCAACTTGGACAAGAATGTGCTTAGAATTTTTGTGGCTCTGGTGAAGTAAAACATATTTGATGTTTAAAACATATTTTCAAATTTTTTCTATGGAACATGCTGAAATTTTGAAAAAGAAAATGATACAAATTAAAATAACAGATGTAAAATATGTATTTGCAAGTTTGTAAATATGTAACCCTGAATAATTGAACAGATGGTACAGTGGTTAAGGCACTGAACTATTATTGTTATGAACTGGGTCCTATTTCTGGTGATTGCTTAGAGCTCACCCAGCTTCTGATTATTGGATAACAGCTTGGAACTAAGGCGGTAGTTACAAAATGCTGACCACATTGCTACCATCATGTTACTGTTCTCAAAATTGTGGAGCCTTAACTCCTTGACACCGTTAGTTAACAATTGGCTTGTGCTTTATTTTATAACTAAATTATATTGCAATAATATAAAATATCAAAAATTATTACAAGTTTTAAAATTTAATCAACTTGAAAACGCTTTTGAATTAAACCGATTTTTTGCAGTACTAACGGTTGCTCCATTCATCATCTCCACTAAGCATGTCTCCAAATTTAACTATGTTAATCTTTTTCACTCATGTCTCTTGGCATGCATAATAATTTTATTTTGCTTTTCTTATGAAGGTCCTCTTTCTCTCTTCTGTATAGATAAAATTTCAATCAATTTTTTTTAAAAAAAAGCAATTTTTAATTTTTTTAATCAGAGTGATGTGGCAGAAATTTAAGTTGACTTCTAACTTTCAGAATCTGAAAGTGCCAGAAATGAATTTAATGTATGTTCAAACTCTTTGTTATACCTTATCATAAAAATTTTCTATAAAATAATATTTATTTTTGTAGAAATATTTTAGTTGCTATACAAACTGTTGTCAAAAATAAAACTTTTAGAATAGCATTCATGTAATATGTTTTTTTTTTTATAGATTGTAAAGTATTTTAATGTTTATTCTTACTTTTAGGTAGCTGTAGTTAAGCATAAAACAACTGGCAAGGTGTATGCAATGAAAATTCTTAACAAATGGGAAATGTTAAAAAGAGAAGGGGTAAGACTGACATATAAACTATTTGATCCTCTATTTTCAGAAATTTAGCACTTATAACTGTTAACGATATTTTTTACGTTTGTCATTTTTTGTTACTTTTATTCATAGTTACAATTTTTTTATTGTGTGTCAAAATTTGAAAAAAATATTTTTGTTCATAATTTTTGTTATTAAAAAATATATTATTAGCTCAAAGAATTATTATACTTAACAAGAAAAAGAATCGACAGTAATTTTTCTTAACAGTGTATCGGGAAAGTTTTTTCGTTGGAATTACTTATTATTTTTATTTAAAATTGTTTGTATTTATGCTTTCTTAAAAATGAACTATGTATTTTATAAATCAAAGTTACAAAATTATTCAGCTATCCTAGTATTAATTTTTCTGCCAAGCCAAATATTTGGCAGACCAACCCTCACTTCACAGAAGTAGTTGAATAGTAATTTAATGTACATGCATCTTTAAATCTTAGTATCAGATCAGTATTAAATTTAGTATCAGTACAGTTATTCAATAGAAAGAAAATCTGTTTGGTATTATTCAAGTCAAAATAAATAAATTAAAATAATAATTAAATAAATTTTCTTTTTAAAGTTTGTTGTTGAAACAAAATCAATTTAAATGTTTCAAAGTGTAATAAATGTTTATATTATTGCAGACTGCCTGTTTCCAAGAAGAGCGAGATGTTTTAGTTTATGGTGATAAAAGGTGGATTACACACCTGCATTACGCATTTCAAGATGACAGTAATTTAGTGAGTTGAAATATTTTACTTGATTATGTTATAAGATGTAGAAAAATGTTAGAAAAATATAATTTAGCATTTATAAAATTTAAATAAGATTTTTTCTGAAATTTGAATTGTTGATAGATTTATTAAGCAAAAAAGGGTATTAAATGTTTAATTTGATTGTTTTAAGATATATATGTACATAAATTTATTTAATTATCTAAATAATTGTGTTACTTTCTACAGGAAGGAAAAAATGATCATTGATTTGATGTTTTTATATTCTCTCTGCATTTTTATTCAAAGATTATATATATTTTACAGGGGAAAAATAATACGCATTGAAATTTTACATCTTTCTTAGTTATGAAATTTTTACTTTCAGTACTTTCTTATGGATTACTATTGTGGTGGTGATCTACTAACACTGTTAAGCAAGTTTGAAGACCATCTGCCGGAAGATATGGCGAAATTTTATATTGTAGAGATGATTTTAGCTGTTCATTCTATTCATAGACTGGGCTATGTGCATCGTGATATTAAACCTGATAATGTTTTGCTAGATGCTTCTGGTCATATTCGTCTAGCTGATTTTGGTTCCTGTTTAAAATTACTTGAAGATGGCTCAGTAAGAATTTTTTTTTTTTAAATAACTAGTCACTTATTTTTAAGTCTAATTATTAAATTCTACAAACTAAAAGCAAATGACTTAATTTCTTATTTAAGTATTTTTTAAATTTTTTTTATTATTTCTTGACAGGTACAATCAAATGTAGCTGTTGGAACGCCTGATTATATTTCACCTGAAATACTAAGGGTAATTTTAAAACATTTTTTACGAATTTCAATTATAAGACTACATTTTTATGTTATTTTTTTCTAGTATATTGTGGTAAATCACGTGTTTAAAAATTCAATGCCTTTTTTTTCTAATTTTTCTACTATTTTTATGGTTTTGTAATGGTAGTGTGAAAGTATTTTGATTTTATTCATTTAATACAATAATTCATTATAATTAACCATCATTAAATGAATTACTATATTTATTTTTTGCTTGTGTTTAATTACTTTATTTAATATTTATGTTTATGATGCATTTTTCAAACGTGATTTCAAAAGTGAAAAGTGATTAATTTAAAAAAAAAAAAAATCTTACAGAAAAGTTTTGCACTAATAACTTCTAAAATAAATTTTTTAGTGACAAAAATTAATGAAATGATGAATTTACTTGAGGAAAATAAGTTTATTTTCAAGATGTATCTGCCTATTATTAATGTAATTTCATTACTAGAAATGCTACAAAAATATAAAAATATTGTTATTTGAAATTCAATCATAATCTAACTAATGAACAAAAAAATTTTTTTTTGTACTCAAAATCAGCATCATTTCAATTTTTCATTTCTTTTTATAAGACTTAACTGAAAATCAAATTGTTTTTGTGATAAATGATGGTTTTGTGATAATATTGTAATATTTTATCCTTGCCAGCTAACATAAATGTTGGTTAAGGTGCATTCAAAATGTTTTCAATAAAAACATCTTGAACCTTAAGTCAAATTCAAGAATACACTTATCTTTTGGTTTATAATTAAATGCTTATAGAGTTCGTTATTAAGAACCAAGATTTCTTAAAAGAACTTAAATTATTATGTCATATAAGTTATGAAATTTGTTCCATTTTAATTCTTTTTTTCAATGATAATAATAGCACATTGTCTAACAATGTTCTATAATCTTATAGGCGATGGAAGATGGTCAGGGAAAGTATGGTCCTGAATGTGATTGGTGGTCTTTAGGGGTTTGCATGTATGAAATGCTGTATGGAGAAACACCTTTCTATGCTGAATCTTTAGTTGAAACATATGGAAAGATTATGAATCACAAGGTTGGTGCATATGCTTTTAAATTAAAGCTATTAATATGCTCTTTTTAAATTTGAATTAGATTAAAATGTAATAAAAATGTTGTAAAAACTCAATTATATGATGATAAATATCTTTCAGAATTGTTTTGACTTTCCTGATGATCCAGGATTCGTTGTATCTGAAGAAGCCAAAGATTTGATGAGGAAGTTGATATGTTCATCAGATTGTAGGCTAGGACAACACGGCTTAGAGGATTTTAAAAATCATCCTTGGTTTGATGGCTTAGATTGGGATGATGCAAAAAATGGTATGTTCTGAAATTAAATTACTTTTGACTTCTAGTTACATATTTTCACCTAGCCTTCTTTTTCACGTAAAAAAGTTTCAAGTCATTGAAATTTTTCCAGCAAACTCGTTACTTATATAATTACAGTTCATAGTCATCAAATGATATATGTTGTGAATAATGTATTTATTTTGTTTCATGCTTAAATATTGATGTACAGTTAAAAGTAACAGATATTGTTTATGGCATATTTAATCACTGTATGCCTTTTTTCCCAGTTCTAAAAAAATTACATCAGTTGCAAACAAACACATGGGCACCACTTTAGGCATTAACCACATTATCTGACTAAGGTTGAAATTATTAATTTTTACCACATTTTATTTTTTAATTTATGCATGATTTTCGATATTCTTGTTGGTTTTACAATTAACAGAAACTAAATATTCCCAAGATTACTGATATTAATATTTTTTTTGAGAACAAATTTAATTTTTTCGGTAATTCAATACAAAGTATCTGTTTTGATAATTTTATTACTCTTAATTAGTAATTTTGATGTAATTAAATTGCATATATTGAAGCTTACTTTGTTGTTTGGTAAAATATATCCTTATAAAATAAAAAAATTTTTTTTTTCATTTATTTATCATAATTTTTGAAAATTCATGTTACTGTAAAAAACAGGAAAAAATAGCTCTGTGACTACTTAAAATCATGGTTTGCATACCAGTTACAAACATAGTTTTTGTTATATAAGACATATCAATTTAAAATGTTATTCCAATTAATGTTATTGTTAATGCAAATTCTATTTCAATTCTTATTAATTATTTATATTTGGTGACTGGTTATAAGTATTTTGCAATTTACTTAATATCTGTAGATAATTTTTTTATTTAATCTATTTTGTTTTTATCCTTTCTAGCAACAGCTCCATACATTCCTGAAGTTAGCAGTCCAACAGATACATCTAATTTTGATGTTGATGAAAGTGATTTGAAACATTCGGTATACCTTATTTTATATTATTTATATGGTGTGGTATGATTTGTATGGCTTAATACCAATTCTGATGTGAGAATAGGTTACATAGTTTAGCTTCAACTAACTATACATAAAAAAAAAAATTTCCATTGAAAAGGAAATTTTTTGGTAGAACATAATATAATCCATAAGTTTGTAACTGTTTTTTATATTTTTTTATATAGGAATCTTTTAAAATAGCTGTCCTAATTCTTGATCTGTTTAAATGAGGAAAAATACCTTTTTTGATTTTTTTTAAACCTAGCCTCAGTTATTGATAGTTCTTTTTTGAATACAACAACATTTCTGAACCTTTTTTAAAAATGTTTTTAAAAATCTATCTGTAGTTTAAATTCTGTTTAAATGGATTATATCTTTCAGGCTTCCATATATTTTGACAGAGCCTAAAAAATTCTTACAATGTAACTTAATGTTACATTTTATCTTTCTGCTAAAAAACTATTAGATTTATCAACTTAAAATTGTGATGGATTGTAAAAAACTGTAAAGGGAGTACAATAGATTAAAAAAAAACAATATTGGTTAACTATTACGCTTCTCATAAAAAATAAGATATGGGCCACTCTGCAGTTGATAGGAATGCAACTACAGAGTAAAATTTGGCATGGTAAAAGAGATGTATTTGTTCATTAACTTAACATAGAGATTTTATTTTAAAATTCCAATTTGTTTGAAAGTTATTGCTATTTTAATTGCTTTTTTGTGATTTTTTTTTTTTGTGCTTTTTCTTTAAGTTACATTTTGTTTTGCTGTGCAAAAACTATAAGAATTATAAAGTTTAAATTATGATGGGTTGTAGTAAAATGTACGTGGAGTATGATGGAGAATAAAAAAAATTTAACATCTGACCATTATTTAGAGAATAAACTGTTAAAATTGTATGAAGAAATACTGTTTAGTTGATCTTTAGTTCACTGAAATACAGCAGACGAGTTACAGTTTTATAAAATGCAAGAGCCATTGTTTTGTGAACTTAATGCGAATTTTGTATCATAATTCCAATTTGTTTAAAAGTTAATGCAAATTCAAGTGCTTTATTATTTGTTTTTTAACTGCTTTAAATGTGATTATTTTTCCATTGATGCATAAAATTTTTTTCCCCCACAAGATCATTATTTTTTTCTTTATATAAGCTCACGCTTTAGTTGATAGCAAAAAAAAGAGAAAAAAAAGATAGAAATATTATTAATGTGCTGCCAGATATAAATTTTAACATTTACATTGAAATTAAAAAAGAGAAAAACCCAACTTATTATTAAAGTGCTTTAAAAACTGTTCTTTACTTTAATTGTTATAAGTCTTGGCAGCAAGTAAAATTAGTTCTCATCTATTTCCACATAATCTGTATTTATTAGGTTAATTTTTTTCAAGTACACTTGATTATTTTTTTGATCTAGGTAATCGCCTATTTCATTACAATGAACATATTCACAAAATGTTAATTGCACATGCTCGATGCTATAATTCATAAAACTGCAATATATGTATGTTTTAAAACAAAAAATAGTGATGAATGAGGAATAATTACAAGAGTTGAAGGGGGGAGAGAGCAAGGGGTGAAGCCTTCTAGTTAATGTATATTATTGTTCAGTAATGACAATCTGCAGTTATTCCCCTAGTTACTAAGATTTAGATAGTAATATTTAACTAGACAGTGAAATTTGGTATAAAAGCTGTATAATTAATTAATAAAAATTTTTTTAAGCAATTTATATTAGTAAGAAATTTTTATGGTTATATTGAAAGCTATTCATGAATCGTTTTTTTTTTTTTTTTAAATTTTAGGAATCATCACCACCAGTTGCAAATCCAGTGTTTTCTGGTGTGCATCTACCATTCATTGGTTTTACTTTTACCAGTGGAAGGTAAGAAAAGTTTTAGTACATTTTTTAGGCATGTATATCATTTATATGTTTTTATGCTAATTTCTATTTTCGTTAATTTTTATAGTAAAATATCTGACACTGGATTTTTTAAAATGATTAATGAGGTCTGTGATATTATGGATGGTGTTCCGAATTCCTGCTTAGAAGAGAAAGTAGAAATTTTAGAGAAAGAAAAAAGTGACCTTGCTAAAAAAATTAGAGGTATTTTTCTTCTTTATAATATTTGGTTTGATTTTATTCTAACATCAAACTAGAAATACACAAATGAGCGATTTATGACAAAATTATTATGATTGTTAATTCGTTCGGAGAATAATGATGTGGCTGCAAATATAATTTCTCTAATGGCACTGTATGTGCATGTTTACTATTCTTTTCTATTAAAGTAAAGACTTGTTTAGCGAAAAAAAGGAATCGATTATGGTATAGGTTAAGGAAGTAGAATTCTTTCAATTAAATGGAATAAAATTTTTTTAAACAAACTAAGATTGCTTTTTTTTAAATCTTTTGAGCCCGTTTCAAAATTTATTTTCTTAAAATAAGTTCAATAGAAAAGATAATGATTGAATTCTAATATTATAAATCTGAAACATATCAACTCGTTTGATTTCAAATTTTATAAATTTGAAACATTAACTCTCAAAGGCGACTATAAAAGGTTTTTACAAATTGGTAGCCATTTCTTCATTAAGTCGTAGGAAATGTTAACTATTGTTGTAAGTTTTAATTCACCTAAATTAAAAATTTGAAACTAAATTTTTTCTTCTGAAACACATATTAACCTGGCCATTAACAGCCATCAAATTTTCCTGAAGTTCAGAATAACTTTGACAGTAGTTAAAATTAAACAGGAGATTGTAGAAACAAGTTCTAAAAGTTTACTTTTAACTTATAATTTAGTTTCTAAGTAAATATGTTTTATAAACTTTATTTATTTTTAAGTAGTTCAAGTACATAAAATTCTCATTTCTTTCATTTATATAAGATTATGGCTCTTTCCCAATAAAATTCATTTAAATTAAATTCAGGCTCAAGTTGAAATTTTTTTATTTTCAATTATGGAAATCTTACTTAATATTTTAATTTAAGTATTTTTTTTTAATAAAATCTTTTCTCAATCACAGTAAAAAAAAAAAACTTTTCTTAAAAATTTCCCTTCCTCTTTTTTTTTCTTTCTTTTTTTAAATAGATTTTGCACTTTGTTTTGCAAGTGAATTATGTGTTTGTTTAAGTGTGGAAATATTTTCCTTCCCAACATTAGGAAGGAAAATATTTCAACATTGTGTTAGTTTTAAAGTTTTTATGTATAAGTGGAAATTTTGGAAAATTTTATTTTTGTAGTTAATATTGTTACAGTAACTCTTCTTCATAAAAGGGAATAATTATTAATTTGAGGGTTTTAAACAGGCTTTCCGTAAAAATCATATATCATTTCAATAAAAAAAGTTTTTTATATTTATTCTAACGTTTTGTAGAATCAAAATTTCTTCATAAGTTATAATTTATGTCCTTTACTGTATTGATTAATTTTTTCTAGAAATGTCAAATTATCAAAATAATACATCTAGTGATGATAATGTCATCAAGAATTCTGAAAATGACGTAAGAAAGCTACAAGATGAAGTGAACACTCTTCGAAAAAAATCCTTAGGTATATAGTTGCTGCTTATAACTTATTATTAATTAGCAAGCTTTGATATATAAATTAATAATATTATCTTCTCCAGAATTGGAAAGGGAATTGCAGAAGCATCGCAATGATCATCGTAAAATCTTAACAGCTAAACAAGATTTAGAATCTATTCAAGATGAAAAATCTTCTGTTATAAAAGATTTAGAAAAAACTATAAAATTACTCAAAGCAGAAAAAGATGATTTACATAAAGTAAGAATAAAATGACTACTTTGTTTCTTTTGATTTACTTTGTTTCCAGAATTATTAATTAATTTGTAAATTGAAATAAATAAATGAAAGTTTAATTAATTTTTCTATTAATTTATGTGTGTAAGAATTCATTTATTTTTCAGGAAGCAATTGAATCTCAAGAAAAACTTAAACTGCAATCAAAGGAGTTGAAGGATGCTCAAATACAAAAGAAATCTGCTATGACTGAATATACAGAGATTAGTGATAAGTATGATGATTAGTGAAAAATTATTTTTTTGTAAGATTTGCTACATTTTTTATATTTTGTTCTGGTTATAAAATGTAAAGGTCTGCTTTCCATTTTTTTTATATCAAATTCATTTGTTTTCTTAAAATATTTTAATATCTTATTTTGTTTATGTATTCTTGAATCCTTAATGCTTTTTCTAATTAAAGCATATTGTGATATTGTGATAATAAAAAACGTAAGCAAAATAATTATAAGCCAAAAGCCATAAAACGGTTTTCGTGTCATAAACAAAATTATGCCATTGCAAAATAAAGGCTCAGTAGCTCTTGTTAAGATGTATGTGGTGCACTCTGCTATAACAGGATTTTTTTATGGTACAATGAGCTGTGAAGAAAATTTGATTTCCACATGCAGGCTGACAATGTTAATGGTTCAAAGATTTGACTTCATATTTGCTGATTCATTAGTGCTTACTTTTACTTTCATCTAAGTTACAAAATTAGGCTCTAAAACGTACTTTCTCTTTATAAGCATGCAATGTGCCACAAAGATTTAGGCAATCATGGAATTTTGTAAATTTTAGAATAATGCAGATTTTTTCCTATTATTTTACTGTAAGTGTAATTAACTGAAAAGAGAATATTCGAAGTAAAAGAAATGTGATAGTTGAAAGAAGAAATAAATAAAACAACAAAAAAAAATTGGTATTTACTTGTTTCAAAAATTAAAGCTCAAGTAAATAAAGGCAGAATTTTAGCAAATTATGCCATGTTAAATGGTTATGACATTTATGAATCCTTTGGCTACTTATGAATTCTTTGGACTACTTTTAAATTTCATTTACACAGCTTAAGAAGTTCACACATATAAATAAATTTTAAAAATTTAAAAGTTAACTGAAAATAATTCTTCCATAATTATCATTTTAAATGAATTGCTTAAAATGCAGTATTTACTGAGTTTTAAACCATGTAAAAATTACCAACCACAATTATGATAAGAAAGGCTGCAAAACACAATTTTGAGAAATTCAAAAATTAGGTTTAAACCAAAAGTGTTCAACAATTGACATAAGAATCAAATGGTTCATACTGTTTCAAGATAAATCATTTAATGAGAAGAGATGTATCAAGAGAAATCATCATACCTGATAACTAAATTGGGCTGGGCATTGCATGTTATAATGAATAAACTATTGTGTGAGTAATCAAATGTTAGTAGCTATATTTACCAAGTTATTATTCAGGGATGAGATTTTTCCGCTTTTTAGCTGATTTCCGCTTTTTTCACTTTTATTTCTTGAATTTCAGCTTTTTTATCAAAAATTCAGATTTTTCTAAAAATTTCACTTTTTTTATAAGTATTCCGCTTTTTCAGAAAATTCACCCATTTTCAAAGAGAAACAGAAAATTCAAACTACATAACTACTAATCCTTTCTCATTTTTACTTATTTTAGCTATTTTCTCCCCTTTTACTCGCAGCGGATAAGATTTTCCGAATTTATTACCCGCCCTCCAGATAGATCCGATTTTTGTAGTTCAAACGACGCTGTTTCTGACAAGCCTTTTAGAGGTCCNTCAAAGCAGAAAAAGATGATTTACATAAAGTAAGAATAAATTGACTCCTTCGTTTGTTTCTTTTGAGTTACTTTGTTTCCAGAATTATTAAATAATTTGTAAACCAAAATAAATAAATGAAAATTTGATTGTTTTTTTCTCTTAATTTATTTGTGTAAGAATTCATTTATTTTTCAGGAAGCAATTGAATCTCAAGAAAAGCTTAAACTGCAATCAAAGGAGTTGAAGGATGCTCAAATACAAAAGAAATCTGCTATGACTGAATATACAGAGATTAGTGATAAGTATGATGATTAGTCAAAAAATTATTTTTTTGTAAGATTTGCTACATTTTTTATATTTTGTTTTGGTTATAAAATTTTAAAGTCTGCTTTCCATATTTTTTATCAAATTCATTTGTTTTCTTAAAACATACTTTAATATCTTATTTTGTTTGAATATTCTTGAATTCTTAATGCTTTTTTTAATTAAAACATGTTGCGATAATAAAAAATCGTTGACCAAAATAATTATAAGCCAAAAGCTATAAAATGGATTTCGTGTAATAAGCAAAGAGAGTTTATGCCATTGCAAAATCAAGACTCATAACTTCTTGTTAAGATGTATGTGTTGCAATCTGCTTTAACAGGATTTTTTTTATGGTACAATGAGCTGTGAAGAAAATTTGATTTCCACATAATGGCTGCCAATGTTAATAGTTCAAAGATTTGACTTCATATTTGCTGATTCATTGATGCTTACTTTTACTTTCAATTAAGTTACAAAATTAGGCTCTAAAGCATACTTTCACTGTATAAGCATGCAATGTGCCACAAAGGTTTTAGGCAATCATGGAATTCTGTAAATTTTAAAATAATGCAGATTTTTTTCAATTAATTTATTGTAAGTGTAATTAACAGAAAAGAGAATATTCAAAGTAAAAGAAATGTGATAGTTGAAAAAAGAAATAAATGAAACAGAAAAAAATTGGTATTAACTTGTTTCAAAAATTAAGACTCAAGTAAGTAAATGCAGAATTTTAACAAATTATGCCATGTTAGAAGGTTATGACATTTATGAATCCTTTGGCTACTTATGAATTCTTTGGACTACTTTTAAATTTCATTTACACAGTTAAAAAAGTTCACATATATAAATAAATTTTAAGAATTTAAAAGTTATCAATTTATTATCAATTATCACAATTATCAATTTAAATGAATTGCTTAAAATGCAGTATTTACTGAGTTTTAAACCTTGTAAAAATTACGAACCACAATTTATGATAAGGAAGGCTGCAAAACACAATTTTGAAAGATTGAAAAATTCAAAAATTAGTTTCAGACCATAAGTGTTCAACAATTGACATAAGAATCAAATGGTTCATACTATTTCAAGATAAATCATTTAAAGCGAAGAGATGTATCAAGAGAAATCATCATACCTAATAACTAAAACTAAATTGGGCTGGGCATTACATGTTATATGGATATGAATAATCTAATGTGTGATTAATCAAATGGCAGTAGCTATTTTTACCAAGTTATTATTGCAGACTATTATTATTGAACAATTTTAACAATGGCTATTATTACAGAAAAAAGATTCCAAAAGATTTATGTAGTTGACAACATAGTAGAGTTTAGCTTATGGGTGCCAATAATAGCCAAATTAATTCAAAAGCCAAATCTTTTTGGCATTTTAAAAGCGTCAAATCCTAGTTGGCTATTGAAATACATTAGAGAATATAAGATTCTTCCACCTTTCAAAGAAATTTAAGGTGGGTTTTCAAAATGTAATGCCAGCATACACTAATCTGTGCCTGTAAAACTTTTTTTCTTTATATTTTGCCCTATATTAGAAACTTTTTAAATGAATCAAAAATATTAGGATAAATCAAATTTTTGAATTATGAGTTAATGTTTTCCTTATTTTCGTACAATATAGCAACCTTACATTTTAAGATCCATTTCCCTTGGGGCAGCCGAGGCCATTGTATTGAGGTTTGACTATATGTAATATGTTTCTTTTTTTTTGTTTGTTTTTGTTTATTAAAGGTTTTGTATTTTTTAGACTTTCTGAAGTACGAGCTCAAAAACAAAAATTATCGAGGCAGTTACGAGATAAAGAAGAAGAGTTGGAAAATGCAATGCAAAAAATTGATACTTTCCGCCAAGATATGAGAAAAGCAGATAAATTGAGAAGAGAGGTATACTATGTATTTTGTTTTTAACTATAAAAATTTTCCCTTTATTCTTAATATTATTTTTATTCTATGTTTATATAAGTTTTTATTGTAAGAAGTGTTTTTAAAATTATCTGTACTAAATAAATTAAAAATATTTATTTTATTACACTACAAAAGTGCTTTTCTCCCTTCAGCTGGAAATCCGACTAGAGGATAGCAAATCAGATATAGCAAAAGAACAAAGATTGCGAGAAAGGCTTGAAGAAACAATTCGTCGCCTGGAATCTGAAGTTGAAACACTGAAACGAAGGCATGTCGGTAGAGCTTTTTCTCCTGAACAAACTGATAATAGTCAAGAACTTAGTCGGTAAGTCAATTTTAAGTTTCCTGTTTCAAATTTAAATTTTGAATTAAGATTTCTTTCATGGTGTATTTTTTGTGTGTGTCTCACATAGTTTGAAAATGGAGCTTGAAAATTTGAATTTGCAACACAAAGATTCACTCTCTCAATTACAAATGAGGCACTGTGCTGAAATAGCAGCTTTACATGATCAACTACAAGAAACTGAAGCATCTAAATTAAAAGCAGAGAAAGAAGTAATTATCCTGAATGAAATGTTATATCTTGAATTGAATTTTTATGTTATTTTCATGATTGTTGAAATTCAACTCCTTCTGCTTAGGGAGCTGTGCTGTGGATTTATTCTTCTATACTCTATTCTGATAAATTTAAATCTTACAGCAATCTAAAAAATCTAAATGTTGTAACATCAATAATCATGAAAGTGAATCTATATTAATTTCCATTGCTATGAGTGGATATATATTTGAAATTTTAGTTATTGTTTTATCCTCATTCAAAAATTTATTTCACATATTTATTTTAGGTTGCCTTCTTTAAAGATAAATTTGAACAAGCTCGATCAGAAAGGTACATTAAATTTCTTTTAAATATCTTTTTTTAATTACTAAATATACAACTAAGACGTTTCTTTGATTTTTTTCTTTAACGCATAATTCTTACTTATATGGCACTCAGAAAAAATGTGCTTTATTGATTTTGCACTTCACTACTATTTCATGTATATTGTTCCATGGTTAATGTTTAATTATTAGAATTCTTATTATCAAAATTGGAAGATAATATTGTATAGTTTTTACATTTGATTTGAAGTCAAAATTTTGAAATATTTTCTGTGGGGATCATCCAAATCTTATGTGAGCATATTTTTGTTGTTTTTAAACTCCTCCCTTATAAACAAAAATTAGCTAACTGCAAACCCCCTCTTCTTATGTAAGATTTTGAGCTTTAGCAATAATAATCTAATTTTCAGAATTTTTACTATAACAGTAATGAAATTTCACATTTCAATTAATTTCTTTCAAACTCTATTTAATCAAATTTCTGAATCATAATTTTTATTAAGCATAGCTTTTATTTAATGTTTTAACATTAATTTTCTGCATTTATACTTATTCAGATGATTTAACGCACATATATTTCTAATGTTGGTTGGTTATATATGTGTGATTCATATTAATTAAATTTTTTCTTTAGGGAATCGGAGCATCAAGATCTTTTGCGAGAACTTAAGCAGAGTCATGCAAGAGAAAAATCGATGTTGCAAGACGAGCTTAAAAAAATGACATCTGATGTAGAAAAAGTATGCACACTTATTTTTTGAGCTACCAAATGTTAAAGCAAATATTTATATAAATATAAATTCAATTTGAAATTTTATCCTTTTATCTTTTTAAAATATTAAGATTATTTAGTAATTTATAATCTCTTAAAATATTTTAAATTCTTATTTTCTTTAATTAATTTAATTAGTCTTTTGAAATTAAATATTAACAATTTGCATTTCACTGTTGACAATGAAGTTATAAGAAATTCTTTTTAAATTCAATAATATCCAAGAAGCATAATATCAATACTATCCTACAATATTTTGTCACTTTGTGTCATTTTATGTTATTTATTTAATGAACATTGCTGAGGTTAGTCTGTTTTTATTATTAATGTGCGGTAGTTTTAACTTATGTTTTTATTCATACATTTTTTTGATAGTTATTGTCAATTTTTTTTCAAAAACTTATCTAAACTTAATTTGTACCTAATTTAAGAAGAATTGTTTCATACACCTTGCACTATAATTATTTATTTACCTGTAGTATATCAAGACATTGCAGAAAGTTGAAGAGGAAAAGAAGAGATTGGAGAATGACTTCTACCTGATTAAAGACAAAAAAGATTCCATTAATCAATGGGAGGCTCAAATTAGTGAAATCATTCAATGGTAAATATTGATATTACATATGTTTAAAAATTGTTTATGTTGTTGTATTTAGTAATTGTTTATGTTTTGTCTCTAATATTTGGAAAATATTGTTTTTAATTTTAATTTATTTTCAAATAAAAACTCTGAGAAAAGAAAAGTGAGTACCATATATCCCTGTATAAAAGTTGACCCCTTATTTTTGGTTTCGAGATAGCAAATTTCTGATATGTTCTGTGAATAAGTTGACTGCTGAAAGAACCAAATATAAAATTTTCTAAAATTATAAATGTTCTATAATATTCTTTTCTAAAATTATAAATATTTTCTAAACTTATAAATATTTCAAATTTTTTGCTCTGGATATGATACATTTGTTCTCAAAGATGCAACAACATAAACAAATGCTGTGTGGTGACCAGTTTATCAGGTTAAACTTACATGTGACGTCACTTGAAGGTTTGAAAAGTGTGGATTCAAATGTTATTGTAAAATCTCTTTAAAAAATGTGGAATTTTGAATTCTTTCGATGGGGATGAAGACAATTTTCTGTGTGTCTAAGCAGAGGAGTAGAATTTATGCAGAGTGGGATTTGTATGACAACGCTGCTAACATTATTGAATCTGACACAGATGATGTGCTGGAATCTTTAAATTTGTAGCTTTATGGTATGCTTTAATAGTTTTCATTGTGTTACCTATTTTGAAATACTCTTGAATAAATTATCTCATTAAATTTTTTCAGAAACTAATTTAAAGTATTGTTTTTGAGAGAAAAACTTTTTTATGTTACGAAAATATGATAGGAGAAAATGTAAAATAAATTGTATATCCATATATATGAGCTTAAGAACTTTTTATATCGGTTAAATCCCTTATATTGCATTATCTCAACATTGCACTTACTTAACTTTTAAGTCTTGCATAAGTTTGAGTATGTAATGTTAAGTCAAGATTTATTTATTTTTTTATTTTTAGCTATCATGATTTAAAATAAAAATAAATACAGGTGGAAAATATTGAAAAAATAAAATACTCGAAATGAAAAATCATGATTATCATAACATATTCAAAATTTAAAATTCGTGAGCCTTGTATGTGGTAACAAGTTTGTGGCGTTTGTCAATGGTTAACTTTTCGATTCAAATAAAACCTGTATCAGGTTTCATTACTGAAAAAAAAGATATATATTTATGAAAATTTTTATCCGTACTTTAAATTAATTCTGTACGTAGATGTGTGTGAACTTTATTCCCAACAAAATATTCATAATTTGTTTTATATATTTATTTTTTTTAATTTTAAGGATGTATTGATTTTATAGGTTATCTTTTCTCTAGTATTCTAAGGCCCTAAAACTTCACTGCTAAATCTTTGAAAATTATATTGTTCATATTCCAAGAGCTAAATATTTATCTTCTTAAAAATTATCATTTAATAACAGTAATATATTTAGAATTGTAGTGTCTTTAGTCATAAATTGGAAGATCCCTTAGGCTGGTCCCTATTGACTTTAAGACTGAGTGTGTTCTGCCCTATATACCCTTGTCTGATCATAGGCTTTCTTAACAATTTTTAAGTATAATCTATAACAATTTTTAAATATAAACTAGCTGTTTACAATAGTTTTCACATTAATATTCTACTTTATTTAGTTTTCAGAAAAGGAAATAGGTTAGAAAAAATCAAACACGAATAGTTGCTTACTTTTTTTTTATCAATTGTGTGTTCCAAATATTCCTGTATCTAAATTTAATTTGGAAATTGATTTTAGGGTGAGTGATGAAAAAGATGCAAGAGGTTATCTTCAAGCTTTAGCCTCCAAAATGACTGAAGAATTGGATGCTTTGAAAATGACTGGAGTTCCACCTACTTCAACAGTTGTATGTCTTTTCCCTTTTTTAAAAATATTTTTATATATAGTTTTTTTTTATTAATAATGAATATATTAATGCTTTAGTTTTCATTATTTATATATATATTTTTTGATGAGCAGTAGTAATATTTTCTTAAACATTTTACACAAATTATAGTAATTTCGTATGCACTATATATTGTTTTGAAAACTGCTTTGATAATTTCATTTTAAAATAACTTTTGAAATGTAATTATCACAGGTTGAAGATGTTTATTAATTAATTATATAATTCATCAATTTCACTTTCACCTCTGGGGTTTTTCCCTAAAAGGTTCTATTGGAATGTTAATTTTACATTACTTAGGTTTAAGGCTAATATAATTGTAGACAAAATTTAAAATGCTTTCTTTTATCGATATACACTCTATACCATATTTAACTTTCATGTCTTTTTCCTTTTAGTCTTTGCTAATCATGTTTTAATTTGCATTGATCATGCTAACAAAAATTAATATATTGGATTGTTTATCAGTATACTTTCTGCATCTTTGTTCAGCAGTATTTTGACCTAATATTGGCTTACTCTATGTGTTATCTAAAAAACATTTAACAAAGCACATTCTTGAAAAAAAGGGAAAAAAACACAACAAAATGGTAATTGAAATAGTGAATTTTCATATTTTTAATACTTTAGAGGGTACCGTAGCACATAGTTATGGAAACTTTACACTTCAAAATAGCTTATGAATTTTATACTTGTTGTTTAAGCATTTTTTAAATTATATTTTATGTTTTTTAAGTATCATTTTATATGTTTTCTATCTTCATTTTTAAAGGAGAAGAATTGGAAAAACAGGAGATCCCAAAAACTCGATAAAATGGAATTGCTGAATCTGCAGTCTAGCCTTCAAAGTGAAATTCAAGCAAAGCAAGCTATTAGTTTAGAATTGAGTAGAGTTCGTGCTGAGCTGGTTGCTGAACAAAAGTATTTAACTATTTTTCTACATTGCTTTAAAACTTGATTTAGTGTCAGTATAGGTATTTCGTAGTAACGCAAGCAATATGTAATAAATTCAATAGTAAGTTTACTGTTTCAAATAAATAAACTTACACCCTCTGTTATTTTGCTGGGCTTAATAACTACAGGCTCCAAGGACCTGGGATTTCTGAAGTTCTAAGTTCTTTTTTACTAAAAGCTGATCTCTATGTAAAATAATATAGATTCCTATTTTGAAGAAATGTATAGAAAAATAAATGTTTAGAAAAAAAATGCCATTAGTAATTGATTCAGTTATAATAATTTAACATATAAGAAACAAATTTTTTTTTCGATTCACTACAGAATTGTTTTTTTTTCCCTCCATTATTGTTGAAGAAAAGAAACTCTTTTTCTTAGATTTGACTTATTTTTTTTTACATAAATCTGCTTGTGTTCTATAGATTAATATGCACTCTGAGGTGATAAAAATCATGGAATACCTCTTAATGCCATGTTAGACATCCTCTAGCTCTACGAAGGGTAGCAACTTGATGTGGCATAGACTCAACAAGTAGTTGGAAGTCTCTTGAGGGAATATTCAGCCATGCAGCCACAATCGACGTCTATAATCGCAAAACTGTTGCAATTGCAGGATTTTGTGCAAGAACTGACCTCTTGATTATATCCTATAAATGTTGAGTGATCTAGGTATCCAAATCATTTACTGGAATTGTCCAGAATATTCTTCAAACTAGTGGAACAATTAATGTGCTGGGTAACATGGTGCATTGTCATCCATAGAAATTTCACAGTTGTTTGGTTACATGAAGTTTATGGATGGCTGCAGGTGGTCTCTCTCCAAGTAGCTGGAAATAACAATTTCCAGTCATTAATCAAACCATAGGACTATGCTATGAAAAAGCATACCACCCCATTATGGTGCCATCACTAAATTGCAGAGTGCCTTGTTGAGAACTTGAGTGCATGGCTTCAAAAGGGGTCTGTCCTGCACTCAAACTCACGATCAGCTCTGACCAGCTGAAATCGTGACTCATCTGATCAAGCACAGTTTTCCTGTTGTCTATGGTCCAAACAATATAGTCCCAAACCCAGGTGAGGAGCTGGATGTGATTTTGTGCTGTTAGTAAAGGCACTCAAGTCTGTCTTCTGCTGCCTGTCCTATATTGCTTGTCCCAATGGACATGTTCATTTCATGTCCCACATTGATGCTTGCAGTTATTTCACATAATATTATTTGTCTGTTGACACTGACAATTCTATGCACTCATCATTTAAAGATTTCAATAGATTCATCAGTCATATTTTTCTTGTCTGAAAGCTATCTTCACTCCTTTCGTGAAATGTTGTATTAGTTGTTATTTCGGTGATGAAACCGTGGGATTTGCTTTTTCTTGATTTATTTTTAATTTAACTTTTCAGTTCGCTGGACGTTATTTAGTAAAAATGGCTGCCCACAACCAGCATAATGCTATATGCTGATTACAGACTTCAAAAATTTTGAAAGAGGATTGATTAGATTGGTAGTGGTTTTTATCAAAATAATTCTAGTATTTCTGCATAAATATTTGCTTTATTTTTTCATATCCAAATTATAGCAACCTTACGTTATAACATCCATATCTTTTTAGACCACGGGGGTTATATTGTGTGTCGACTGCATATATATATGCACATATATGTATAGCACACCAGGTTTTATTTATTTATTTTTTGTTTGCTCTTCCGCTGATTGTGTGCTGCTGTCAGTGAATTTTCGATTAGGTGTTTTATATTAAATTACATTTTCTTTAACTATATATATATATATTTGTCTAGGTGACTTGTCTTAACTTTTTTACTTGCCTCTCCCTTACGATTTACGGCATATTTAACATGGCATATAAGCGGAATTGCTGGCTACTATCTTTAGATGATAAAAATTTCTGTTTCCTTTTTTATTTGTGTAGTAAGTCTTGTTTTTAATCCTATACTTTAAACATCTTGAGACGATGGGTTTGAAATTGTTAGATGAAATAATTCTGTTTCCATAGTGCCTTAAATGATGCTGAGATGAGGATTTCTTTTGATTTGTAAATTTGATTTTTTATATGTTACTTTCAAAATATTACTGGGTTATACTCATAATAGGAGTAAATAATTATTTGCCATTATTTTTTTTTGTTGAAATGATATCAAATGTGAAAGATTTAGTTTTCGTTTTTCCTTTTTTTAAGGGCCGGATACATTTTACTTAATAATATTTTAAAACAAAAGTAAAATATTGTATCTTTTTTTTAGAATTCATAAAGATTGCTTACAACGTATTGAGTTCTACAAGAGGGAGCATATGAAGAAAGAAAACCAAATTAAAGATTTGCAACAGAGAATGGAATCTGGAGATAGCTGTAAGTGTTCAAATTAATGTTGAACTTGTATCATTTTTATGTTTTAAATGTTGTAAAATAAAAGTTAATTTATTGTATTGAATAAATTTATCATGGATCTGAACTATTTTCATAATTTTTAATAATGAAACAGTGTTTTCATTACAGAAAAAAAATGGGAGGGAATTTCTCGCTCTTTCTCAGAAACAGGGTGAGATTTCTAAAAATTAAAAAAAAACACGAATAGACTTGGGAAAAAATATTTCTTTAATTATAATACATTTTTAGCATCTTCTAATTTCTAAACCATTGAATATTTTTATTGCATCATCATATGGAAAATGTTCTATATCTACTTTTTCATCAGCTATTCTCATTAGGTTGCTCAAATGTTCATCAGTTAAATCTGTTACGATATTTTGTTTTAATTCGGTTTTGGGTGCTAAATGACAGATGCTGAACTATTCGGAATCACTAATTAAATTTGTAGCATTGTGCACGTATTTTCCTATCCTCTACATCTGCCAGTATGTAGAGAATAACTTCAACGAACTTCACTATGCTATAACATTGTTCATGCTTCTTGTTAGGTCTTCCAGCATAGTTTTCACTGACTTCAACTTTTACAAATTGCTGTAAATTGTCGGTGAGGGAGTTCGGTAATACATTTACAGCTAAAAATGGAGCTAACTTTAAACAACTTATTATAAAGGACTCATTTTTTGTTCCTCAACACTTGTCATAGCTGTTTTCATGTCTTTTTCAAAATGGCGGATTTTATTCAAATTCGAAATTTTTTCCAAAATTCGAGTGATTTGCGCATTTTAAAATTGGTTAATAGAGTGCGCGAACTTCTCGCATTAATAATTTTTTAAGGCGAGAAAAGAAAAAAATATGCGAGATTCTCGCGTTTTCGCGCTGTAGTGAAAACTGTGAAAGTTTTTTTGTATGCTGACTGTCAGTTTTTGCATGCATGAATGTCAGTTATATAATTTTTAGGATGTTGAAAGTACTTTGATCTGCAAAGATTTAATTTGGAATATAATTTGAAAAAGAATAATCTTGTTTTTTAAATATAGAATTATTTGAATTAATTATATTTCTTTACTTATTTAAAAATAGTACTATGATCTTTAAATTCCATCTTTTGTTTAATCAGTCTATGAAATGAAATAATCTTTTGTATTGATTGCATTGTGGTTTGTTGTTTATATCTTGCAAAAAAGTACTGTGTTATATTATTTGCAGGCATTCGATGATAAAAACTCTAAATGTAAAGTGGTTATTGGTCTTGTTTTAATTTCTTTGACCCTGCATTTAATATAACAGAAACAATATTTTAAATTATTAGTACAGTTATGAAGAAATTTAGTATCTATTCTTCATCATTTAAGTTTTCACATTCTTTGTACTTTTAAAATCATTTATTTTTCTAAAAAATCTTCCTCCTTTCTAACACTAAATATTAATACTTTAACATGCGTTATTTAAGGTGATGGTATAACATTACTCTTTTAATTTTCTAATATTTTCTGTGTGTAACTCTTCCTGCTTTATGGTACTAAATTTTCACTCTTCATTTCTTATTAACACAGCTGCAGATGTGGAGCTACATTGTCAAAATGGTAATTAACTCATTTATTAACTTTGTGGCTTGATATCTCTCTCCTTAGAGCTATTAATTATTTGTCTTGTGTTTATTGCATTTTTCTTGTGATAATATAATTCAATTATTGCTGTTTTACGTTATTTATTTTTAACCCAAAATAAAAATTCTCTCTTAAACCAACACATTAAGATCTGAGTAAAATTGTGCAGAAGTTTCATTGCTATGTAGTACTTACTCATTGAATAGCATATTGAGAAACAATTTTTTTTTAGGAGAGCAAATAACTTAATCCTTGAGCATTATAATATTATTATTATTAAAAAAAATTTTTTTTTTGATTTTTTTTCTCTGTTCGGTTTGGTTATTTTGCCAAGTCAAAAATAACACAAAAATTTATTTCAATCGTCTTAGATTTTCATTTTATGTGTTCCAGTTTTTTTTTATGTATGAAATTGGTTTAATGTATTAAATTTTATTTTAGTTCATTTCAATGTTTTTGTCATTATTTAAAAAAAAAAGAAAGAGAGACTTTTCTTATTTATTATACATTTTTAAAAAACTAATTTCTGAAAATAGGTTAGTTTATTTGCAGAAGCAAATGTGTCAATCTTAACAAAAAGTACAATGCCAAATAATAAATTCTATGCCAGTAAAAAAACAAAATTAAGAAGAAAAAAAACCTCCCTAAACAAAAAAGGAGAATTGGTTGATTCCAAAGTAACATAGGGTAAATCAAAAATTTAAGTCTTCAAAGGAGTTGAAATTGATGTTTATTGTTGTACTACATTTAGCTAACTCACTAAATTGATGCATTCCTGAAATTGAAATGTGCTATTACTGTAGCTTTGATTTAATAACTGTAGCAAGTGGATGCAGATTTAAATTGTGCTATTATTTTGCATTTTTTTTTATCTTCTGTATTGTGTTTTTTTTTCTTTGGCGTATTATGTGTGTGTAGATAACTGTTTCATATAAAAGGAAGTTAATGTAATATTCCCACTTGTAAGAAAAATAAGCTTTTTTTAATATGTCCTGCAGCTTGGTGAATTTTCCCTAATGTTCTTAATTAATTTGTTTATATTATTCTGCATAACTTTGTAGTACAAATTTAATAATAATTTGACTAATTTTCCTTTATTTTATCTTGTCATGCTTCTCGTAGGAGAAAGTGAAAAACTTCTAATTGATGGTAATTCTTGTTAATCTTGACCTACTAGTTTCTTTGTAAATTAAAATTACATTCTATGATTAATTTTGAAAAATTTCTTTCTTTCCAATACTAATATAATGTTGGGTCCGATTTTTTCTTAGTTCTTGATCGACCTTCTTCAAGGATGTCATTTCTTGACCAATTTTTAAAAGATACTTCTCAAAGGTTAACACATAGTGATAGTGGAGAATCTGCTGGGGCAGGAGATGAAGCTGATGTAGAAGATAATCAACCAGCTTCTGGTGGAAGTAGTAAATCAACAGCATCAGAAGTAAGTGTGGTATGTAGTATTGTTTTTTAACTTTTTAGGGTTTGCTTGGTTTGTTTTTAAAATGTTAAAGTTTAATTGTAAAAGTTCTTAATTTTTAATCCTAAAGCTCAAAAAAGAAATAAAATTGAAACTTGCTATTAACTTAATTGACTTTAACTGTTTATTTTTAATATAAAATTTTTTTTGAGCCTTTTAGTTTGTTGATGCATTTTATTCTAATTTTTTTAATTGCCTATAATCTTGAAAATATGTCTACGTTATTTCAGTTTTGCAAGTTGCGTACGCTTTTCTTTTTTTTAACTTTTTATTTTTAATGCAAAATGATTATTTTTATGCAAGAACTCACCTAGTTTCAAATGTTCTTTTTTTGAAAGTATTTTTTATTTATTTTTATTGAAAAAAAAACAATGCAACTATTCTAACATTTTAAATTCAAAATTAACATTAATATTTTTCATTTTGAAATCGTTAACTAAATTGTCATATATTAATATCATATTAAATGTATTTAAATTGATTTACCAATAAATAAATTATTGCACTACTTCATAGTTGAGAAGTGTGTTTTGTGAAATTTTTGTATACTTTAAGTTAAACATAGTTCATTTCACTGTTTGTAGAACAAAATAAGTCTGTAAAAGTATTTAACAGAAGGTTTTGTATTGGTAAAATGTCAGAATATATATAGAATTTGAAAATATTATTAGTTTATGGAAAAAAGTAAATATATATTTTTTTGAACAACACAAATACAAAATTTATGATTGTTGTGTTTGTATTTTATTATTAACTTTAAAAATATTGTACTATATTGAGATAGATAAGGTTAAATTATAAAATAATTTATAGCATTTTTATTATTTATGCATTTTATGCAATATTTAGCCGATATCAGCATTTTATCTTGAAATTGAACTTTAGTTGTTAAATCTTTAAAAAAGATGATCTTACTATTCTATGGTAGAAATTATTTTACTGCAATGTTCACTTGTTTGAATCTGTTGATTACCTAAGTGGAATTATATTAAAATGACTGGATGAATTTAAAGTTTTTTGTTTTGTTGTTGGAATGAATATTATATGATAATTTTATATTTTAGGACAATTTTACCTTTTCACCTGTGATAGATTCAAGGCCAGTGATCAATTTATTAACTCCAAAGGTAATAACATTGTTCTTCTAAAAAATTAGTTGCAGGGCTGAAAGTCTTTAATCTTTTAATGGATTTCTGACTTTTTGAAAAACTTTAAGACAGAGTGAGATTGAACAGCATAAATAGAACAACATTTTTCACCAAATTTTGCATACCAATTTTTGTAGAAAAATTGGTTTTTGTTTTTAAAGTTTAAGCATGCTCATTTAATTTTTTATTTACTGGACCTGAGAGAAATTAGAAGACCTGAGAGACACCCAAGATTAATTTAAAATTTTTTAATCTTGAGAATTTTTGTAATTTTAACCAATGAGTGATTAGCATTTAACAGACAGTCACTTAACGTTCATGGACTCTATCAGCTCAATGTTATATCTTTTTTTAAGCATACATACATTATCCTTGAAAGATGTCTGTTATTTTAATTAATTATCCTAAATTATAGAAAAATGATTTATTTTATGCAAATCTTTAGTAATTTTCTAAATGTTTTATAAGCGTTTTTTTTTGAAAAAGAGTTATACTCATAGTATTTGAAACTATGTTTCATGAATTTTTTTATTATTTATTTATTTATTATTATTTTTGTTTTTGCAGCCTAAGGCTCATCAATTTTTGATAAGAACATTCCCAGCTCCTATCAAATGCAATCATTGTACCTCATTAATGATTGGTCTCTGTAGGCAAGGTGTAGTTTGTGAAGGTAAGGTGCTAATTTGTTTTTAGTTTTTATGTTCGTAAATACTTAACCATTTGTATTTTTGTTGATTTATACTTAATGTTGTAAGAGTGAATAATCCATTTAGTTTAACTGTCTAGTCTTCCTAATTCTCAGATCGTTGACAAAGTTTTATTCTGAAAAAGAAACTTTTGATCAAGCTAATAAGTTTTTATAGTAACATGGAGAATAATTGCATTTGTGTGTTAAAAGTTTTAGACCAAGAAATGAAATTACATCTATATTTTTTATAATTTTTTTAAAATGTACTATGTATTAAATTTTCAGGTAATAAAATTTTTTTACAAAAATGTTTGGAAATGCATTTTATTTTGTTCAAGAAACTGTGTTCTCAAGATTGTTGCAGTTTTAATTTAATGCAATTTTAATTTTAGATTTTTCAAAAATTCAAGTTTTTTTTAATATTTATTTTTATCTAAAAAAATTAAAGTAATTCATTCAAACTGAAAAATTTTTCTAAATGTAAAAAAGATAACTTTATAATTAAATTTGAAATATTAAAATATTATTTTGATTGAGAAGTCAGTAGTGTTTAAAAAATGAACAAATATATTTGATTTTTAACAGGTTGAATACCTAATATTTTTTAAACTTTCTATTGAATATTTCAGAAAAATTTATTGCATAATTATTTGAAATAAAATGTAGTTTTTTACATTTTTATTCAGCAGAAATGAAATATTTTGTCTGAATTTCTTATTATTCTTTAAAATCAGATATAATCATCTTTTAATTTCTAAATTTCTTAATCTCTAAATTTGTGTTTTTAATCTAATAACTTATTCTAATTAAAAAAAATTTATTTTAAGCAAAGCAATAAAGACAAATAGAAGTTATTTTTTCAAAGTTATAGTCTGTTTCATTTAATAAGACAGAGTAATAATATGATTTTAAAAAATCTCCATTATATTGTTTTATTATTTAATAAAGCAATAATTAATTTAAGTCAATTATTTTGTTTGAAAAAGTATGTATCTATTAAAAATGTTTTTGTAGTAAAATTTGCTAATATGACATGCTTAATTTTTTATAGTTTGTGGCTTTGCTTGCCATGTAACTTGCCAAGAAAAAGTTCCAGCTGTTTGCCCTGTTCCATCTGACCAAAGTAATTTTCGTTTCATTCTTTTGTATTTATTTTTGTCTACTAATGATTTTCTAGGTTAGCATAGTTTTTTTTCCTATGTGAAATAAAATTTTTCTTTGTTTCTGAAATTTTATTTTTAAAATTCCTTGTAGAGTTAGGAAATTTATAAATGCTGATTATATTTTTTGAACAGGTTTAAGTAATGTTTCAACTTAAATAGTGAACAGAGTGTCTATAGGTGTATCATGTTTTATTACTGAATACTAAAGAATATATGCAAGGTAAAAAATAATAATAATAAATATTTAAGCAAGTTATGTTATGTGGTTTTCTGGATTATCTGAGTTTAAAATTAAGTTTATTCAATTGTAATTTAATACTTGTAACTGAATCATTACAGGGTGTTTTGATTTTATTATTAAATATCGAAAAATGAAACAATTCAAGCATAACCTGACTCTAGCAGAGATTTTTTTAGTTGTTAGAGTTTATTATTACCTTATAAACATGTTTCTTGTATGTAAATAAATTCTCAGGTTTTTTAAATGAAATTTCAAGTATTGAAAGGAAAGAACAATATTTTAGTATATTTTATTGATTTTCTTTAAATCTTTTTTTGTTCTTGTTAATTTGTTCTGAATTAAAATTTTTAAAATTAATTACTAACAAAATATTTATCCTTATTTTTTTTTCAGTTAAGAGACCAGTTGGTATTGATCCTACTCGTGGCATTGGTACAGCATATGAAGGCTATGTTAAGGTTATTCAATATCTCTCTACTAATATGAAATATTAAAGAATAGTTATTCCTTTATACATGAAAATTTTTTTCTTTCTCATAGGTTCCTAAACCAGGCGGTGTTAAAAAAGGTTGGATGCGACAGTTCGTTGTAGTCTGTGATTTTAAATTATTTCTTTACGATTTAGCACAAGATAAAAGCACTCAACCAAACACTTGGATCTCTCAAGTGTTAGATATGAGGTATGTTTTATGTAATTAGCTATATGGATTCTCTATTTAAATTAAGATGCTTTTGTAAAATAATAGGGTTTTATTTAATAGTTAATATAATGATTCTCAATGTTAATAATATAAATTAAATCTAAGATGTTATTTATTTTCCCATCTTAAATTTGTTATAGAGATGAAGAATTTTCGGTTAGCTCTGTTTTGGATTCTGATGTTATTCATGCGAATAAAAAGGATATACCTTGTATATTTCGAGTAAGTAAAGCCATTTAATTTATAGTTTATTATTTTGCTAAACATATTGCTAATATATACTAATACATGAAAAAAGTATGCACTATTAGTGTTACAAAGTAATGTTTAAGCTAGAAGAAAAATAAAATGATTCCAAAAATTAATGTATCATTACTGAGGATGGTAAGACTGTATTTATTTTAGGGTGTATACTCCCATCACACTAAAATGATTTGTTAAATTTTAATAGTTTTTATTGCCCAAATATTAATTTTTAAGTCCGAATATGTGTCTAATAAAGTTAGTGGTTATTGAATAAGCCTTATATTATTTAATAAACTACGTATTTCTTATGTTTTTTCCTAACAATCACATGGTTGAGTTAAAAGCATTTGACTTAGTTTATTATAATAAATTAAAGTTGTCATTTTATAAATGTTTAAAAATTTTTTTTCATTGACTGTATGATGCCATTTAAGAAAAAATTGCTTTGAACTTCACTAAAATCGAGAATGTAATTTTATGATTCTAACTTTTTTTTACTACAATTTCAATTTCAAATAACTTCGCTTTACACAGCAAAATATAGAATTTAATTATTTTTCCTAAACATTTTAGTTATAAATCTGTAAAGATTAATTATTGGTTATAGGTATTAGTTAGTTGTTCAGTATGAAAAGTCTTTTGCAATAGGATATTCCATTTGATATTCCTTCGAAATTTTTTATTTTCTTGAGGTACACAAATAAATAATGTAGATAATGTACTTGTTTTATATCCTGTAATACATCTTTACATATATACATGCATGCAAAGAGAGAGAGAGAGAGTACAGTATATATACATATAACAAATTAAATTGAAGCCAAATATAAAGTTAATATAACTTTAAATTGCATAATTCTATTTGTTAGTACATTTGTGAAGTATGTTAACACTAGTTATTGTTTGAAAAGCTGTGCAATGGGTGTTCATTAATTTTATAGTTTTTTTAAACATTATGTTAATTAATAATTATTTACAACTGTCTTTTATCTTTGCTATTTTATATATCTTTTTTATAAACTGTAGTTACTTTCCACAAGTAACTAAATCAGTTCTTTAATTGTACACGTTTATATTCTTTCAAAAACTGTAAATATTTTTAGGTTACAACATCAATGCTAAATCCTCCTGGCATGAAAAATCATACATTGATGCTTGTGGAGAAAGAAAGTGAAAAACTAAAGTGGGTAGATGCGTTAAATGAACTTCATCGTATTCTGCGTCGAAACAAACTGTCTTCTAAAACTGTAAGTAGATCATATTTTAAAACATTTACTGTGAAACTCATTTATTACAAGTCCAAATATGTCTTTCTTTTAATGAGGACATTTTTACGAAATCAAAAAGTGTATATAAACCTTTGTTATTACAAGCATAGCTTTGAATAACTGAATAATTTTTTCCAAACTTCTTGATAACTAAGTCTAATTTAGTAGATCCACCAGACATTTTTTTTATCTGACTGTTTATGGTCATTTAATTTTACTTATTAGGGTTTTAAAAACCTATTTTTGTTTATATTTTTAAAAAATAATGCATAGTTAAACTGTCGAGATAAACTATTGTATTGTTATGTCGCTATTATGACTAACATTTGTCTTCAAAGTTCAAATGTATAAGTGGATGGAACATATGAGGGAAGTAAATAAGTAAATGTTCGAATAGGCAAGTCATTGAATCAACTAATTATTTTGTAAGTAAACAGTCAGTTGGTACAATAACAGATATTTTTTTTAATAAGAATGTATTAATTATTTTGAGTGCATTTATGTATTGCTTAGTAAGAGTTAGTATTTTTTACATAGAGCTCATTATAATGAAATATTATGAGAAATATATAGAGTGATTTAGTAAAGAAGTTACATATTTTTGAAGAGAGATAAGGTATGCCATAAGGATAGAAAGTTGCATAGCGGTCCATGGCCAAAAATGTCATGGTTTACTACTAAAGGTGCTGTCCTATTATGGATTAACTAACTCTTCCACTGTGGCTAAGGGGCTAAAACGCTCACCTTCCTATAAGGTGACAAGGTTTGAATCCTGACAATGATTGGCCAATTTGAATTGTGTTCCCGGTTCACACTGCCCACAGTGCTAGATTAAATATTTTCTGTGGTTGACAAATTTTGGGTTAAAATCTTCTCACTGTTGGGCTAACAATTTTTATAATTTTCCACTCCATGTATCATAAATGCAATTAATGTTGTAAAAAAAAGGTTTAAAAAAATTGAGAATTTCTTCTTTAAGCACACTCCAAGCATTAGCTGGTGGCAGATCGTGGGTGTTTATAACATAGCAGAGAAATGTCCAAAATAAATAAAAATATTTTGTTCATTAAAATATGAAAATTTTGAACAGCAGGTTACAATAACTTTCTTAAATTTAAACATATATTCTGACCCATTTTTACGCACGTCCATGACAAGGAAGGAGAAAACTATTGTGTGAATTGACAATGTTGTTGAAAGTAATTAGAGAGAGCTAAGTGTAGTTCAAAAGAATTAATTTATATGCATTTAATGCATATAAATTCATTGTTCCTCTGCTGCTGTGCTTCCAAACGTTGATGTTTCTTTTATACACAGGGTTTGAACAACCATTGGGAACACTGCTTTCAAAATATCCCAAAAATTGATGTTGTAATATAATTACTGATTATTTTTATCCTAATTTACAATACTTTCATAATAAAAAAGCATTGCTTTGTTCTATAAAATTTAGTGTCAATGGTTACTAAGCAATTCTTCATTTTTATAATGCGTCCTTCCCTATCTCTCCTATATGTTTGTAATTGCGGTACTGACTCACCCTGTCTATAAATTAGAAGGATAACATAATAATGCACTTTTTATTTATTAAACCTTTTTAATTGTTCATCCAACTCAATTTGAGGGTACAACCAGTTATTTTAAATTTTGCTAATTGTATACATAACTCTATCCTTATGTCTTTAAGAGGATTATAATTAATGTTTTTTCTAAAAGTCTGAACTCTTATTTTTCAGGTATTTCAAGCCAAGGAAATTCTTGATAACACATTGACTCTTATTAAAAGCGCTACATCAGCTGCAGTAATAGGTAATAGTTTTTTAGTAGCCGAATCCTTTAAAATTAAATTATTAATTAAGTTTTCTCAATTTAGTTAAAATCTTTACAAATAAATTTTAAAAAACTACATAAATATTTTTATAGATCCAGAGCGAATTGTGCTTGGCACTGAAGAAGGCTTATACTGTGTGGATTTAGACAGAGAAGGTATAGTGTTTAATAATAATTTTTTTAAATGTCATTAACATTGTATGTGTCATAATGGTTTTTAGATAAAAGAATTTTATAATTTCTTTAAAATTATATAGAAATAGCCAGGGTTGGTGATGGAAAGAAGGTTTGCCAGCTTGAGTATATTGCTGAGGAACAATTATTACTTGCTGTAGCAGGTGAGTTATTTTAATAATTTTAAAATTTATTAACTTTCATGTTATAGACTCTAATAATTTTGAATTTATGCTATCAAATTGCGTGATATAACAAATTAATTGTCATTTCCATAATTTGACTGTAGATTTAGCTTTGTTACCTTAAATTTGTTGACATTTAGTAATGCTAATACAAAAATAAATTTAAATTGTTTATTTTTTTAACCTTAATTTAATTTTGGTACACTATAGTTTTAGTGGGAATAGAAAAATCTAAAGATAAAGAATAAAAATAGAAAATATTTGAAGTTTTTGTCATTTTATCGTCACTTTTAATATTTTTTTTATATATAATAATGAATTTAAAAAATTTAAATTCTATATGGAGCATTTTTTTTACAGAGTTTTGATTGTATTTTATTTAACCTTTTAATTTTATTGACTTTTAAATTTTATTACTGTTATTTAAAACAAGAGTTTCATCTGTAAACATAGGGAAGCAAAGATTTTTGCGATTGATACCTGTTGGTGCTCTTGATGGACAAGATGTTGAATGGACCAAAGTGCCTGATACTAAAGGTTGCATTACCTTTTGTACTATGTGTATAAACAATGGCAACACTTCTCTCTATCTATTTTGTACAGCAATAAAGAAACAGGTATATAAAATATTTTGTTTACTTTTGATTAAATATATTATAGTTCTTAAGGCAGGGTTTGTTGGTTTAAACTAATGTTGTTAAAAGCATGGTTTAAACCAAATAGTTTTTTATTTTTTTTGAAAAATAAGCATGTTTTTTTTAAAAATAATCGTTTTGAAAGTTTAATTTTATATTTATATAAATAGTTTTAGTTTGAATAGAACCAAGTGAAAAATATTAAATTTTCACATAAAAATTCTACATTTTTAAGATTAATGAGAATCTGTATTTTCTTTAAAGATAAAAATAAACATATAATTTTTCAATGTTTAGATATCATAGTTTTCACGCAAATATATCTATAAGAATAAATCAATGTGTGTAAAAGTGTTCTGAAAATGTTTAATATAAGAAATAGCATCACCAAATTAATTTTGTGATCGTTAAAGATAAAATATGTTAAATAATGTAATTAGTGAACAAGTTAAAATAAAAAGTTGGAAAAACATTTTTTTTTCTTATCTTGTTAAAGACACTTGATGCTTGTTACAATCAAAAGCATAAATGAAAATAAAGTGCTTTTCTATGCTTTATTTACTTTTCAGTTCATGTTTGAATTTTTTTTTCTGTTATCAGTGTAAACAAATTTGTTTTGTATTATGATTTTATTAATTTTTCGATTAGAAATAAACTGATTTTTTTTAAATAAAACATTGATTTAAACAAGCTGAATTATTTTACAAATAATTTTTAATTTAATTGTAAGAAATATTTTTATACAATATAATTAATAAATGCATTCTTTAGGGTGTTTTTTCCTTTGTACAAAAATGTACATACATTTTTGTTTTCAAATTTTTTCTGAGAAAAATACGAAAAAATAAATTTCAAAATATTAAATTGTAAACGTTGATTCTTATTTCATTATTATATTTTCCAAAAAAAAAATTAAAATTGTTATAATAAATTATGAAATAATATTATCGAGAAATATTAAATTTTAATTTATTTTAATTAAAAAATTTTCATATCATATTATAATTACACTAAAATTCATTATAATTGCTGAAAAATCATTAAATTCTGAAAAAAAACCTTTTTTTTTATTTGACAATAACTTCGTCAAAAAACATGTTTTTTTGGAATTTTTTTTTTAAATGAAAGCTAAAAGTCCAAATTTTTCAATGGTATAATAAAAATTAACAATATCTAACCCCTTTGTGCCCGTACATCGCGTCAAACTTCACAAAAAATTAATACAATTTTCTATGATTGTTTAGAGTGTAATTGTACATAGTTGCAAAATATATTAATTAAAAACAATTAAAGTACATAAAAGTAGAGATTTTATGCTTCAAAATGAGCTAAAGCAGAAGCATTTTTGATCATTTTTAAAGTAGACACTTTGAATTTTGCCATTTTTTTTATAAGTTTCTAGGTGCACTGATACTTTTGTGCAGTACTGTATAAAATAATGAAAAGGATATGCAAGTAAATTATTGTATTTCACAAATAGGTAAAAAAATAATGAACTAAAAAAATAAATAAATTAAATGCCGAAAAGAGTGACATTAAACTTTTATGTTATAATTTTTCTTTTATAATATTTTATGTAAAATAGCTTGTAAAACAAATATATTTCAATTATACGCATTTAGTTTTATGCTTATTTAAATGCAGTGCTCATATACAGACTTGTACTACCCAAAGTAACTTAAATATTTTTTTTCAGCAATGTTTTCTGATCTAAACTAATTTAATCTTTATTAGTGTTATCCTTTAAAATATTAGTGTTATCCTTCATTAGTGTTATCCTAATTCAATCTTTATTAATATTAATTGACAAATAGTATCCCAATCTTAAACATTCATAAGCAAGTTGAGCTTGAAAAATATAATTATGATTTTAATTATTGAATAATTAGTCTTTAATAACTAAATAATAATTTTAAATTTGAGTTTATTAGAGTTTTTAACATTTTCTGAGTGTTTTAATTAGGATAATTGAAATACTGTAACGTCAATTTAAACACCATGATCCATATGATGCCACAAATGGCTGCATTACTCAAATGGCAATGATGTTCATCATCTGACTAAAAAAGTGAAAAAAGTGTGTTCAATCTTCTATTCTGTCTGGAGATCAGTTTATTCAGGAGCTTATCTACATGGGATGAGGAAAATAATTTTAAAAATGAATTTAGTCTGAATCGTGTTGCTTGGAGAATAAGTTCTAGTGTTCAAAGCATGCCAACTTCTTTTCACTATAATTACAAAGCTAATGAAGTTTTCATTAACAATTAGTGTTGTGCGTGTTAACCATGCTACCACTTTGTGTTCTTTTGTCATCTGCTAAGTTTATGTAAATTTGGATTTTAGTTTATTAGCAAAAGTGCTAAAGTTACTTATCTTATATTTTATTTTTACTTTTCTGAAAACTTATATTCATAGCTTTAATTCTTCAACCTCATTGGTAATTATTTTTGAAACCTTATTTAGTCTTAAATTTTATGTAAGCTGCAGGAAATTATAATATTTATTATTATTCACTTTAAACTATAATAGAAATTGTTAGACTGAGAAGTTTCACTTCTGAAAGTTTTCAGATCATATCCAATTTTATTGCTTAGGTGCTCTTTCATATTTTAAAGAATAAAATATGCTATTTATTACTTAATTTTAAATAATTAGTTTTCTAAATATTAATATGATTATTATATTCTTATTTTTGTACCTCAGATTATGTATTTGTTGATTAATGTACTTATTGGATAATGCTTTTCATATAATTGGCATTGTTTTTGTGATTTGAGTTTTTTCTATCAGTCTCTGTTCTGGCTTTTTCTCTGATCTATCTATCAGTTATTCTTTCTTCTGTTCATTTTGTATTGTGATTTTTTTTACATTTTACTTCAGTATTTTATGTATGATCTCTTTTAATATTTCATACAAAATTCAGTCTTGATTAAAAGAAAGTTTAAGTGTGCTTCTGACTATTCTATAAACTTATGATTTGGAATAATTCATTTTGGAATGCTTAAAAGGCTGCATGTAGAGATAGTTCTTGTAGAGTAGTTTGATTGACTATTTTAAAAATTTTGTGCTCGTAATGGAATTAGAATACTTTGCTTCAGTCTGGTACTTTTTGCTTTGAGTACGCTTAGAAACAGATTTTCCTTCAAACTTTTTTTTAATTAAATTTCTAACTTAAAATAATGAAGAGCAGTTTTTTATAATCACATATGCAGCTAGGAAGGAAAATGAAAAAGGTAAGACTGAATACTTAAAATACTTTTTTTTTATTTTTTATTTATTTTTTTATTTTTAATCTCTGTATTTTTTATTTCTCATCATAATTCCAATTTCAATATTGCTTTGGAAAATTTTCTGGTTATAGACAAATTCAAGCAATTTATCTTATTTATTTCTCTGTAAATATCATCAGTCTATTTTTTTTTACCTAATTTTTATTCTGTTGAACATCATTCTGCTTAATTTTCTTTTATATTTCCCACAGTTCATAAGTTTACTACAAGTCTTGCTCATTATGTCTGTTTTTGATAGATCAGAAGAAAATTGAATTTGATTATTGACACTGAATTAGTTAAGACTGAAATTAATGAAAATTGTTCTCAAAATGTTTTATCTAAGATTTCTTTACTTGTTAGTCGCCAGTTAAAATTATGTTCCTTGCAACTTGAATGTTAAAAACTAGTTTTGATTCAACTAGAAAACTTCTTTCTCTCTATCTTTTAATTGTTTTCATTCTTACTTTCACTTTATAGGTTATAGACCACCTTACTGGATCAAGATTTGATTATAAAATCAAATTTAATGATTTCTTGGTGCTTGAATGATTTTCTTTTTCTCTTTCAATTGCCTATGTCCGAAGGATTTTTTTACTAAATGAAAACCAATATATTACAAATTAATTAATGCTAATATAGAAGTTTGGGAAAGGTTGCTTTGAGCTCTTAGTTCTAAAAAATATTTATTATCTCTTGATTCTTTGTGGACATACTTTAACTGACAATGTTTTTTTTACTATGCCTTATATTATAGATGTAGACAATGCCTTATATTATAACTGCAGAAATTTTGATTTTCCTCCCAAGGTTTTAGTTTATGAAGTGAATCGAACAAAGGGTAGACACCATCGACGAAAAGAGATATGCTTACCTGTTCCAGCGGTCACTTTAGATGTCATCGGAAATAGATTATGTGTTGGTCTTCCATCAGCTTTTCATTTATATTCTGTAATTGATGACAGCCCTCCTATCTGTAAGATTTCTATTCATAATTATTATTAATTAATGAAGTGCATCAATTTATGCTTAATTAATTAATTAGTTTAGCTTCATATTTAAATATTTTCTGACTTCAAAAATCTAATTATAATGGCTAAACTTTGAATTTTGGTGAAATATTTTGTTTTAAAAAAGTAGAATTTAGTTGTATGCATTCTCTGGGGCTTTAATTTTTATTAATTTGGTTTTTCAATTGATTCATTTATGAAAAATGTTATTTTCTTCATTTGTATTAAATCTATTGCTCTATAATGAAATTATTTTGTTAAATTACATTCCATAAAGTAGGACCATTACTTCTTTTTTTTCTTTTAAAAAGAAATTTTTAAAGTTGTTTTGTTTACTTGCTGCTTTTTTAAATTTGAATTTCTATTTTATCTAACAGTCTTTCTTAGTCTGTCTTTAAATAAAATTTTTTTTTAAAAAGAAAACATGTAAGGGTTGTTTTAATAAAGAAGAAATTTGCTGTTTAATCTATCTTTGTTTAATCTATCTTTATTTTTAATAGAAATATATCTGAGTCTCTGAGATATTCTATATATGGGTCATTCTCATGAAAACTGTCATTTTTCAGTTCATAAAATCCCAAAAAAGTAAAGTGAATAAAAAGCTCTGAAACTTTTTATATTAATAGAAATATGTAATGGCATTATAAAGAAAGTATATATCCTATAAATTATACTTAATATTTTAATTAATTAATTTTTTAAATAATTAATTTATAATTAATTAATTTATAATAATTAATAATTAATTAATTAATTTAATAAATAAATTAATTAATTTAATAAATTAATTTATTAATTTTTTAATTTATTTTTCAAATTAATTAATAAGTAAATTAATTATTTTCACTATTTAAAAAGTGAGGGAATGACACTAATAGTGAGGGAATGATATTTTATTTTAATACATGTTTTTATCTAAGTTACATCTACCTAAAGTTTGAAAATGATAACATACTAAGTATATCTAATATTTATTATAATTTAGTCTTATATATTTAATAGTTTTTACAGGTTTGGGAAATAAAATTGGCTGGCACGATTGAACAAAAAAAAATTTAATAATATACTCATCTTGAATCATTCCCTCACTTCAGCGTCATTCCCTCACTTTATACACTAGTGAGGGAATGACGAATTCAATAAAATTTAAAAATAACAGTTAGGCCTAATTAATTTCTGAAGTCAATCACATACAATTATATTCATACAAGAAAGCAACATATAATTATCCACTTTCTCGATGAAGTTGTATTTTATTTTACTCTAAAAAATGACATGAGGGAATGACAAATGTAAAAAATTTTACCTGGTTTGATTCATTCAAATTTATTCCACAGCAAAGCTTCTTTAAGTTGAAGATGGAAACATACTGCAATTTTGTTCTATGATGCCAGTTGTTAACTTCTGAAGTTTTTATTAAAATATTTTTATTCTAAGAAGATTGCAGGTGATAAGAACATTGTTGTGAGGGAATGACGCGAAACACTGGGGACAAAGTTTAAAATAGTGCTGTGTTAATATTTTTATCAGAAATTAAATTTAAAATTGATTTTCTGAATTCTATATTTCAGTATTCTGAAATAAAAAACACGAATTTGTAAAAAAAAAAATTTTATTTCAGAAACAATTTTTTTCTTTTTTTAAATCAGCAGTGGGGACAAGTGAGGGAATGACATATTGGTATATTTTAATTACCTAAAATAAATAAAAAATAAAAATTGATAATTTTATTTTTATTCTTTTGTTAGCTTGCATTCTGAAGGACACTTTCCCTGATTTTTTTTTTTTCGTAAGCTGTAAAACAAACATAAAATATGCTGGGGACATGAAAATGACTGTTTTAGTGAGAATGACCCATATGTTTAAAATATTTTGAAAAAAAAAAAGTTTTAATATAAGGCAATTGTTTATTGTATGTAAGTTTGTTTGTGATATGAAGCATTTGACATTCTCTTATAACTTTGTAAAAAAGAAACTTCTTGATTTTTCAAGAATATTTTTTATTGAATATATTTGTGCATGAATCTCAAAATTATTTTACAAATGTTGTAAGTTTTGTTTTTAAAATTTCAGCTCTTGTGAATACAGACTCTACAGATCTAACATTCTTCTTACATAACCTGATGGATCCCTATCTCGCTGTTGAACTACAGAATAATGAATATTTGCTTGTATTTTCCCGTGAGTAAAACAAATTTTAAACACATTTTCTTGATAATTGTAGCATGAGATTCTCCCCTGATTCACAATTTCCCTCTTCTTTTTTTATTTTCTAATTTTTTGCCATCTTTCTGTGGATGTTGGAAAATAACCACACTACCAAAGTTATCATGCACTTATTGAAATTCAATAAAAACTAATTAATATCAGCCTGAAATCACCTGACTGATAAAAATAGAATTCAGTTTTTGTTGGTAGTTTGGATTTTTCAATGTGGCTTACTAGGGGAGGTTCACTTATAAATTTATGTATAGTTATATGTTATGTCTATCTAGAAAGTTTCTGTTTGCAGTTTTATCTATGTCTCATATCAATTTTTAATAGTTTTATTTTTATATAGTTGAATTTTATTTAATTGCAACTTTGTTTTTAGCATTCCAATGAACCTAGATATTTTGTTTATTAATCTATTTCTTTCTTCATGAAAAATTTTTCCCCTTGTTGAAAGTTCTAAATTCCATAGGATCAAAAGCTGTAGGATCATTATACGTAGTATTGAATTTGAAACTTTTCAGTCAATAGAAAAAAAATATTAAATAATTATTAAAATCATTATGCATGTAGTACATATTAGTAGAATCACTATACATAGTATTAAATTTATACTTTTCAGTCAATGGTGAAAAATATTGTTAGTTAATTTGCTGTTTACAAAATTTTTACTCTTTTTTTTTCTTCCAAACGTATATTTTTTTAAAATTTCATTTCATTTTCCTCCTGCTTGTTATTGATAAGCGTCTACTCAACATCTCATAATCATATTGTTTTTTCCCTCCTTATATTAGAATTAGGAATATATGTTGATGGCTTTGGTAGAAAATGCAGAGAAAAAGAATTAATGTTTCCTGCACCTCCAGTTGCTGTCAGTAAGTAAATTGTCATTGTGATCTGATTGTTTATTTTATTTCATACTTTAAAATTTTGCTAAAACAATATCCTTTTAGGTTACACAGATGGTTATTTAAATGTATATAGTGAAACACATGTAGATATTTTTGATGCTTCATCTGGTGAATGGCTACAAACTTTGAATGTGAAGAAGGTATGTTCCAGTCATAAATTTTAAAAGATTTTTTGCTGTATATTTTACTTGCAACTGTTTAACTTCTTATTGTTTGTTTTGTGCTTCAATTTAAATTTCTTATAAAATTTTGAAAAACTATTTAAAGAAATTTTTGTAAACATCCTCTTACCAAACATTATTTTTTCATTTAATAATTTAAAGAAAAACCTATATTTTGTGAAGAAAAACTCAGGCCTGATTTCAAACTAAATTCAGCATTAACTATTAGTTAATGCTTTATTGGTTTTGTTAAGGTTGTCATTAGAATACGCAAAGATAGCTTCTTCTGTGATATTGGTAAAGCATGTTACTTTTGCTTTAAAATTGAACTGCCTGTTATACACTTTTGCAGTATTTTTATTAACCCTGTTTATAAAAATACTGCAAATTTCCCTGTGATAGAATTCGGTTGGATCCCTGTGTCTGCTAGGGCCTGTTGTTGGATTGAGCTTTTATTCTACTGGACATTAATTCAATGTATTTTTGCTTATACTGTCTATATTTCGTATTTTTACAAAATAATTGTGACTGAGAAAAATCTTCTATTACGATTTATGTTTATTTTCCGGAACATGATTATTTAGAACAAACCTTATTCAGTACAATGCCGACAGAGCAGGATATTTTTTTCAAATTGCTATATTGCATAAGTATTATAAAAATTCTGGTATAAACGAACCGGTTCTGTTACAAAAATTACAGATATTCTCGTCGTTTAAAAAATATTCTTGTACTCTAGTAGTATTATTTTATAGCAAAACCTTGAAAACAGAAAGGGAAAAAATTAAATTAGCCACTACTGTATCCCTAGAAAATACTACAATACTTTATTACTTACTATTTGCACTGTTGTCATGTTCACAATTGTTTATTTTTGTTACAATATTTTGCAGACTAAACCTTTGTGCCGCAATGGACTACTGTGTTTTTCATTAGCCACTGACATGCCACACATTATTTATTTACATAATGTATTACACCGGTCTAATAGAGTTTGTGTACCTGAAACAACTGCTCATCCTATAAAAAGTAGACAAAGTAAGGCTATGCTTAACAGAGTACGTAGACGATTTTCTGTTCGCGAGCCTGAAAGAACTGGAAAAGGGTAAATGATATTCATTATAACCTTTTATTACCATTACCCTGAATTGTGTAATAAACTTTATTCAGCAACAATATAATCAAACAATTTTTGTTTTATGTTATTTGAACTTAAAAATTATGTCATGCATAAAAATCAGTTAAAAATACAGTGTGATCTATTAAAAAAGTTTTTTGTGAAACAACTTAAACATTAAAACTAAATTAGCTTATATAGCTTTTTGTTGCCTTATCCATGTTTTTTTTAATTTTTTATTTATTTTTACTGTGTAAATAATTCAATTTCCATGTCAACTTTTGTCTTATACTGTTTGTTTGGCTTTTTAATTCTGCTATCTATCAAAATCAGTTAAATATTTAGCATAATATTTGAAAAGATTTTCATGGAAGTGGATGTAAGCAATTTCTTAAAAAGCTGAACTCCTTAAACTAGTGGGTTTAAATTATTTTTTATTAAAAAGCACGCTTGTATGTTAGACTTAAAGATTCTCTTGTTTACATAATTGTATCATACTCTGTTGACTTATGAAAAATTAATTGAAATACTGACAAACATAAACATTTATAAAGAAAATACTTATAAAACTGATCATGATGCTACTTTTTCATATTTAAGGCAGAAAAATTTAGCTTTTAAGAAGTTGAATATAGCACACGAATCTAGAGGTTTTTCCCTCTATAAGTTCTAACTTTCAAAATCTTTTGCATGATATTTTCTATATTTTGAAAGTAAAATTAGCATCTGCTGCTCAGAAAAAGTTAAACAGAATTTTGGAAGAAAGTTAGTTTAATATTGTGGAAATATGTTACAAAATTGAAATGCTAATATGAATTACTTTAATGGAAAAATTTTAAAACAAGTTGCATTATAAAATATTTTATATTCTATGGAATGCATATTTTTTGGATGTCCTGTTACCTTTTAATTTTTATGTATTATGTCTTTACACAAGATAATTCATAAATTCTTTTTCCCTAATACATTTTAGGAATGTGGATCGACGATCCCGGCTGATTTCAGGCCCGACAAATTTTAATCATATCTCTCACATGGGTCCTGGAGCTGGTATTCAACTTCAAAAACTTGTTGATTTGCCTCAGGTATTGCTCTTTTTACAGATATTTTTTATTATTTTTTATGATACAGTCTATTATTGTGCTGTAACTTCTATATAAGCAAGCTTTTTAAAGTAATGGACATGGAAAAAGATGCTTTACAAACAGTTTCTTGATATTTTTATGCAGTTTGAAGCTCCATTAAACTCTCTATTATTTTTTTTTTCTGTAACAGGAAAATTTTGAGATTTGCATATTTCTTTAGTTCTATCTAAATTCTTTAACAAATCCCCAATAGGCTGTTTATTAAAAGGAAATAAAAATAGGATAATATTTCATCTACTAATAAAATGAAATTATTTTTAAAAAATCCAATTGTACTTTAATAACACATCCACAAACTACAATGTTATATTAGCTTAAATAGGATAGTATTTCATCTACTTATAAAATGAAATTATTTAAAAAATCCATTTATACTTAAATAACACATCTTAAAACTACAATGTTATATTAGATTTTCTACAGTTTTTAAAAAAATATCTATTCACACTAAACCAGGTTTTTGACTCACTAGCTCAATATGTGTTAGTATTCTTAATTTGTAAATTTATATCTATGTGCTTTTCTTTTTAAAGTTATAGTAAAAAATGTGAAGAAAATATTTTGTTAGTTAAAAATTAAAGTAGTTAAATAAGGGATTAAAAAATAAATCTACATAATAGTAAAGTAATCTACATAATAGTAATATACTGTAAAAATCTACATTATTTTTATTTTGAAATGTTAACAACTATAAATCACTATAAAGTTTTGGGATAAAATTACATTACTTTTTTATTATTTTATCAGTATTAATATTTATTCTCTGAAAAAGGAAAAACAACTCAAAGTTATTTTGCAGATACATGTACTTTTTTATCAATTAAATTAATTGTATAAATTCCTTTTAATGAATTATTTCATATTAATTTGAATTTTACAGTATAAACAGAACTCATTACCTCAAGATGAAAACAAGAAAAGTTTATTCTTAGCAGGTGTGTTACATTTTTTACTCATTTAACATTCTTCTGGGACACCTTTTTTTATTGAATTCTTGAAATGTTTCTATAACTATGTTTATTATTTTAATGTAGGCAAGTTATCAAGTCAGCGCCCTGTTGTGTCCATGCCAGTTATATCTCCAGATGGTTCTGTTTCTTCTCAGGATCATTCTTCTAGTTTTTACACCGCTTCTGGCCATAGTTCATCAGGTCAACGAGAAGTATGTATTTTCAGAATATTTTAATTCAATTTATAATGCAACATTATAGCACTTGAAGCAATTTGAAATTATATGACTTATTTTAAAATTTTAAACATGCTATGAAGCATCTCATTTATGAATCATTGTAGCATAATGCATAAGGAGAATTTGGCTTCTTTAAATAAAAATACAAAAGGATTTGTCTTAGGTTACATTTTATTTGCAACAAGCGGAATGCAAGTTTGCTTTATTATTTATCCATACAAAAAATATCTGAAATAGGAAGGCAAAGTATGAAATAATTAGGATATCTAAATTGAAAGGTATCTAAGATGAAAGGATTAAGATAGGGCCTTGAGCAAAATGAATTAGAAATTGCAATTTTTTGCATGAAATCACAAAAAGAAAGTAAAGCGTGATTTATCCTGCTAATTTTTGCACTTTTTGAATTATTATCACCATATAACATTATTTCTTGTTAAATATTTTTAGGGGGTATAGTATATCTTCACAGATGCTGTGCATTAACCCGCACTGAATGCAATCTATTTATGAAAAAAATATCAGTCAAAAAAACTTCTTCTGTTGGTTTGGTTACTTTTTGTTAATTTTTTTTTCATTTTAAACATATGATTTAATTGCAGTTTTTTTTCAATAGTTTACTACTTTGTTGATTACTTTCAGTGCAATTACTGTAGCTTTGTGAATGTTGTGCATTAACACACACTGTAGACAGTTAAAAAATAATTATTAATCAAGAAAACCTTATATGTTATTTACTTTTTAAAAATGTTCATCTTAGGTGTATGATTTAATTGCAATTATTTTTTTAATTAGTTTGGTATATTATTATAACTTTTTTCTGACAAACATACAAATTAAAAAAAATGTATGTAAGTTTTTTTTTATTTTGATAGAGTTTCTGTAATTTTAAACCACTGTATCTTTAGGTTTTTTATTTTATTTTAAAAGGTAATGTTATTTTATTTTTTGGAATTTTGTCATTTGTCAGTCCAACTTTCCACTTTCCTATTAAATTATTATTATTTTTTTTTCTTAAAAAAAAAGATGTTTTGAAAGCTGTGTGTTTTTTTTTTTTTTTTTTTTTTTTTTTTTTTTTTTTTNTTTTTTTTTTTTATATATAATTATAATTTCTGGTTATTTGATTTTGACTCATTTGTCTTACTGTATTTTAAAAGTAAACAGTGCTGATACAATTGTTATGTTACAATTTATTTTATGTCTAAAAATTTTACAATAGAAGAAAAAGTATGTGATAAAGTTAAAGTCACATCATCATTATTTATTTTCTATTAAAAGAGTATTATGTCATGAAAAATGAAACACATGAATTTCTGTTCTAGGGTACGCTTGATCAGTCGAGTCCTCGAAATTCAATAGCTTCAAACAACAGTTCTTTTAGCTCTCCTCCCAGTCCACAGACTAAAAGAGATGAAGATAAAGAATCATCTAGCAATGAATCTTAAACATTCTTTTTGTGACTCATAAAAACTGTTGCTCAGCATGCCTCGCCTTTTTAATTCATCAAAAACAAGCACACAATACAAAAATGCTTTGTATGTGAGAAAGGGCTATTTTTTCATGGCAAATACAATACTCATTTTCAGATTTGTACAAGTACCTGCTATTCCTTTCAGCGGAACTAACAGTTTTGAGAAGATTGAAATTGGAAAATATATACAATCATTTTTTTTCTGAGTCAGATTAATAATTCATATGAGTGAGATTTTGCATTAATAAATCATTAGCATTCGTATGTAGGTAGAAAAAAAAAAGACTTTGTGAATACACTTTTTCCCTCTATAAGTTCTCCATCTTGCCAGTTTTTTAATGTTAAAAATATTTTATATATGTTATCTTTGTTTCCCAATTTAGATGCAAACTTTCGTGTTGCTTACCTTTTCTACTTAAATTTGTCTGAACTAACACATTACATTAAAAATAAGATTGTTATTAAAAGTATTAGGAAATTGTCAAAACAATAATTTACCTGTCTGTGTGCCTTCCTGAAAGCACAATGCTGTTTAGGTTTTTATACTGGTTGTGTGAAAAATGTATATCTTTGTTTTTCAAAGAAAGTTCTTCCATTGAATATTGCATGAAGCCAGTTTCTGGGTGTCCAGTAAATTTCCACTTATCTTGGTTGAAGACCAACTTTTACTTCTATTTTTAATATACATTTTTATCTTATGTTCAGCAATGAATGATTGTCAGAAGAACTCACCACGAATTCGTTTTCAAGCAGTGTCAAAGAAAAATTTTTAAAATCTAAAGCTGGTTATTAATTCTATTGGATGTCATTCTAGTTGTTGAGCTTAAGCATATATATATATGTATATGTACGTAATTACACAAAGAAAAAGACTTAACAAAAATCACTATTACCTTTAAACTTAAATTAATTAANATGTTTCCTATATATATATATATTTTAATAAAAAATATATATATATTTTAAAATTTAAGGAAAATGATTAAAAACTATAAAAAAACAGAAACAAATGAACTACTATCTCTTTTCAACTTGCATGATTATATCAGCAAAAGTTAGCACTTTCTGATATATTATAATTCAGGATATACTTATGCAAATTATAATTCAGTATTAATTAAACAAAGTTCCACTGTTGTTTTCATTATTAACTTCAATCAAAATAAGGAAGGAAATATATTGGTACACTCTCTATGTTAGTTATATGCCAAGATTAAATCATCAAATCCTTTGTGTTTCATTATTTATGTTTTAAACATATTAGATCAATAACAACTCAGAAAAGTAAGATCTTTGAAAATTCTTTACTTAAAGCATCTAGAACTGTGAGATGCTATCACTAGTCTATATTTTATATACTCTGTAGACGTGTGACACAATGTGTCGTTGCGGGTGTTCAATTGCGCCGTTCCTAGTCTTTGTCGCTGCTTTTCTGTTCTTATGTTTTTTCAGCACAATGTATTTCATATAGAGTTATACTATTAAAGAAATATAATAAGTAGAATCATTTCTTGTTTTGAATAGTTTTTTTTTTCATTATATTTTATGTTTTGTATTTAATTATTGGTTGTTAAGAATTGAATAATATTTTATGTTATCATTGTAATAAAGTATATGTTATTTGTGTATATATAAATAAATATCATTTATTTTAATAGTATTAAAGTATTATTTTAGATTTAATCTTCTAAATTTATCTAAAGTAAAATAAAACTACATTACCGTAACTGGTTATAGTTTTCTTTACTGCAAATTTTCTGAATAGTTTTAAATAAATATTTCCAGTGAAGAAGACAATTTTCGTAATAGAAACTTAATTATTAACTGCCAATCTAAAATGCATAGTGAGGATTCAATTTGCTTCTGAAGAAAGTTGATGACTTTGTTTGCATAAAATTTTTAAAAGTATCTTTTTGGTAAAATAATGAAGTTGAGAGGGTTATGAGGTTTGTTTTCAATTATAGAGTTTTAAGAGTTTTTCTACCAATATATATATATATCTCAAATCCTAATGATTTCTATGTTGAATTTAATTAGGGTTGGTTTAAAGCAATAGCAATACTTTGTGAAAATTTTAATATTGAAGATATAATTGTGTGTTTTATAAACACTATAGTAATTAAAAAAATATGCAAATAATTAATTACAATAAAAAAAAAATTTACATTATTTTATTAATATGTTTTTATGGACTATTAAAATATGAGCACACAGAAGATTAAATGGATACAATTGGCAATAACTATGTAATAAAAAATACTGAAAAATTGTAGGATATATATGTATATACTTTCTCCATTTGCCGTCCGGATGTCAATTTTTTATTCACATTTGATATAGACTTTACACCAGTTTTATATTAAACATACTTTGTTTTCCAATATTTAACTAGTTTAGCCCATTTATGCACATATGGCAATTTTTTTTATATTTTGAATATTATTACTAAACGCTGTTTAAATTAACTGGAAAAATGCTAGAGTGAATCGAGCCTTAAAACTTTTTCATTTGTAAAACTTTGTATTGCTATTCCATATGCTGAAAACTCCAAAATCTAAGATATATTGGAAAGATAAGATGTTCAAGAAAAACAGTATTCTTACAATTGTTTAATTGTAATAATATTTGTTTGTGTTTAAATAATCCAAGTTTTATTTGTCAATTTGTATTTACTAACGTCAAATATTAATAAATTAACAAATAAATATTGTCAATTTTTATTACTTAAGTATTTGCTTAATACACAAACCAATAATTTAATATTTTAACACACCTTTCTTCGCTTTGCTAAATTGCTTTTGAGTCAGACTTAAAAGTAAAGCTGCATTTTTTACTTACATCATTTCACATTAACGCTGCATTTGATAGTATGTAAAAGAAATTAATACTTAATAATAATCTATTTTAAATTTATTTAAAAAAATTATAATTGAGAATCATCTCTAAAAATGAACTATGGGCACTAATGGGTTAAACAAAAGTATGGATTTTTGTATTAAATTCAATATCTGTGCCAGGTCAGAATAACATAGAATAATGTATGTTTGCTGTATGATTATATATTTTTACAATTTTGGATAAATTCTTTCATGCATTTTTGCTAAATACAATGCTCATTCTACAATTGATTTCATTGTAATATTGCTTACAAATCTTTTAAAATTGTTGCTAAGGATTAGGATGCTTTGAATGCACTAATAGGGACAACATGCTAGAATCAAAAAGTTATTTATTTTTGAGTGTCTGTATATAATCTAAGTAGATTTTCTCATATTTCTCTGATAACTTTTAGTTTTATATTAACGTTTTTTTTATACTTTTGTTACACATATATTTAACTTCATCCTGTTTTGTCTTTCATTCTTTTCATCATAGTCTTTTTAAATAAATGAATTATAATTTTGGAATGTATTTTTTCAAAATTTTAATTCATTTTTATGAACATATTTTCCCTATTTTAATTTAGAAACATATTTTGCCTATTAAACTTACCTTTTATTAAGAGGTAATAATAATGAAAAAAACATTCTGTGCAGTAATTGGCAATGCTTTTTCAACTTGTGGGTTGCATATTAATTTTTGGAATGTGCCAGCTTATGCCTTTTAAATTTCACATTTTTATATTATTACTCTCTGATTTTAAGCATAACTAATCCATACTTATTCTTTGGTTACCTTAATAAAATAGCTAATCATTGTAATTGTTTTTTTAATTATAGGTCATGTTTTTTTTTTTTTTCCTATTCAGATTGAGTGATTTATATTAACCCACACTATTTAATTCTTTCATTTTTAAGTTTTCACCTGTGAAACTGAAAATGTTTTGTCCTTAACCCTCTGATGCAGATAGAACACTGGTGTTCCTTTTATAAATTTTATAATCAACTTGCAATCAAAAATATATTTTGGTATTTTTTAATTATAAAAATGCAGTCTAATTGTTACTGAAAATTATTGGAATTATATTTGTACTAAAATATAAAATCCTAAAAAAGTTGTTTAAAAAAATTATTTTTTCATTGATATTAAAAAATTTATCAATAATTGATTTTGGAATTATATTTACACTAATATATAAAATCCAAAAAAAGTAGTTCAAAAAATTATTTTTCCATTGATATTCAAAAATTTATCAATAATTGATTTTGTAAATTGAAGAAATTTCAATGATGAATAACTGTTTCTTTTAGATCTAAATAAGTGCAGATTTGAAAATTACTATTTGGAAGTGAGTTGTGCTTGAAATGCTGTGACAGAAAAAGTTCCTAGTGTTTCATGTACTATTTCATGACCATAAATTATTAAAATGAAAAATATATTTAATAAAAATTCTATGTCAAAGGGTTAAAATGCTTATTCAAATTAAACACTAATTTTTTTCCTTTCTTTCTAATGGTGAATGATTATTATATATGCACCGTTTGTGGTGCTTTTCCGTTGTTTCAATACTTCTTTCTTTCTTTATTTTTTTAAATAAAAATATGTAGAAATGTGATAAGCATTTACCCATTTAACTTACACCCCAAAATAGTTTGTTTGGCCTTTTGTCAATCACAAATTATTGACATTTGTTGCCAGTTAAGTTTATATTCCTAAATAAATTAACCTTTTTCAATTTTGTTAATTATAATTTTTTATTATTTAGTTCCCGTCCATTGACTTGCAGCTTTTAACAGCCTTTTAAATTCTGAAGTCGGTTACATCTAGTAAAAAAAATATTTTTAGCCAAAATTGATTTTTGATCTGCAAAGTTGTTCAGTTTGAGGGAAAATATGTTATGATATGTTTATATCATGATTTTTCAAGATTATTTTGTTTCTAATTAATTTGAAAAACATGTATAGTTTTTCAAAATAGTGTTATTAATAGTCTCTTTTCTTCAGCATTGTTAAACCCAAACGTCTAAAAAAAATTCTCCCATATTCTAGTAAAATTACATTTATTTCTCAAGGCCCATAGTGTTAACAATTTATTTTAAAACAATAAAATATTTTTCAATATGAAAGCTAGATTTTAGTTTTTTTTTTATTCAACTTCATTGTTCCATGTAAAATAGATTTAGATAGGTATTTACGGTGTAAAAATTAAAAAAAGAATTAAACTATGTTGCTCAATAGTGATTACCAATTTAATAGAAATCTTTTATACAAAATAAAGCTTTTAGCACATATTATGTTTTATTATTTGAAATTTAAAAAATGCATCATGAATGTCAATTAGTTTATTTTTCTATGTAATTGAATTATAAATTTTGTAACTGTATAATATATGTGATAAAAAAAGAGTCTTTTCTGATATTATGATTCAATTATTTATTTATATTTTTGTTTTAAACTATCACTATTAAGTGAATCTTTAATCACCTACTGAAAACATTGAAGGAAAAGAAGATTTTAACTGATTTCATGTTTCTGAATGCGAAGGTGCCTCAAAGTACATAAATGTAAGTGAAGCGTCATTGTGTGTATGATGTGTGATGAATTTTTTTTTATCATCCAATAAAGTTTTTTGTGAAACTTGTTTTTCTTAATTATTCTTTTTTTGCCATTCGTAAATTTACATTGCAATTTTCATTTTTCTAAACAGCTGTGTTAATAAAGGTCAACATATTTAAAAATAATTTGGAAATGTAAGTTTGTATTCTTGTCTTTCAATTAATATAAACATCTTTAGTTCTATAGCAGGGTGCATAGCGTTTTTAAAAAGTGCTTAAAGGTGCTTATTTTCAATTTTTTAAAGCCATTAAAAGTGCTTTTTTCATTGGGTGTTTTTAAAAAGTGCTTAATCCGTTTTCAAAATGAAATTTTTCCTTTACTATGTTGATTTTCGCTTCGAATTATGCTATAAGACGCAGTTCACATTGTTCTACTCAATGTTATCTTAATTAATTTAACCCCAATCTATTTTGGCGTATTGTCAGTCTGTAGCGTATGAAAACGCCATTCGCTTTACAAGATTCAAAATTTCATGATTTTTGACAATTGTTAAAAACAATGCCGAATTTTTTTTTTTTTTTTGACGTGACGGTTAAAGCAAGATAAAACCGACAATCAAGTGCTTTAAAATATTTTTTGAGTGCTTAAAAGGTGCTTGTTTTTTTTTGCATAATTTGGCTACGCAGCCTGTATAATAATAAAGTATTCAAATAAACTAAATTAGTTTATTCGATGTATTGATCTCAGTACGTGTAAATTAAATATTTTTACTGTATGTCTCTCTGTATACAAGCTAATACTATTCCTATTCTTTTATGTGAATTAAAAAAAAAGCAAATCATTCCCGCTACAGCCCGTTGATCATGAAGGTTAAGGTTCCGCAATTTTGTGACAAACGACATGATTGTGACAATATGGTCAGCACGGCGCATGGGTCTCCTTTACTTCCCAGACAAGCTGATATCCACTGATTTGAAGCTGCAAGCCTTTGGGGATAGAACCTCCTTTACAATGACAGTTAAGAGCCTCTAGTACTGAGCCATCGAAGCTCTTTTTTTAAATGAATATTACCCCATAATTTCAATGCTTTCAAAAAGTTTCATTTACCATGAAACTAAAAACTCAATCAGTTTTTTTTTTCTTTCCCATTTATCATTTTACTATTGAAAACCGTCTCGTATATCAAATCTCTTAGAAATCAGAAAAATGAATTTCACACACTTATCTCGTGCAATTATTTTTGGTCCTTTCTATCTTTGTAACTAAAGAAATATTTCAGTTTATTTAGTATATTAAAACAGTTTTCGCTAAATTTGTCCTTTTAATTTCTACATACTTAGTAAAAGAAAATATTTCTGTATCATATGTTTGTAAATGTGCATGCTTAAAATAAGTAGTAATAAAAACTCTGCAAATACAATTTTATAAAATAAAATATATAATTTAGCTTTTTTATATGATAACACTCGTTATATAATAACAGTATGTTAAACTTAATTACTTTTATTAAAATGTTATATACTCAGTGGCGCGACAGCCCTTGAGGCCGAAGGCCTACTGTGCCCATCTCAGTTTTCTTGGGCTCTGGGGTGCAGGAGCAGATGTTCCGGTTAGGTGGTCAGCCAAACGCGGAACCCCCAGTGTTTAGTTCCCAAGCATGCTTGGTACTCATTTATCGACCCACTGAAGGGATGAAAGGCTGAGTCAACCTTGCCCGGCCCGAGGATCGAACCAGGGACCTGTGGCAAGACAACGCGAAGCGCTACCGCTCAGCCACCGGGCGTCAAAGTGTTATACATTAAATATATATTTAAATGTTATGTTTCTGATCCCCACGTTCATTCCCCTCTGGAGTCTCCCTATAAATTCTTGGAATTCTGAGCAGGTATTGAAGGAGTGGGAAATTTTTTTTTGGGGGGATGAGGCGACATTCTTCTGAAAAGAGGTGCAGACGAGCAAAACGCAACCTTGTGCCGTCTCAACTCGGGAAATATTATTTTGATGACTATTTTTGTTGTGTTCGGTGTTTATAATTCGGTATTGATAATTTTTTCTTGAACTCAAGAATAGAACTGTGCATAAATTTGTTTATAGAGTTATTTAATCTAGGAAATTCTAATAAATAAATCAGCTTAGATAAGAGTGATAGTTTTGCCTTTCAAAGCCTACCAAAATCGTTACACTATACAGTGAAAGAAAAATGGAGTTAAAATACAGAAAATAATACATTTCTTACTGTTTACCGTGAAAAACATACGATAAGTTGTCAGGATGAGTTTTATCATGAAAAATAAGTAGAAGTATCTAATTTGCAGATTTAATCTATCACTTTCTAAAAACATTTATCCCGTTTTTGGCAAAGGCTTTCAAAGTTTGTGCATGGAGCATGCAACTTAAACATCTAATACTGTCATCTTTTTTAGTTTAAGTAAGATATCACACTGATATTCCTCAAATTTTGAGTCTGTAGAACTAGTAATATGTTAGGTCTGTAGAATCGGAATGCAATATATAGGATTCGTACGGTCCCTTAAAAAAAATTATAAAAGGTTTTTTCAATATTGCAATTAAAAAGCTAAGTATTTCTTTTCATTAACTTTCATGTTAGAATTACGAAACCAAATGAAAACCATTAAAGAAACTAAAGATTTCGTAGCTCGATTTGTTTATTTGATTAAGCATAGTGGTGAATATACTAAAACACATTTTATTTTCTTACTTTTACAACTATTTTTTAAGGGCCCTACGATCTCCGATATATTAGTATATACCAATGAAAACTGGCCATCTTTCCTGAAGTTGGAGATGAGATGGCCACCGAATTCATAGCGTCTCTCCAGTATATATATATTCCTTTGCTTTTTACGCAGGAACAAAGATAGGAATATGTATGGGCCTTAAAGCTGCAGCTAGTAGAAAATAATATAACCTTCGTATTGAAAAGCTACAAAATACTTAATTCACGAAAAATAAAAGTTACCATCTTTCCTGAAATTAGATGGTCATCGAATTTATAGCATCATTCCACTGTATATTCCTTTGCTTTTTACACAGGAACAAAGATTGAAATATATATGTGCCTTAAAGGTTCAGTTGAAAAAATATTACCTACATATTAAAAAACGACAAAACACTTCATTCTCGAAAAATATTTGACCCCTAAATAAAATAAACATTAAAATTTTACATACTCTTTGCTCTCGCGAAACGCAGCGCTTTGTTTAAATGCATAAATGAGTTAAATTGTTTCCTGTAAAACTGCATTTGCTGCAATATATTAACAAATATTGGAGATACTTAAACTGGCTATCTAACCTAGACTTGCCCGATATTTTAAATTTTCTCCTTTATTGAAAGTATAAGAAAACATCTGTTGTTCAAGCCTGATTGATATGCTCTTTTAAGTTTCGTTTATTTTGTGCAATTGAAGTTATACCGTTAAATATAGTAACTAGTAAATTAATAATATGTTACCGAATTTAATATAAAAGTTCTCTGAACTTTTATATTGGACAAAATTACTGCATTTTTAATTTTATAAAAAATCAAACTTCCATGGTAAAAAAAAAGCAAAAATAAATAAAATAAAAATAGTAGGGGTTAAATGCTATAGTAACGATATAAGGAGGTTTCAAAGGTAAAATCTATATCTTGAAAAAGCCTCGAGAAAGTATAAATTTATTTTCCTAATTATGTGTTGTGATTTAAAGACTGTTCTCTAATAACTAAATCTGCTTCAAACGATAATGTGGGAAAACTTTAGATATTGAACTGTTCTGTTTTGTGAGTTTGATTCTTGGAAACAATTTTAAAGATTCTTTAAAAAAAAAAAAAAAAAAAAAAAAAGAATTAGATTTTTTTAAAAATCGTATATAAGAGCCAAAAAAATACGCCATTGATTAACAATTTTTTTTCTCCATAACTGCCCAAATAGTGAGAATAGTTAATAAACGATCGCGTCTATCAAGCTTTTATTAGAGGTTAAATCATTAGTGGAAAAAAGATTTAGCTATTCTGCCATATCAGCATATGAAGCGAAACGTAAACCTTACGACTTTTGTTCCATTTCTACATAGTTCTTGAAGTCATTGTAGTAGTAGTTAGATGCAATTGACAATAAACCTTCCGAGAGAGCTTCTCTTTAATGGCTCCTTTGGGTGTCCTCCTTGATGGTATTTTCTGCTTCCGGTACCATCCATCTTCAGTAAAGACTGGAATCGCCACTTTGGATTCGAATCACTTTCCTAAAAGTCGCTACTCAGCGCTAACTTTAATTTCCTTTCACCCAGCGTTAAAGTTTCAAATGGCTGCTCAACTCCATCTATGGCTCATTCTTTTTATGGGCCTTTAAGTTGCTCCTTTAGGGCAGATATAAACACGTAAACCAAATGTCCAAAAGGTGCGAAATATACGTCATCGGACAAGACGCCATTAAAGTCTCAGACGAGGAAAAATGGTTGCGATGGGACTATGGTCGCTATTTTCTCGCGCAAACTATAAAGAACTTATTAATATGTGAAACCAAAGTGTGCCTTCGGGTTCGATTTAGAATGTCTCTTTCGGAATAGAGGAACGTGACTTTTGGGGCAGGGGTAGAGCTCCCCTCGGGAATATATATCAAATACTTTACGGTTGATATACTAAGTAAAGCATCCTCTAATATTAAAATGGCATCTTCTTTATTTGGATGAACTATGCGACGCTTTACCCTCTTTTGAAGTTGAAATCAGGATTTACGTCTCGCTACTGATCATCTTTGGCTTCTGAAAATTTCAAAAAGAAATTTTCATGTTTAGTATCCAACTTGCGGTTGTAGAGGTTGGTTTCTAAAGCTATTTAACGATCTTTCATGGTTTTGGATGCAAACTTTCAAATTTTTGAAGGGTTGCAACTGAGAGAAATTGCGTGCTTTAATTCTCGTTATTTAGTTTATGGTCGGAATTTAATGGCTGCCGGGAAGTTTAAACATTTTATGAGTAAGCAAAGAAAAATAAAGTACTGTTAAAGACTTGACAATATTTATAATTATAGTCGCTTTATTTCCGTAAAGTAGTTATATGTAATTTTAAAGTAAATGTGATTTTTTTGTGATGTGACACATCTTTGGTCAATTCTTAAACGCAGATTTGTTTTAGAAACTAACAGTTTCGGGTCTATTAAATTAATTTTTATTCAGTTTTAAGAAAAGATTAATGAAGAATAAATTTCGCTCTTTCATTAAACTCGATTATGCATATTTTATGAAATCTATATATGTATTTCTCTTACTCGGCGACAAAACAAAAGCCTCATTACAACTCCCCGAATGGCAACGCTACAAAATCGACCAATGATTGCCGCTAAAAATGTCACATGCCAAATCTAGCTGAGGTGCCTCAACATATAGCGCTTTTAAAAACAGAAACTGAAATAACCGGAGAGGGCATTCTCACCAAGTGTGATATGCTGATGACAACCTAAACAATTTGGAAATGAATGGGGGAAAACTGGATCCTACCACGTGATTTTCCGGCCAATAAAAATGCGCCGACAACAATGGAAAACAGTGTCAGACCATTATGATTTTATGTTACATAGAGAAACGTTTTCCTATAATAGTAATTTTTTTTAAAAAAGAAAGTTGTTATATGGATTTGAATGATTGTTTTGAATTCTTAGAATTTTGTGCATTTGCAATGTACCTAAGTTTGCAGCGAGCGAAGCGAGCTTGGTTTGCGAGGCCAACCATGTAAGATTGCTTAGCAATTTTCGGGGGTTGGCGAGCATTAGCGAGCAGGGGGCGCAGCCCACTAGTTTAATATAATTTTAAATTTGAGCATAAAATTTGTAGTAAAAAGTAATTCGGTTCACATAATACGTATTAAAGTGTTGGAATACTGTCGAAGATGTAATGAAGTTTTAATACATATTTTAATTTTTATACTTTTATTTTATATTTTATAACCGACGTTGAACAGCCGACCCAATTTGTTGGGTTTACGTCTACTAATGTTCCAACTCCGTAGCCTTGTAATTATGAACCTAATCCAGAAGACAAGGAAACTTCTGGATCGAGTATTGGGAGAAATTTGCTTTCGTGGAGGACTTTTTCTTGGAACTAACCCGCATTTGCGTTACATGGAGAGGAACAATACGAGAACCTTCCACGGTTAGCCTGACGGCAAGGGGAATCTAACCTATGATCCGCCCATTTCACGTCAGCACTGTTGGTTGGTACAAGCTGGATGCGGAACTCATGCACAGAAGTTAAAGGACAAAATCATTTTTGCGGATGACTGAAAAAAGAGCTTATCAATCAAGTCAAATTGTGTATGAAAATACATCTGAAGCACGACAAAAATGATGATAACAGAGAAAGAGGTAATAAGGTCCCAGAAAAATAATCTGAAATTGATCTATCGAATTAGCACCTAGGGAGGGTTTAATATGAAACTTCAATACTGGTCTCACTGCTGACTCTCATGCTGCGTATGAAAATGACAAATGTTTTGGGACAATAAAATCCACTCTTCTATTGAGGAAGTTTTTAGCCCTGGAAAGGAATGAGGAACTACAAAAGGAACATAAATAAGCTGGATGGGTTTCAGATCTGATGATCTTGTTTGCCACTCCTTTCTCAGAATATCTTCGACCTTAAGGTATTTCTAGACCAGTCCGACCCTTTGTGGATGTTTTTTGTCACCTATAAAACTGAACTGAGAAACTACAGCTCATCTGAAAAATCCTACTTAGGGCTCTAAGAGCTTAGTATTATAATCTTAATGAAGTCAGAGTAAAGCTCGTCTGAATTGGTGTAGGTAAAGCTAATCTTGGTCACAGGTGCAATGGGCCATGTTTCCTCCTCTAATTAGCTTTTGATTAAGTTTCAATGATGATTCTTGACGTGTTGACACACGGAGAAACCATTCGAACATCATGAAAGTAAACCGAGATGTTATAGTATAGGCCATTGTGGAGTTGGGACGGCCTCATTGATTTGCAATTATTTCACAAAGACACCCTGATTTCTAGGGGATAGAGTGGCCGGCAGATCTGATGTCCTAAATCTCGCGAAACATGGTGTGTTCTGATTGTATTTCACCACGATTCTCTCAACAACTACCTTAGCTTAATGGAGGAGTGAGATATTGGTTTTAAAAGCTCAGATTTATTGTTTCGAAAACATTTATCACCTTCGTAAACAGTATGAGAGTTCTAAAATGACACTTTCGTTAAGGGATATCATACTCGTTATTAATCTTCTACGAGTATCATTTTATTACATAATTTTTGGACTATTTTGTGGTAATGCCGATTAATTCCTAATATTAAATACGTGTCATCACCTTGTTGTTGTTATAGCTTTTGTCATACTTAGATGCATTTTCACCAGATAAAAATTTACATGATTTATTTCACTATTTGTTGAGTTATTTGCAACAATTCCTTTAGTTTTGGACATCTATATATATCTATTTCTCTTACACGGCGAGAAAAAAAAGCCTCATTACAACTCCCCGAATAGCAACGCTAGAAAATCGACCAATGATTGCCGCTAAAAATGTCACATGCCAAATCTAGTTGAGGTGACTCACTGTTATATATTAATTTTCATCGGTTCATAAATTTTTATAATAATTTTTATAAACTAATTGCTAAAATAATTGAATGTTGTTTTGAAGGTGCTGCACCTAACTATTGAATACCTATTACCTAATGTATTCTAATTATTGATTTAATGAAGACTATGTTTGTATATGTATAAATGCATGTAATCAAGAAATTATGTTTTAATACATTTTTATTTAAAAACGTCAATTTGTCTTTAATTTTGAATATGTCTCATGCTATTTCTTTGGATAGGGTTAAAGTTAGAGCACGTGCAGTCCAGTGCCATAATTCTCAAAGATTATTTATAATCCTTCTAAATAACTAATTATTTCAGTAAATTATGTCAATTAAGGTAGCTTATAATTAATTCTAGTCCAAATTGCTGTTTAGCTAATCAGAATAACATTGCTAATTGATCCTGAGGCTCATGGATGACCTGCACGAGCACGTGAGAGAACAGTAATAATTGATGTTAAATGTAAGGTATGAAGCTATTAATTATTTTAACGTTGGAATCACAATGTAATTATTTTGATAATTTTAGTTATATTCCTAATTTTTGATTTAAACTTACACAACGTAAAATTATCGTTATTAAAAATTTATTCTAAGTGCTATACGATCGAATGTAAATTATTATTTTATTAAAGGATTAGTGTTGATGGATAAATTCCAAAGGACATTATACGTTGTTAAGAATTTAATTAGAAGTGAAATTAAAAGTGAAATTAAAAGTAAATTATAACAATGCTTACGAACCAATATATAATTTAAATATAACGCTGGTTAGTTTAATTTTCTTTAAATATAAAAATTTTTCTAAATTATAACACTGGGTTAATTTTGTCAATGGATAATACTGAATACCAATTTTTAAATTATACCTGGTTTATATTTTAATTATTGCAATGATAAAATTTTATTTAGTTATACCAACAATGTAATTAAATTATAACATCAATATATAGCGCTTTTAAAAACGGAAACTGAAATATATATATATTTTTCTTACACGGCGACAAAAAAAGCCTCATTACAACTCCCCGAATGGCAATGCTAGAAAATCGACCAATGATTGCCGCTAAAAATGTCGCATGCCAAATCTATCTGAGGTGGCTCAAAATATAGCGCTTTTAAAAACGGAAGCTGAAATAACCAGAGAGAGCATTCTCTGATCTCTTCCGAAATTCACCCTATCAGCTGCGACAATCTCATACTATTAAGCTAGGCAGAAGTGAGTAATCTTTGTCGATGGATCTCTATTTTAGTATTTTGTCGAAAGCGCTTCTTTTCACGAATTGATATATTACGAATTTATTTGACGATTTTTGATTTATATCACAAATTTATTTGTTTTATTGTTGTTATTAGTATTAGTTATTCAATGAAAAATGAGTCTCAGTCGTGCTGTTACACTTTTGAAGTATAATCAAAAGAAGCGTGCTCGAAGATTGGAAGAGAGCATTGATGACAGCTATGAAAGAATGCGTACACGATGTGCTGTCATTCAATTCAAATTTATTTTAATGACTTAGTATTTACTAAAAAGATGTAATTTTTTTTTTAAAAGTTATTATATGAATTTGAATGATTGTTTTGAATTCTTAGAATTTTGTGCATTTGCAATGTACCTAAGTTAGTAGCGAGCGAAGCGAGCTTGGTTTACGAAGCAAACCATATAAGATTGCTTAGCAATTTTCGGGGGTTGGCGAGCGTTAGCGAGCAGGGGGCGCAGCCCACTAGTAGTCTATAAATCTTTCTCTTACCCTCTCCGTCTCGTATTTTTTTTTTGAAAACTGTTATTTTGTTGAACTTCATCTAAATTAATTACTAATACTATTTAGAACTAATCATTCTGAACAAAGAAATTTGAGCTCTTTTCTGCCTCTTGTAGGATTTTTATGACTGGCATTTAGCATCTGGCATGTTCCTGAGACTATTATTTGTTAAGTATGCCTTGAGTTCCAGATACGACACAGTTAATTTAAGATTAAGTTACATAAAAAAAATTCAAATATGCCTTAATTAAAAAAGAGTTTTATTGAAAAATTGTCCTTTATATTTATATTTACCTTTTAGTTTACGCTCTACTCCCATCCTACCTAATTTCAAGATTGCATTCTTGATTTAAAATAATCTATATATATATTTCTCTAACATGGCACTAGTCCCGCATTGGACTGATGGTTAAGACACGGTTCCCAGCAGGTCACCGAACTCAAGCATCACTGGCTGCGGTCAGTGTGCGGGTGGGTAACCACTTGGGTCAGTCTGCGTAGGGACCCAGGATGTGCGGTATTGGTTCTCGTTATACTGTTCTACCGTAAAATGCTCGACTTCGCGTGCAGGTCATCGAACTACCGTAGCCGTCACATTTACTTGCGTTTTCTTCTTATGATGCCAACTGTAGATGTTTTTCCTTAAATGTTAAATACATGGTTTCTGGTTGGTTGGTTCGAATGCCACTTGCCACAAGGGCAAGCCTGCTTGGTGAAACCGAGCCAATTTAAGGCAGAGTGTGCGTTTCTTGTTTTTCAGTGGCGCTATCTATGGCCAAGAATACGACTTCTGCCACACCAAACGTCACACCCGTTTTATAGGGCGGATCCATTCATATATTCATTCATTCATCCACAGATCGTAATTTTGACCTGAATCAGAGAACGATCGATCTCCAATCCAGTACCCCCAGAGGTATTGATTTGTTATGGGAACATGGAGTATTTTTGCGACTCGACAGATTTAACGTGCATCAGTCACTTTACTACACGGGGAGTCTTCGACCGACGAGGTTCGAACCCACGAACTCTCGAACACGGGCCCAGCGCCCTACCGACCAGGCTATCCCTGCCGTTACATGGTTTTTGGGGAATTCAACACAGCGGAGTTTATCATTGGTTATTAACGTGTTCCACAACGCCTAAATATCCTTGTGACTTCTCCTTTTTTGCTACCTTGTTCTTCTTTTTCCTTCTAATTTTGAGTCAGACATAGTTTCCAGCAGTGTTTGAAGTGCTAGACAGATGCGAGTTTATAATCCCGCAATTTTTTTCTTCTTTTGAGTCTAAAGCAATACAGTTAGGACGTATGTTTGCTTAAAAGCAAAGAATATGGTTTAAATACGCACATTAAACAAAACTATAATAAATAAATAATTAATGAGAAATTGCTTTTGTTAATGTATTACAAAAGGAAAAAGATAAATAGTATAGAATACATATTTAAATCCTCAACTCAACTGATACTTAAAATAGCAATTGTACATTCGATAAAACGTTGTATGAACTGAATTTCTAAAAGTTTATTTTTAGAAATCTGAGATTTCTGTAGAAAATATCTTTGGAAATGCAATGGTCCCTCAACGACGCTTATCTAAAGAGGAGGAGCGATAGTGTTCGGGAAATAGTGCAATCCCCTCGAGATTAGAACAGAAGAACAAAGGAAATTTCGTGAACTGATGTCGTTTCCAGAAAGAGATTTCGACAGCAAAACCTTACTTATTTCTGTAACCCGAAAGGACACTGAGACAGCGTCATTTCAATCTGATATTTGGGTTCTCAAACAGAGTTTGGATGCAATATTCTTAAAGGGAGGTCAAACTTTCATCCCTTGATTTGTAATTTCTCTTGAAAGGCATGCGAATGTTATTGCTTCTTCTCTAAGCCGGTCCTCCACAAGGAATTTGAACTAAGTGGCTTTCGCCTTTTTTTTGTTGAAGATTTCCAGAATTCTTTTAAAATTTATACCAATCGCAAATTCCCTGCGGAAAATAGTTTTGATGTAGGAAAGTTCTCTAAAAGATATCTAGTTTATCGAATAGTTAGAGAAATACGTTATGTTGCGTTTCATAGTTGCCTTTAAGCCGTGAATTTTGTTTCTTCAAAAACATATTTATTTGCTTACGATAAAATTTTATTTCTAACGTTTGTTTCAAATTAGAAGCATCTTAGTTATTTAAGTTGAAAATATGTTCGGAAATAAGTTTTGTATAAAAATGTGAAATCTTTTTAAAGAGAACTTAAATAATGGATTAATGGTTCATTCAACAATGGTCATTCGATTTTTATTTTCAGAAGTTGAATAAAAAAAAAATTCAATTCTCCTTGCTAAATACAATAACTAAAAAAAAATAATAATAATTTTTTTTAATTTTTGATAACTTTTTTGTTTTAGTTTTTAGAGTTTTTAAATTTGTATATTTAGGTTACTATTTAGAGCAAAGATATAAAATTTCATCGGCACTAGCATCTAGTATCATATTAAATACTTTGACGTCCTCAGTAAATTAATCGTTGTTGTTATTATTTACATACATTACGTGTTTAGACTATGCACAACAGTTAAATATTATCGGCACTAATATCTATAATATCATATTAAACAGTTTGGCGTCTTCAATAAATTAATCGTAGTTACTATTAGTTTTTAATTGATATGTTTACCGTAAGAAATGCGACTTAATATTACAATTTATTTTACCATCCCAAACCATTCTTGAACTATCGTCAACTAATATTGTTTTGTCCAATTTTAAATTTCAAGTGTAAAATCCATTAATTTCTTAGTTAGCTGGATTAAAAAATTTAATTTTATTCCTGCGGGAGACTTTATATACTTGATTTACGGTTCTTAAATTTATTTTCATTAATTTATCTCACAGTAAAATGTCTTAAATCTGGCGGGCAAAGCTACCCAGGCAACCGAAATAACTTTGAATGTTTCCTTCACCCAGTTAAACTGAGCAAAAATAAACTTAAGAACAGCTGAAAAAAATTCATTTATTTTAAATTATCCTATGCACGCTACTAAAATTGTTAGGTTCTAGCTATAAAATTTTAGTTACTAATTATTACCAGAAATAATGACAAAAAAAAAATTCTTGGTACGTAATATGACATCCACTGCTTGAAAAGTTTATATGTTTTCCACAAGACGAAGAACTTGCTTAGTCATTTCCGTGAAGATGAAGTTCTGTGTCAAAGAAATGCTGGATTCGTAAACTTCTTCAGCAAAAGAGAACGACTTCCATTTTATCTTTGATTCTCAGATAGGAAGATTTAAAATCAGACTCCCCATAAGATTTAAAATTTTGCCAGGAAGAGTTCTCACTTTTTCTGTAAGAAATTTCACAGTCACTAAGTCTCATAGCTGCAAGTTCGAAGATTTCAATATTTTTCGTGTTTTGGTTCCATTTACATCGTCCTTTTCTGTGGCATATATTGATTCTTCATGTTTCGGTATCGCATACTAGTCGTTTTATATTCTCTGGCAGTTAATAATAGGTGGTAACAATTTTCTTATGGTTCATGGTCTTATGGTTACAGGATTCATCATTTCCCCTATGGCCCCACAAGAAGATGACATGGGAAATAATGTAAGAAAATTTCGCAATTATATCCCTTCTATAGCAAGTGTAGATAATACAAGTAGAAATGACATTAAAAAAAATTGCTATCCGTGTGTCTTACGGATCATTGTTAAGGCTCTCAACATAGTCAGCTTAATACTGAAAAGTAAATGAAAAATCTCCTGCCTTACCCAACCAAAATATAACACACCAATATCACAACAACGCCTGATTATTTGTCGAACCATTTAGAGCAGGATGAAAAACTATTTTTTATTGCCGAACTTTTATTCAAAAAATCAGTAAAATAATTCCAGAACATAGAGGAAGCATTACGTGAACGAAGAAGGTATACGAAAAAATGATAAAAAAAGTTGATTTATAAAAAATTAAATGATTATATTTTTTTTAAAATTCTAGTAGAGTCACTAAGGATCTTGATGAGGAATGATAACACAATCATAAAGTTGGAATGTGACACAAGTAATACTACTAAACTGAGATCCTTTGTAATCTACATAAACCTTTTTAGTATCTAGCATGTCCTGTTCACCATTTTTTCTCTTTTGGATTAACGGACGCATTCTAATTTTCTGTGACCGGGCAACAAAATATTGCAAAGATAATTTGGGCCAGAATAACGTGGTACACCAAAAATTCTTAATGAATTTTCTATACGTAACAGCAAAGTTTGAAAAAGTTTTCACTGCTTAAATTTTTTATTGCTTTGTTCGATAATAGGTTTAATAATTGACTTATGTCGTTCTAANGTTTATTTGGTTCAAATCCCAGTCGATGCGAATTCCGCATCCGGCTTGCCTCATAGCTGCAAATTCCAAGATTTCATTATTTTTAGCGTTTTAATTCCATTTTCATGTTTTGGATCCATTTACATCGTTCTTTTCTTCGGCAAATATTGGTTTTTCATGTTTCACTACCGCATACTAGTCGTTTTATATTCTTTATCAGTTAATAATAGGTGGCAAGGTAATAACAATTTTCTTATGGGTCATGGTCTTATGGTTGCAGGATTCATCATTTTCTATGGGTCGACAAGAAGATGATATGGGCAATAATGTACGAAAATTTCGCAATTATATCTCTTCTATAGCAAGTGTAGATAACACAAGTAGAAATGATATTTTTAAAAAAATGCCATCTGCGAGCTTTACGGATTATTGTTAAGGCTCTCAACATAGTCAGTTTAATACTGAAAAGTAAATAAAAAATCTCCTGCCTTACCCATCCAAAATATAACACACCAATATCACAACAACGCCTGATTATTTGTCGAACCATTTAGAGCAGGTTGAGTAACTATTTTTTGTTGCTTTTACTGATTCAAAAAATCAGTAAAATAACTCCAGAACATAGCTGAAACATTACGTGAACGAAGAAGGTATACGAAAAAAAGATCAAAAAAGCTGATTTAGATTTATAAAAAAATTAACGATTATATATTTTTTAAAACTCTAATAGAGTCACTAAGGATCTTGATCAGGAATGATAATACAATCACAAAGTTGGAATGTGACACAACTAATACTGCTAAACTGAGTTCCTTTGTAATCTTCATAAACCTTTTTAGTAGATACTAAAAAGGTATAACTAGTAATGTCCTGTTCACTATTTTTTCTCCTTTGGATTAATGGACGCATTTTAATTTTCTGTGACCGGGCAACAAAATATTGCAAAGATAATTTGGGCCAGAATAACGTGGTGCACCAAATATTCTTAATGAATTTTCTATACGTAACAGCAAAGTTTGAAAAACTTTTCACTGCTTAAATTTCTTATTGCTTTGTTCGATAATAGGTTTAATAATTGACTTGTGTCGTTCCAATCATATTCATGTGGTTGGTAAACGCTGTGCTGTAAATTTAGCCCCCGCATTTCTCCAACCCTACAGGGAGCTTGTCTTCCAGACCAAAGGATCTCTAGTAATCTTTTTCCTATTTTTACCGACAGACTTAGTATACAGTACTATTTGATCAGTATAACTAGATTTTGTCATAATTCAATATACGTTTGGCGTAGTGCTGCCGTCTTGTGCGAATGAACTCTAAAAATTAACATTTAACTAAACATTTAAAAAATTAACAACTAAATATTAGAAAATAAATACACATGGCATATACTATAACCATTGTTACTATACAATGAGCTCTGTAAAATGAGTTTAAAAATATATAAAGATATCCTACAAAACTATTAAATGTTTCGAACAACATTAACTATGAAATATTTTTAAAAAACGAATAAAATACTCATTATAAGACACTTTTTGAACTAGTTTTTTATATTCTATAAAAAATTTTTGATCTGTTTATTCATATTAATTTAATTTAATCTAGACTTAATTAAGAAGATAAATAAATGATAAGAAGTTCCTGCTGTAGCATAGCAATTTTTATTACTCAATAATAAGTCTCGCTCATGGTTAAACACCACTCTATTAGAATTTGTTAACGCGTCGATTTAGTGGTGCATTTAAGTTTCTATAATAAAGGCTCATAAATCCATATGTCCTTATGTTTTCAATGTCTTACCAGTTCGATAAAGGTGTCCATATTTTCTGAAACAAGCTCCAACTGATATTGGATAACGTTTCTAGTGAGTAATGTGATGTTTAAGTCCTGAATATTTTGGTTTCCTTATCAAACACAAACTTCAAGAAGTTAGACTAATAGAGGACGTCCTGACAAAATGACCGATTGAAAAGACGGACAGAGTTTCGCCTGGGAATGGCTGTGAAAATGCTTTTTGAAGTGTGCAAACAAGTATGTGCTTTGATGAAAGAGCTACAGTGGATTTGTTGTCAACACTGATGCCCCTTTCATCAAACAATGTCAGATTCCTTTGGTAAAGCATACAGGTACAATTGCTATGATGTATTAGGTTTTATGTCTTTATACCTATGAAATTTCCTCAGTAGAATTTAGTATTCAGGTACCATTTTTATACATAAAGGCATTCTTTTTATTATGAAGTTTAGTTTATTAAAAGTGAAATCCGAAATTGTGTTAAAACCCAGTGGGAGATAAACATGCTATTCACAGAGCTTGACAAAGGCAGGGGCATACGGGACAGTTACCCCAGGCCCTACAACAGAGGGGCCCCAAAATTGAATAGAAAGTTTATTTTAGGCTTCCTTTTTTGAACAAAATATCAGTACAGTGTAAAATCCGTCAATTTTATGTTAGTTTCTTCATTAATCTATCGTATGAATACAAATAATCTATATTTCGTAAATCCATGGCTTTGTAGTGCGGAATTCAGTTAAATTTTCGCAATTTCGATGGACAAATTTGGCCAATCAAAAGCCTGCGTTTTCACATATTGCAAAATGCTATGTGTTTACAAAAATACAGGATTCTGATTGGTTTAAGTGGGCCATCGTAATTGCGAAAATTTAGCTGAATTCCGCCCTATAGTCAGCAAAGATATGAATTTTTCACAGCTAGAAGACAAAGTTAACAGTCAGAAAACTGCATCGGTGTGATGGACATAGAGTTGTCAGAAAATTAATAAAATGGACAGAACGTTATTTCGTCAAACCATTGGAGGGTGGGGGATTTAATAGTTATTTTAGGTTCTAGTTAATTTTCTTGTTACTTATGTATAGTGAGGTGAAATTATTGCTAAACATTTTTCTTTTTGTTTCTTTTATTTATTTTTAATATTTCTTATCGATTAAGTTTTACGTTACAGAGTCGATCTATTATTTTATTCTTTCAAGACATGTAAGCAAACTGGATACTTATAAATTATTGTTGTCTAAAAAAAACCACAGATAAAATGAAAGCAATTCCCATAAAAAATATGAAATTTTTTTTTCTTGAGAAAAAAAAGTAATATTCAATCAAATTCGCGTATTCGAAAGAAATACAATGACAAAAAGGTGTGAAAAGTGAAGCTCTAAAAAGTTTTCAGATGCAGACACATTTTGAATCTATTTTGTAAAAGCTTCTATAAAAAGAAACATTCAATTCTCTTTCAAAGCACTTGAAACGTCTTTTAAACATAGATGTTTTTTCCATAAACCAAAATTTCATATACAAACACCAATTTATGCATAGAGTGTAGTGAGGAAAAACAGTAAAAAGCAATTTTCGATTCTAGTTTCTTCCATATGTGTTTGCCATTTGTTCTTCAGTCTTAGATTTCGAATGAAAAGTTCGCTTTCACCTCCAGAAAATATCCATATTTATTTCGCTGTTTTCCATTTCCGAAATGCGTCAGCGTTTTCTGATTCTGGAAGCTTGGAATTTTTCCCCCTTCCTTCACTTCACTTCTTCTTTTGGCAGGCTGTCGGTTGCAGTTAACGGCAGGACGCCTCTGGCGTCCAAATGACGGTTGTGAATGTGACAGGAGTAAGTAAGAGAGAGGGTAAAATAAAAAAAAGTGCCACCTAGACTGGAATCTAGAATGCAAAAAGCATGTTTCGATGTATATTCCTTCAATAGCAAATCTTGTAAATTGATCGCATTTGAATCTAGCGCTCATCAAGGAAAGAAAAAGAAATTCACTTTTTGTTTGGAGCTCGTATAAGTAATCTTATGACAATTTAGGTAGAAATGATAAAATTATTACAAATAAGTTAAAATTAAAAAGTTAAGCTAAAGTTAAAATGAGCTAAGTTAAAATTAATATTTTAACTCTTATATAAGTAACTTGCATTTTTTATGACTTTTGCTGTTAAACAACAATAAATGGTTAACTATTATGCCACTTTGTTACTAATATTTATTTTTAATTATATTTACAATATTGCTAAATAATGTAAATAAGTTCATGTGAATTCTATAATTCATTTTATTTTATAGCCGTTGTTGAACATCTGACCCAATTCTCAGTTTACGACTATCAATGTTCAACTCTGTAGCCTTGCAATTTTGAAGAAGACAAGGGAACTAATGGATCATGCATTGGGACAAACTAGCCTTCTAGGAAGAAATAAACTTGGCCTTACATGGTGAGGAAAATTCCGAAAACCTCACAGGGTTAGCCCGACGACAAAGGAATTCTAACTCATGATCTGTCTACCACGGAGGATTTTTTCACATCTGTCCTGTGTTCGGTGCGAGCCGGAGCAGAATTCGTATCAACTAGCCACCGATAGAATTCGAAGTTGGGTTGTCTAAGTGGGAAGAGAACGCTCTATCCCCTGAGCGAGCCACAGCAGCTCAAGTTAATGCTTTAAAAAATTGACTGGATTTTAGATGACAAATCAATTTAACTACTTTCGCTACATTTCAAACATTCTGCTTTCACAAATGGCCTAACAGAATGAGATCTTAACAACTTTTCCTAATAAACGGAAAAAAATGGGGGGAGGGGACTGTGATAAATTTAGTAAGATTTAGTCTTGTGTGTTCTTAGATGGAACAATTATTTTTTTAAAAAAAAAGCAATGATGCAATCATTGGTGCAAGAAACATCTCCGAAGTGCAAGGATGCAAGATACGAAGGCACTGGCAAAAAAGAAACAAATTGTACATTTTAATTTTGCTATGAAAAGCGCAGTACTCTATGTGCTCTTGACCCTAAAAACAAAATACCGGAATCCATAGATCAGTCCTCATTCTTTACCCCCTAAAAACCTCACTTGAATAGAACAAGCAACATAGGAGAATTGAATCGTAACGAATACAGTTCTAATAATTTGTAAAAAAAGGAACACAATATTAGGAAATTATCAAGTTAACGGACCAAGTTCAGTAAAAATATAGCGTAGAAAATCTAAGAAATTCTATGCATAACCTTATTAAAAACTTCATTCTCTTCAAAAGTATATAGTAAGTAGGAAAGAACAGTCGACATGTTCCAAGGGCTTAAAAGCAGGTGCCCATTTCCAAGACTTGTCAGGCGTGAATGATAAGAAACAAAAGTGATTTGAAATATAAAACGTTAAGTTGTCAATGAGAAATGGAGAAATAAATGTAAAAAATAAAACTGGAGAAATCACAGTTGCCGGAAGAGAAGAAAGAGGAAAAGCAGAGTAAAACCACAATGGCAGAGACGGGTTAATCAAGGTAAAATGTATTTCACGTGCTATGGAGAGGTGGTGAGGAAATAATGTTGTTAACGATATTAGTTCTGTTCATCTCTCTCGGCTACTGTGGTTTTTCTAGTTTTGTGTCTCATCTTTATTTTTTACATTTTCAGTCGGCGACTTTAAGGAGGAATTAATGTCGCTAACATGAACGGCATAAAAAACTCAAGGCATATTCACCAAATGGTGTTGCATACTAAATCTGTAAATAAAAGGAAGATAATTGAAAATCTCTGGATGGTAGGCGTGTTTACTAAAAGATGAAACCTCGAGCTTTTTTGAAAAACGCAGATTTAATGCTGTCTTAGCCGATGCAATTTAAACATGTTAACCGTTATGTGAAAAAAAAGCCACATTAATAGTATATAATTTCTAATTAATTTCATAAAAGATACGATGCATAACAGAAATCTGAAATGAAATATGATTCGTATAGCTATTAGCCTCAACAAACAGATCGATTTTGGTAAATGTGAAACGACATCAACATACGCTGCTCTCCCTACATACGCTATGAGCGTGGTAGAAAGCTTAATGTTATGATTCCGGCATTGAATCTTCGTTAATTAAATCCTTTCAGCAAATACGGGTTTAGGAAATGAAAATACCAATCATTTTGAGCATAGTGCATATGATTAAGTAAACAGGGCGTGAAACAGTGAAGAATTCACTTTCACTCCTTATTCACTTTTGGCATAGAAGGATGAGAAATATTTTAGACTAATGTATCGATGATGCGCGTGGAATCTCTGCACGCCATAAATATCTGTATTGTAATAATTTCTCTGGCATGAGAGAAATTTTAATGCGAGTTGAATAAATCCTCTGGTAGAGTTGTTGAGTGCATATTTATAATTTGCATACTTCTATATTTTAAGCGCAAGTAAATTATTAACAGATTAAATATATATCATATATATAACATCTCAATTAGCATATCTTTAACAACGGGAATAAATTTTCAGTGCGTACATGAAGTGATTTTCTATTATTTAATACAGGGTTAGCACAAATAAATAACTATATTTTAAATATTTCAGGATATATTACTCTCATTAAAATAAGAGATGCCTAAAAATGAAGAAGAATAAACTAAATAAATTATTAGTTTACTTAGTTTATTCTTCTGATATATGTTTTGTTAAATATATATCCGATATATAACATGTCAATCAGCATATCTCAGAAAGCAGGAATGAATTTACAATCCCTATTTCAATTATTTAGTACAGGGCTAGCACAAATAAGTGACCGAATTTTAGTAGTTAATATTTCTAAATAGTCATATTGAAATAAGTGATACTTTAAAATACAGAAAAATATACCAAGTAAAATTAATACTTTTGTATTAATAAGAGAATTAAAACTCTTTCGGTTTCATAAAATGTCTTTGTTAAAGAGTAAGCGTGGAGATATTCTATTTTGGGAATTCAAGGCTGAAAACATACCATTGAATTATAATTAGCTTTATATTTCAAAGGAGAAGTTATTTGTAGAATCTTGTCCCTCTTTCACTTCCATATTAGGAAGCATTAAATGATTCTCCATAATGCGTAGAGTTACAAAGGTATGTACGACTGGAACCTAATTACATCAATCTCTGTAAGTATTTAATGCGAGACAGAAGGTTTTCGCATGTCTCTTGCTGAATAGCGTGTTCCAATAAACATCTATCGGAACCATCCGGAGTCTTGTCCACACCCCCTCCCTTGTGGTGTGGGGATGTGAACTGTTGTAACCACCAGTCTAACTTTAAATAAATCTTTTTATAACGTATTATGGCTTTTGACTGTATTATTAAA
>NC_092204.1:48660167-48870458 GCF_043381705.1 Parasteatoda tepidariorum | reverse complement strand
AAGTCACCGACAAAAGCATTATATATAAATAAATGTTCAGCTTACTTCAATTGTTTTTCTATTATTTAATGCAGATTTAACACTAATAAACAATCGAAATTAAATTTAAATAAATTTCAGACATATATATAAACATACTATAAAACACATATATTTAACTAAAGAGTCACACTTCAAATATTTGTGACTGAAAAAAAAAATGTTATATTCTTCTTTAGTTTCAATATATGTAACTGTTTCGAAAATATAAACGTTGAAAATTCCGTTGTTTATTTGTGTATTTATATAAAAAAAATTATCTACGTATGTGTTGATTAAAGTTAAAATTCTTGACAGTGTGGCTTTTTAATTTTGTATTTATAAAATGATTTTTTTGGTTTGATTAAATTTTGATTCATTATATTTTAAATTTTACGTTATCTACTTATATTGCTTTTCACTATTTATATTTTTGAATTATTATTATTATTATTATCATTTTTGAATGTTTGTATTTGTATAGAAGCAAAAAATAATGACAACATTTAGTGATTTATCTTCAAATTAACAGAAGTTGCGTTATTTGTTATAGATAAATTAGTTGTAGAGCTAAACTTTCAATCTGTTGCTAATAATCTAAAATATGCATAATAAATGCTATTATGGCATAATTAATGATTATAATAATTGAACATAAGCTAGCAGAGTTATTAGTGGATCAATTATAAATAAGTGAATTCCATAGATAATACATTTAAAAACGTCCTTTTTTAATAAAAAAGGGAAAGGGTTTGAAGAAATTTTGAAAAAGGGTTTAAAGAAGTTAGTTTCATTTATAGTCACTATGTTTTTAGTCGTCTTTTTAACATTATGTTCATACAAATACGAACAAGTTGGGAAAAAAATTGAAAATGAGCATCATTATTAAACAAGATGTGCTTATTCGTATTACTTGATGTATAATAAAATTGTTGTAAATAATTAATGGTATTTAACAATGAATTATATAATAAACATGTAAGTTTAACCTTTTTCATTGAAGGTCAATGGTTAAAAAAACAGTCACAGCCTATAAAAAATTATAAGACAAAATTCAATGTCTACACATGCACCTTAAAACACTTGGAGGCCATTAAATAAAGTGGTCACTAAACATTAAACATTTTAGCATTTAGAGTGGTAAATTACTTATAGGTTGATTGGTACCAAATGGTACCTGAGAGGCACCACAAAAGTGCAAGTTTTAAATTAAGAAAATTAATTCGGTGATTAAAAATATGTGCATGAATTACTTTTTGTCACTCTACTAATGCGTAAGGGTTTTATTAGCTTATCAAAGTTAAGTTTGCATTAGTTTTAGATTGTAAATTGTTAAAAATGAATAAAAAGACTATGAATTTTGAGTTTTACTTTTTATTATTATTTTAAAATTATACTTTAAAGACATTTTCCTTAATTGTATGTGAGTCATTTGCTAGATCCATAAAAAATTCCGTTTTTTTACGATGCTCAAAGAATAAAATTCTTATAGCGTGAAAGATATAGTTCCCTCTGTTTAATATATACGAAGGTTGTAATCATGGTTTGTACTATAATAGTAATTTTAAACATCGTTGATTAAAAATAAGTCATTCTTGCTAGTTTGCTCCAGAATTTCATTTTTTAGTAAATAAGTAATTAGTGATCGTTTAATGGTAGCACAAATTTCAATTTCAGAGATACAAAATTTGAACATTGTTTATTTAAAAATCATACAAAGAGTTTTAATTTAGAAAAGAAAAAAAAAGTTATATTTTGAAGAATTCGCATCTGGATAGAAATTGAACTAGTTTCGATAGCTGGAGTTGGGAATTAATTTTCCCTAGGGAAGCGCTCCTCTGTGATATACATTAACAATAGAGTTGAGCTAATACATAGCTTCCAGAGGTGGGGTTCGAATGTTCTCGAAGACTTCCTCCGTCAAAACCCGGGGGCAGTGCTATTCACAGTGAATTATTGCTACCTTCCCAGCAGATAACAATGTTGCAATTGCACTGTATTGACCATTGTATGCCATGATTTAAGGATGAAAAGACTTTTCTGCAGATGATGCACAAAAATTAAAATTTAAGCAACATTTTATCAAATTATTAGCTATGTGCAACAGTCCATGAGTCGAATGAAAGTGGATTAATTATTCTTATTTAATTAAAAATATTAGTGTTCTTGTTTTGTTCAAAGAAGTTAAAATTTAGCAACATTTTATCAATTCATCAGCTATGTGCAATAGTCCATGAGTCGTATGAAAGTGGATTAATTATTCTTATTTAATTAAAAATATTAGTGTTCTTGTTTTGTTCAAGGAAGTTAAAATTTAGCAACATTTTATCAATTCATCAGCTATGTGCAACAGTCCATGAGTCGAATGAAAGTGAATTCGTTATTCTTATTTAATTAATAATATGAGTGTTTTTGTTTTGTGCAAAAAAATTAAAATTTTGCAATATTTTATCAAACTATCAATTATGTGCAACAGTCCATGAGGCGAATGAAAGTGGATTAATTACTCTTATCTAATTAAAAATATTAGTGTTCTAGCTTTGTGCAAAGAAATTAAAATTTAGCAATATTTTATCAAATTATCAGCTATGTGCAACAGTCCATGAGTCTAATGAAAGTGGATTAAATATTCTTATTTAATTAAAAATATTAGTGTTCTTGTTTTGTGCAAAGAAATTAAAATTTAAGCAACATTTCATCAAATTATCAGCTATGTGAAACAGTCCATGAGTCGAATGAAAGTGAATTCGTCATTCTTATTTAATTAATAATATTAGTGTTCTTGTTTTGTGCAATGAAATTATAATTTAAGCAACATTTTATCAATTTATCAGGGCAACAGTCCATGAGTAAAATGAAATTGGATTCATTATTCTTATTTAATTAAAATTATTTGTGTTCTTATTTTGTGCACAAAAATTAAAAATTATCAAATTTTCAGCTATGTGCAATAGTCCCATAGTTGACTGAAAGGAGATTCATTATTTATATAAGATAATTTTTAAATATTCCACAGAAGCTTCGAATGATCTAATTTTCAACTTTTTGTGTTTTCTCAGTACAGTACTATTGTCTGCCCTTGTGTCGTTTCTAAATTTTACATCGACTGCAAGGAGCAATTTCAGCATACCATCACTAAAATTTTTAAAAAACTTTGACTAGTCCATCCGATAGAGATGTTCGAAAAATGATTTCTTCGCATTAGTTTAATATTATAGACATTATTAATGTATACGATTCTGCTGATTCTGATTTTATTGCACTTACTTTAGTATTTAATTATTTTTACAATTTCAACGATAGAAGAAAAGATACTGATTTATTAAGAGGAACAGTAAAGAAATCGAAATTATTGACGCTAACAGTTCTTAATAAATTTTGGTAATTAGTGCTGCTGTCACTATGGAAATCAGTGCAATTTTTAACGATACGTAAATATCGATACTACTTTCGTGTGATAATTGGATTTTCATGATCCACTGAAATGAATAAGTACTGGAGAGAATTGCTTAATTGTTGTAAATTTTGACTATCATAAGATGGCTTCGAGCAACAGTATCATGCCAAATGACACATATAACAGTTAATCCTCATTTTTACGAGAGTAACTTCTAATGAAATGTTATGCTTAATCTAATAACGTGAAGTCTCCGACAAAAGCATTACATGAAAATAAGTTGAAGTATTTTAGCTTTATTAATTGTGTGGGTGTCTTTCAGTTTGGTGCATGATTTCGTAGTGTCGATTAGAGCTGTGGAGTGAGTAGTTGAAATAGTCGAATCAAACTCCGACTCCATACTTTCCAGAAAGCTTGACTCTGATTCCGAACCTACACTCAATTAAAATCCGTTCCAATTTCCAGGAAAGTATTAATTGTTGCGATGTCTTCTCTTATCTTCTTTTTTGTATTGTAACTTAATTACTACTATTAATTCAACTGGAAATTCGACTGCTATTCTAATGCAAAAAAATCTCGATCTTTAGTTTCTTTTTACTCTATCTGCCTGCTTCATATATTCACTCACTCAACCGAGTCCATAAGCAGATTTATAAAACCTGTTGTCTCTAGTTATGTGCAGTACAAATACATCTGACCTCATATCGAGTTTTACAGTCAATACAGAATTTTCCAAGGCGAGAAAATATTGGAAAAAATAAAGCATCATTTTTTCAAAGGCTTGACATATCCTAAGAGGAAGAAGTATGATATAATATCATTTTGAAAATTTGAAAAAAAGCAACAAATTTTCTATAATTCTGTACGAAAAAGTGATAAATAAAATATTGAGTGTAACCAATGTATATTGAGTGTAACTTATATATGTTGAATACAATTTATATATATTGAGTGTAACTTATATATATTGAGTAAAACCTATATATTTGAGAGTAGCCTACGTATAGTGTGAGTGCGTATATATTTATATATATATATATATATATGCATGTGCTTTAGGAAAACTTAAATTATGCATTTTCCTTTTGCGTGCATTTCTCTTAGATTTCCACTAGTAATTTATATTTTCATCACGACTATTTAGAGTGGATACAATTGCAAACTCCACTGATAAATAAACAACAACAAAAAACATTTTATACTTTGNTTTTCCAAGTAGGACCACAAATGCTCTATTGGATTAAGGTCAGGTGAATTTGGGGGCCAGGACATGACTTGAAAGTCACTGGTGCATTATCCTGTTGGTAAACACCATCCCCCGCAGGAAAAACTGTTGCCATGAATGGGTGAAGTTGTTCAAGTAGCTTACAGACGCCAGGGATTGTTCTATGAGGATTATGGATCCTAAAGTGCCCCATGAAAACATTGTTCCTGGGCGAGAAACCATGAAAACCTGGGCGAGCCCATTGTTATAGATGGAGGGTGGTCATAATGTAATGGCTCTTCGGTGTATATATATATATATTGAGAGTAACTTCTTATATATATTGAGTGTAAGCTGTAAATACCAGAAGTTGGAGTTTTTCTCCACTCCTAGCCAATTTTCTCTCTTATGTTTAAAATGACGCTATACCACGGCAAAAACTTTTCTTGACAAATTCTGTCTCATTTTCGTTGATTATATGTAGAAAAAAGTGATTTCAGATTAACTTAGAGTAAACTACGAATTTTTCAACGCTTAAGTTTGATTTCAAAATAGGGAAATGCAAACAAATTATGGCAGGATTGCATCCCAACTGAATAATTCTGCTAAAATTTAGTTGTATTTCGATATTTTAGAATGTTTGAAAATTTTTTTCAGAGTTTGAAACTTTATGGCTTATTTTTGAATCAATTGAACTCACAATTTTTATACTTTAAAATTTGAGCAACTGATGTGGGTGAAACAGAATTCGCCATGAAGTGTTTATCCCGATTTTATAGAGTCCTCTTACGGGATCGATATGGTATGGTAGAGACCCTTCGTGGTAAAGGCTTCTTTACCTTCATTGGTAATTAAAATTTGAAAAAAAAAATGCGAGTTCAGGTAAAACTTGATACGACCCTTAAACTTCAACTATTGAAACTTCTTTTTCTGCAAAATTTTAAAATGTGAATAAATTATTGCTAGAGTATCCTTCTTCAATGCTGAATAATCTTGAATTCATTTCATTTTGATAAAATTTTTCAGTATTTGTGAGTAAACGACTGAGCATTACTTTTGATTTACTCAAATTCTGTCGTGAAATTAAAAAAAAAAAACGAAAAAAAAAAAAAAAAAAAGCATTTACGTAAATTTAAACGTCTAAGTTAAACGTCTAAGAATAACTTCGAGAAAAGTGGCTTTACAGTTATTTTCTTCTATTGCCATTACTATGAACTCTAAAATCAAATTTTAAAAGAAAACTTTATTTTGAATTTTTTTCCAATTATTAGCTTATGATATAAATCCCTGTGAAGTAAATGGTGACTTGTGCACGTTAAATGTGTCGGGTCACAAAATCCTCCTCGTTCCCATAATAAATTTAACCTCTGGGGGTACTGAATTGAAGATTGATCGCTCGCTGGTTCAGGTCAAAATAACGATTGGTCTATGAATGAATGTATGTATGAATGCGTCCGCCCTTTAAACGGCTGTGACGTAAGGGTGTTACAGAAGTCGAATTCTTGGCCATAGGTGGCGCCACTGGAAAACAAGAACAATCGCACACTCTCTGCCTTAATAGTCGACGACAACAACAACAACAACAACTATAGCATAGCAGAATTCACATTCTCTATACTTTAAATTTTAAATGGAGGTGAAACAGAATTTGCTGTGAAAGCATCTCTCGTGGTATTATGTATCCTCTTATGTATTTTGTACTTTGAGTACATAATTAAATAAATTTTTTAAATAAATTACTCATTTAAAACAGTGTTAGATGCATTTGTAATAACTGTGACAAAGTATTTTTTTAAGATTATAAATTTCCAGTTTACGAATAAAATTGTTTTTATTGTTTAAGTTTTTTGTCTTTTTTAATAGGTTGGATGTTTAAAGGAAAGAATTATTAAAGTTGCAAAACTCCGTTCTTTCAGTAAATAAGAAAAATTAAATGTCACGCATTAAACATCTTGTTAAGATAAGACGTTTCTAAAATGACATTTAATATTTCATGCCATTGCTTTGCTTTGGAATAATGCCAGAAATTATTTTAATATTTCAAAAGTTTGTAAATAAAGGCTTAGAACAAATTAATTTTTACAAGATAGCGAGAATTTTACATTCCCATGAGTGAAGAATACAAGATGAAAATTAATTTCTTCTGTTTGAAGTCTTCACAGAATGTGAGATTGCTGAATATATTACTTTTACTAAAATCAGGCGTTATGAAGATTTTTAGCGAATACGAAATTTTCTTAGAGCGTGAAAACTTTTACTTTTTATTTTATTGTATTGTAGGAAAGTGGAGTGCAACTTTGAACTTCTTCAATTTTATCCTTGAAATTAAAAATATAGCTTAGATATAGAACAGAACGTAATTGTTATTTTAATGAAAGAAGCTAAGTCAAGTTCAGCCTTTCCCTGAATACTGAATAGAAAGTCTGAATAGAAAAGTATTGATTTCTTGTAACTAAAATTATGGGAAGGAAGTTGTATGCTTAAAGTTAAAATTACTTTGCTTTTTATTTAAATTAATTTTAGGGTAAAGCTTACAATTTTAGAGTTAACAACTTTAGTACTAATTTCTTACAATTGTTATTGCAATGTTAATGACAGCATTTGATGTAGTTGGATGACCGTTATAGTTTTTGATTATTATGCATATTTTTTAATTAAAATATTTATTTGTATTAAAATAGTTTTTAATATAACTAAACTGCATGTAATAGCACATTTTTGAGCTTAAATTTTAGGGATAAACAAAAGTTTTTTTTAAAATTTAATTTTATCCAGAAATATATTAAATTTATTAATAGAAACAGAACTTGTCTGAGTGTGGCTACTTTGAAATTTTAAAATTAAATTGCTTTTAGATAAAAAAATTAATTAAATGTAATATTTTTAATTAATTTTTAAAATGCTTTGTTATATTTTGTGAATTAAATCATAGATCACTTCTGTTTTTCTTTGATTATCTTAAATGATTAAAAATTAACGATTGATTAGATAATAAATATTAAATAGTAATTAATTAATTAGTGATTAGATTTGAAAATAATAAAAGAAAAAAAATAGGCAAACCAGAATACGCTCCATTTTAAACATATTTTTACAACCGATTTCAAAAATATTTAATTTTTTTTCTTATTACAGGTACACAAAAATTCGAAAATAATTTTAAAAAATCAGAAAATTAGAGAAATGCAGCATGAAAAATGGAGTACAAAATACCATTAAAAACAAGCAGCCAAAAAAATAGGAGGTAAAATTTACACCACTATTATATCGTGTGCAAAATGCTTAAAATGGTATTGATAATAGTATTAAAATTAATTAATCTTCAGGGAACTAATTTTGCCAAATATTCACCACAGCACATGGATATTTGCTTGAAAAACACTTGAATTGTTCAAAAATTAATACATATAAGCAAATCAAGCAATTAACATTTGATTATACAACTAGAAAGCAATGCTCTGTTTCAAACGCTTAGTGTGATACAAAAAAAGTTGGTTTTAAATTGATGTTTAAATTCTTAAAACGATTCAATTTTTCCTCTCTTTGAGAGAGCTGTAACACTATCTGATTCCGGATTTAAAAAAATATCAAGCACATTACACGTTATAAGCAGTGATTGAGATTTTTTATTTTTTATGCATAGTAGATTTTGTAACTAAGAACCCATAATTAGCAAAATAAATAAATAAATAAGTCAATAAAAACAAAATGAAAAAGAAATTAAGAGTTTCATTATATCAGAGATTTAACATCAATGAATTTAATTAAAATCGATGACTGACTTGAAACTCGTGAAATTAGTTGAAATGTGGTAAAATTTGAAGATATTGTAAGAAAATCGCCTCGGACAGGTTAACAAGCTGAAAAGTTTCAATTAAGTGTTTTGATATTAATTAAAATTCGTGTAAATTTATTTAGTAATCAATTTCAAACATGTATATTTTTTATAAGTTACCTGTTTATTTTTTTTATATCATGCTATGTGCTGTCCTCGAAAAAAATGTTGCACTTTGAATAACTTTTCAGCTAATGATTGGAATTTTGTATACCAGGACTCAATCTTAATGATTCCTAACCTTAAATATGCAATTAATTAGTGCACATGATATTTTAAATTACGAAATTAGAATAAAACAAATTTTTTCAGAATAAACAATTTCTCTGAATAAACAAATTCTTCTTTTAGATGGATTCGGATTATAAATCCTCAAAATATGGGGGTGGCCGCAATCTGAAAAATATGGTCCCAATAGTTTGGTTAGGATTTCACGATAAAAATATTTTGTTTCCGTTTTATAATTATTTAACGCTCAATAAGTTTCATTTGTATTTTAATAAGTATATTTACCTTTATAATTTCTTTTATGTAAAACTGTGTTCGTTTAACGTTTGCAATAAAAATAACGAATAACTAGTTAAAATTCTAACGCATTATAAAGAATTAGTTTTTTGTACTATAACTAAATCATTATATTTTTGGGCAGATATTAAAAATTAATTAAAAATGAAAGTTTTGTTAATAATCTGCAATGGCAACTGAGCAAAGTTATTTATCAACAAACAACAAAGTTTAAAATTTATCTCAACAGAATCTGAAACTAAATCTGGGTAATACTATAAGAAATTTTGGGATCTTTTGATTGACTAATTTTTAGTTTTGATGCAATTCTGTTTATCGATGATAAATGAAAATTAATGAATTGGGGGGTTGGTAAGCAAAGAGAACAGGGGGTATAGCCCACTAGTTCTTAATAACCATCTTCTCATAACATTTTTTTGATTCATGCAATTTTATATTTACTTTAGGGTAGCAATCGAAAACGTTAATCAATAAATGACTAAGAAAGATATTACTTTGACGCATCTGTGATTTAAGCAATGATATACCAAACATCAAAATAAAAAAAATAAAAAAAGAAGTTATAAAAGGAATCAAAAGGGGAGGGGGAATCGAAACGCCGCAATCCATCTTCGTTAAGCAAACCGTTGCCAATTGCAACTTCCTAAATAATCCATCAAAACAGTTTAATCTTCGAAATTAATTTTTCGGCTAGGAAAATAATTCATCATTCCTTTTATTCTGAATCTAAAAGAAAACTAATTTTTTGCGTTAATTTTTATTATTACTTTTTTTATTATTGTTCATTTACGAAACAAAATGAATTAAGTTTGAATTTTTATAGTATCAAATAAAATGAGTGATGTATTATTTTACCCAAAAAAATTCACCATTGTCAAAAGTAATTGTAAACTTGTCCTGTTCAGACTCTTGTTATCGTATATAAAAAGCTTGAAAAATAGGAAAAAAAGTTTAAATCGTATTAAATAAACTCTACAAAACATAGTAGTTTGTTTTCAAATTGAAAATAAAGATTAATTTTATTTAAAAATTTTAAGTAAATTAATTAAGTAAAAAAATAAATATCACAGTTAACTTAGATTTTGAATTATTTCACATTTGGCAACATAATTTTCCGGACGTGCGGTGCTTGAACTTGAGTATTTTTCACTAGAATATTAAATTTTTAATATTAAATATAACGGGAATATTAAATATTTTTAAAGCTTTGTTATTAAGGAACAATAATAAAAACACTTTTTTAAACAATAGTAATAATTAATTTACAGAATGTCAGCTTAATCGTATCTAGCAAGTCAAAATTTTGATTGAAACGTTCTCTAATTTTCAAAATTGACATAAAATTTTCTGAGAACACAGTGATTGAAACTCCAATGATTAGCACAGGAAAATTAGTTTCTCAATTAACTTTTAGATCTTTATAATTAACTATAAGTACTTTCTACTTTTTTGTACTTATTCAGATTATACTAATTAATGTAAAAAAAATTAACAACATCGTATCGTGCCTGTCATTTAGTAAAAGTCATTTTGAATTCTAACAATACAGAAAATTTTGTAATGTTTACAATAAACATTATGCACAATGCGCGAAATGAAAAACGCACCACCCTGAATAACTTTTGATCTCGTTATTAGATGTTCACGTTCTAGGACTCAATCTTAATGGCTTGAGGAGGTGACTTGAAATATGGTAATCAATTTGCGCAGACGATATTTTAACTTAGAAAATTAGATACAAAAACGTACTTTCTCTGAGTAAGCCTACTTTTTCCCCGACGGATTCAGATGTCTAACCCCCAAAATATAGGAGGATAGTCGCTATCTGGGAAATATGGTCCCAATAGTTTGATCAGGTGACAGTTTCAAAGTTTATATGTTTTTGAAACTTAAATTTAGTTTCATAAGCAGAACATAGCAAATCATACATTTTGCTCTTTTTCCGTTTTTATTTAAATGTTTTTTTTTATATCATTGGTAATTTACAGTTTTTGAATAAATTAGACGAATGTAATAATGCTAGACTTTGATGAGTTTAATTACCAGCTTTAGTTGGTATAAATCTAACTTAAACTCGGAGCTTTTTAATCTTTTTTGTTTTGAAATCTTAATTTTCTTATTAATTGGGAAAATCCTTATTTTTTTTAATAAGTTATGACTGTATTATTTATTCAATAGGATTCCAAAAATAAGCTTTGAGATCGGTGGTCAAAAAACGGGCTGTTTAAAGGCTTCAAAATGCTTCTTTTAACAAACGAATTATCGACGTACCTAAGTGGGTATTGTTGCGTATTTTCTTAAAGCAAATAAAGAAAGACTAAGATATATCAAAACAAACGTATTCATTTATCTTATAGAAGTTGATAGCAAAACACAGCCTAATAGTAAACATGGATTCCAAGCAAAATTAAGCAATCAATCATTCTATGGCAATATAAACGTCAACAGTTTTTTCATTCTCAGTTTTCTTCAAACAAGACCAAACCTTTAGAACAAAATTTCCAGTAATCCTCGGCATTGTTTACAACCTCAAAACTCAATTTCTTCCCTGAACGCATTCTGGCAGCAAACCGTCTAAGTTTGACATCGAACATTCAATCCACTTTAACCATTTAAAAGGATCAGCGAATTTTTATTAATTCCGAGGCCGTTCTTCTTTCGCGAAATTTCCCGAAATAACTTCCACCGAAAGAAAATCTGATACCGATGCTCCCTTACGAAATTTAAGTTTTCCAGCTTCCAGCTTAGTTTAATCTTACAGCAGTTTCTCTCCTATCAAACCATTTTAACGGCTAAGCCCCTGGCATAAATTTTGACGGCATAAAATTCGAAGCCGACCCTAATCCGGCTTGTCCTCATCATACCCCCGTCCCTAGCAAACACCCCTCGTCCCCTCCACCCTTGACTTGTCATGCAAAATAAGCTCCAGGCATTGATTAACTCTAGGCCGCCAGGAAATATTAATATATTCTGTCAGAAACTTGACTCTGTTTGTCAATTGGCAGTGGATAAAGCAGCCATTTTTCATGTCGCATGGGTTGAAAAATTTTCTATTTTCCCTTTCTAAGTTCAGTTTTGTCAACAAGATTGGCGTCTAAAACGTGGAAATTTTATACAATTTATGTGCGGCAGAGAGTTTAAGTAAAAATTAGACACACAGTTTTCATATGAGTTGTTTTCTTTCAACGGTATTGTAAGTTTTAAAAATTTTAAGAATATGGTAATTCACAACTGAGTTTGTGTTGTTTGATTTGTTAAAACAAATTACGCTCGTGCTTTTGAAATAAGACAGATTATAAACTAGATTTAAGAATGTCACTTTTTTTTTTACAGCAGTGACAGCATGACATAAAGAAAATAATTAGAAACAAGAAAGGAACTGGCAGATTTTATCGAAAATAACGCGTAAGTACAGTGCACAAAATAAAAATGGACCACTCTGAATAACTTTCGATCTAATTATCAGATTTTCACGTTCTAGGACTCAATCTTAATGGTTCAAAAGGGTAACCTCAATAAAGCCAATTAATTAAATCAGACATCAGACAAAAAAACGTATTTTTCTGATTAAACATAGTTTTTTTCCGAAGGATTCGGATTTTTAACCTCCAAAATATAGGAGATAGCCGCAATCTAGGAAATATGGTTCTCAATAGTTTGGACACCTTGATGGTATTTTTACTTCATGGGTATTTTCTATGAGAACTTGAATTGAAAAATTTATGCACGCTATTATAAAATTCGTTTGTCCAAAGATAATTTCACGCAAGAAGTAACTTTCAGTAAATATTTATTGATTTTTATAATTTTATTTTTTCGAAAAAACTTCGTAAGGAATACAATATTTTGAATCATTTTAAAGATTGTAAATCTAAACTGGATAATACAAAACTTGGGTGAAATTGGTCGAATAGTTCCTGAGATATCAAATTTTAAAAATAAGTACATACATATCCGTTACAATCTGAGACCCGATTATAAAGGTATTAAGCTTGCTAAACTTTTTGAAATTATTGAAAGTTATAAACCTTTTTATCAGCTACAATTTTAATCTATTACCGTATAAACAACGGGACTCATTTTCTAAATTCCACACAAGATAGTCGTTGGGGTTATTTCATTGTATCATGAATTCCAGACATTCTTAATAAAAGAGATAAACAAAAAATTTTCTCCCTTATTTCAAGCTATTCCCAATTTGTTAATTTAAGGTACTAATTTCTAAACTTCCAATACCACACTGCAAAAATATAAACACCCAAGTTTCAAACCTCAATTTTCAATTCCTAAATCAGAATTCTAGAATCTCAACTCACAATTCCTTATTATCAACTCTAGACTTTCGGGCTTAGTTGGCAGGGCGCTGGATTCATGTTCGTGAGAACGGGAGTTCAAATTTAACTGACTTAAGACTCCATGTGTAGTAAATGGTAACGGGTGCATGTTAAATCTGACGGATCACAAAGTCCTCTATGTTCCCATAACAAATTATACCACCGGGGGTACTCAATTTGAGATGGATTGTTCTCTGGTTCACGTCAAAATTACGATATGTGGATGAATGGGTCCGCCTTATAAACGCTTGTGACGTATGAGTATGGAATTCAGAAGTCGAATTCTTGACCACAGATGGCGCCACTGAAAAACAAGAGCATTCGAACTGCCTTAATGACCTATGACAACAACACCAACTTTTAAACTTCAATTCTGTAAATTCAATTCCAAATTCTCAAACCTCTATTTGTTCACTCAAGGTTTAATTTATACATTCTTACATTGAAAGATTCATTTAATGATATATTCATTTTTTAATAATATGCATTTTTTTTTTTTTTTTTTTTTTTTTTTTTTTTTTTTTTTTTTGCCTGGAGAAAATCCAAATGAAAAAATAGGCTCTAAAATCTTTCTAGAAGCTTCGGCACAAGAGTTAGATTTTTAATGCTTAACAAATGAAGAACATTTTAGCCGCATTATTAATAAAATCATTTTCATCTTTGTCTCATTGACTAGACTCTATTTCTACCAAAAAAAAAAAAAAAAACCCTTAAAAGAAAGCACTTGTTTACGATCATTGTTCAAGATCATAGTTCTTGATCAAGATCATAGCAGTTTAGTCCAATTTTTATCTTAGCAGGATCAGAAAAATGTGGTTTTTAATTGAATATCTGATTTAAAATATCTAGTGTTACAAGTTAATGTTCATTTAAACATTAAATTAAGACCTGACGAACTACTTCAATGCTTAATAGTATAACATTATTAAGAAAATACTGTTAAAAATATTATTAAGTAAATACTGTGAAAATTATTACTTACAAAGACATATATTTGTAAGTAATAAGTTTTGAATGATTTCATGATGAAAATAATTTCGAAATATAAATGGAAACAAGATTAGAACAGAAATACGAATAGAAAAAAGAATGAAATATTTGTAAATTTTAATAAATACTTTTGTAAAATACTTTTGATTGCCACCTATAAATTTCAAAAAATTTAAGATTATATTAAATTAATTATAGCTTGAATATTAAAACTTAAAAAGCCGTTTACTTACATTCTATTATTTTTAAACTTTATTTTACCGATGTTTCTACCATCATATATTTTTCATAAGTTATTTATCATATTTTTTCATGTTATTAAAATTATATTTTTGAGAAAAATAAAATAAAATTTTACCAAAAACTTTTTACTCTGTCCCAATTTTTCTTTTAGGCTTGAGCGTAAGACTGAACGTTTTTTGTAGTTTAATCAAAAAAATAATGAACGTAGAATCGTTTATCGGAATGTTATAATTCAGTTGAAATTACTTAATTTCTTTTTCGATTCTAAGTTTATGCATGTAATTTAAGAATAAAATTTATAAATTTATGTATGTATATTTATGTATATATACAGTTTAAGTAAGAAACTAATGAAGATAGGTCTATTTTACGAAACATTATACTCCGCTTAAAATAAAAAGTTTACGCATGTATTTATGTATAAATTTATGTATGTACATTCGTTTATGCATGCAGTTTAATCAAGCAATCAATGAGCGTAGTTTTTTTTTTTATCGAAATGTTATTCCATTGAAAATATTGAAGAGAAAAGCTATGTCATTAGATGTCTAGGAAAATGTTATTACTAATTTTCAAAATGATCTCGACAAATCTAATAATTCTAATACCAAAAATAGTTTGTTTTTTTTTTCAATTTTCAAACATTTTTTTACGCAGTTTGATTTATTTTACAATGGATTAAAAATTATCCTGCAGATTTCATTTGTATTTTAAAATTGGGATTAAGGAAATAACTGCACCAAAATGAAATGGATGTTTCAAAAAGTGTCAACCCCTCAACCAAAGGTAATTAAAATTTAGGCATAAAAGTACTAAAATTTAGTTTTTATTATTGCTTAAAGGAATTTGATTTTTTTTCAATTTTTATGAAGTTATCAAAATTTGAAGTAGTCTTAATTTGAATCAGCAACTATTTGCATAATTAATAACTTTTTTTTCCTTTTGAAAAATAAACTTGGTAAAAAATGTGTCATTTAGCAACTAGTTTTAGAATTAATATTTTTGTGTGATTTAAAGTGGTTAGTTAAAAAGCTGATTTAAATAAAAAAAATTCTTAATTCTCCATTGTGTTTCATAAAAGTAACTCTAACACTAATGTTTAAATTTTAAAAGTAAAATACAGTACTTGAAAACTATATTATTATTTTTTTATTCAATAAATCACAAGGAAATTATAATCTGTTCATATAAAAAAAAGCTTTTTCAATATATTTAATAATTAATGATTAAGTTATAATTCCGTAATTGATAAGCTTTATGGTTTTTTATTTTATTTATTCAAAAAATTAAATTGAAAAAATAAAAAATGAAAACAATTTCACGCTTTTAAAGTTAAAGGAATACAAATCTTATCACATTACAAAATACTGAATACATTTAAAAATAAATACCAAAAGGTCTATAAAATTCTAATAAATATCTAACATCTTCTTGAGAAATCAACAATTCGATATGGTGCATCATTAATTTAAAATTTGTTGTAGTTTTATTTTAACGTAGATGTCAACTCGCCAGGAAATATATAAGTTACTTAAATGAATAGACCAATACATGCTTCTACGACAGAGAATTCAGCGTCTCTTCCAACACGTTAAGCAGACAAGAACTTATGGTCGCTATTTAGACGTAAGGAATTGATTTTATGTTCCTTGGGTGTGATACTTTTCTTAAAATATTTCCTCACTAATTATGAGAGCAAAAGGAGTTAAGCAGAAACTTAGTTACTAACTCCAGTCTTTAGATTACAGTCAGTAACTCATTAGAGTCCTGCTGCTCAGCCGAAATCCTCGATACCGGATAATAAATCCGTCACGTGCTGTTGTCAGACTCCCCAAAGTGACGTCACGTTTACAAGAAAGTAGTCATGGATGGGTCCTTTATCGCCGCAATGAGCTGCAAGCACGGACGTCGTTAGAATTTGAATGGTATGCATAAGCTGGGGAATATGTTGAAGAACTTCAAGCTTGAATATGTTTTGCAGGTTACCGAATAAGTATTTATTGCACTAATTAAAGGTCCCGCGGGAAAACTTAATAGGTTTAGGTTTCAACGTTGGTTTGGAATTTGTGATTAGGTGTACTGTAAAAGCCGATAAAATTCTGATACTTTTCTATGTTATGTTGAGAAAATATTTGACCACTCAAGTTCACTTATCATGATCATTAATATGGTTGTTGATGCCATAATTCCTTAGAGATAAATTATTAAAATAACAAACTATAAACTGTTTGTAGCCTTTCGAGAGCCTTAAAATATTTTAATTCTTTTTATGTTTGAGGACACGGAATTTTAGTTAAGTATTCTACAGTGATTAAAACTGTTCTTAAATTACAATTTTTAGTTATGAATATTGTTTAGAAAAGTTACTTAATTATGGATTCCGCCATGGAACAACACTTAAAACAGTTAGTTGCACATGAAATAAAAATATGTTTTTAATATTTAAGCTTTCCAGGATGTTGATTTTTACAAAGAACAATTATTTTAACCTAATCTCGAATAATGTTCTTATCATTAAGGAATTATTAAATAGTTTTTGCGCTAACTATTATAAGAACAGCATACTTTTTGTGTTAAGGTTTTTTAAAAAATGAATTAAATAATTAACTGAATAATATATATCTTCCTTGGAAAAAGATTTTTGCACGCGACGTTTAATGATTTTTTTTTAAAATAATGTTTTAAAAATAAAGTTCCAATATCGAAATGGAAAATAGGAAGGGTAGCGACATCAAATTTGAGAGTATGCGTAAGACAATTTTTTATTTAAGAAAACACTGCAACTATCCAGTGATGGTCATTTTTGTACGATAAACAATAAAAATTCACTCATACTAAAAATACTTAAACAATTATTAAATTACAACTTTTAGCTGAGAATGTTATTTAGAAAAGTCATACTATTCAGCCTCTGTAGGGACCATTCAGACTTTTACAGTGACTTCATTCAGTTTTACGTAAGCAACATTACTTAATGTCAGATACTAATATTGTATTTTCCGAAGCATTTAAAATTTAACTATTCTATGAAATAATTAGTAAATATTAAAAATGCTTAGTTTATAAGAATTTTCCCGTTAGTTGAATCCACTTCGAATTTTATCAGCAATCAAATGTCCCCATAGGAAATTGCGACCACGCAGAATTTTGTAAATATTTTTTGGAGGCTGAATAGTATGACTTTTCTAAATTATATTCACTATTAAAAGTTGTAATTTAGGAATAGTCTAAGTTCCATCAGTATCAATGAAAACATTAAGCACGTTAACTTAAATTAACTTACTGTCACCACGATAAATTTTTCTTTATTGAGTTGTAAGCGACGAATTGTTGCCATGTCATATTTACAAAGAAAAAAATTGGTACGCTCTTTGAGTATACAGAAATAATTATTGAAATTTGCGCATCTGTGTCACAATGTTGTTCACCCTCAAAATTTATAAATTTTGCATTTTTAAAGGAAATATTTTTTTTATAAGTACATAAACTGTAAGAAAATACAATTCGCGATCGCAACGCTCGAGTACGCCGTCTAGCGGGAGCCTGTAAATATTGGACATTAATTTATCACGTTTTCATTTAGTTCCATCAAAGTCATTGANTTATAAATTTTGCATTTCTAAAGGAAATATTTTTTTATAAGTACATAAACTGTAAGAAAATACAATATAAGAGCATTCTAGAGAGTCAAAATTGGAAGAGAAACGACAATAGAGCGCCTATTTCTTTACAAAGTATAAAGATTACTGGAGAATTTTATTGTTTTTTCCTACAAAAATAGCCATTTAGTTTTGGTATGAGATTGAGGCTTCCTCTTGAAAACCAGGAAGAATGTTGTGTGTATAAATGGAGATAATTTACCAGCACATTTATCGGTATTTAAAATTTGATTTATTTTTTGGGAACATTAAAGTTTTTGTATTTTAAAAGCTTTAAATTTGTGATGTTTTTAATAAAAATTTAATTGCTCTCTAAAAAAAAACATAAAGAGTTGATTTTGTATTTTAAAATAATTTTAAAGCTTAAAAATATTTTTCCTTTTGTTTTAGAAAACTTACCCGTTTGTTTTCAAACTTACTTCTTCAAAACATTTTATAAAATTCATATTAAATCCTATAATTGCATGTTTTATGCAAAATATTATAGGTTAATTTGGTTAAGCGTAGGTCAAGTGAAGATAGGTTTTATATACATATAGAAAATAAGACAGATAGACTATTACAAAATGAGCCAAAATTATTTTTAGAAAAAATAATTCAGTTCAATCAATTTCAATGTAGTAATGCAAAAAATCATGATTATATATGTAAAGTCCATTTTTATATAGAAAAAGTTATAACTCTTTATTATTAAGTATTGAAATTTATTATTAGCAATGGAACTGTTGTTCTTGACGTATGCCTGTTTAGGAAGGGGGGGTGCGATTGTTCTTTTTTTCCCAGTGGCGCCATTTATGGACAAGAATTCGACTCCTGCCACACCATTCGTCGCACCCGTTTATAGGGCGGACCCATTCATACATCCATTCATCCACAGATCGTAATCTTGACCTGAATCAGAGAATGATCGATCTCCAATCCATTACCCCCAGAGGTACTGATTTGTTATGGGAACATGGAGGACTTTTGCGACTCGACAGATTTAACGTGCATCAGTCACTTTACAACACGGCCGGCGGGGTTCGAACCCACGAACTGTCGGACATGGGCCCAGCTCCCTACCGACCAGGCTATTCCGGCCCAGCAATGGAACTAATGGAAACATGTAAGTCTACATCATAAAAGTTATTGTAAATTATTTGAAAAAATTAAAAATAAAAAACGAAAAACAAACCAGAATACTGTACAGTTTTAAAGCAAATATAGATAAACTAACTTATTGAAAAACAATAAAATATCAATCTTTGATTTTTTCAACTGATTGTCCAGTTTCTTATGGCATAACAACCAATTTAATTAGGTGTTTGTCGTTATGAACTAAAATCCTTTTTCCAGTGAAATCCCTCCAAATTTATGAAAATAAAAAAAGAAAAACGAGAAATTATAGATCAAATGTCCTATTCCACACACGAAATATGATAATGGTCATAAAAAATTGAAAGAAGAGAGAGAGAGAAGGAAAAAAAAAACTTTTATAACCTTTCATACACTCCATTCCCTCTAACATCTTCCCTTTTTCCATCATCCCCCGCATCCATCTGACACAATCGTACCTTTTTAGCTCCTTTTTAATGCTCCATAAAACAGAAGGCAGCAAAGAGCACGCCTGCAGGGATTATTTTAATGTCTTTTGTCCTTATCTCAACCTCCGAATGTAGGGAATTAAAGTCTTAAGAGACAGAAAAGTGGACGTTTTGATGGCAAGCAGGAGATTATTTTCCCTCTAGCAAAGACTAACAATTAATAGCAGGGAATTTGCAAGGTAATGAGAACGAATGATTTTTGAACAAAATCCCCAACAATTAAGATTATTTTTTTCTTCTGCATCCAAATTTTAAAGTGAGAGTTAATGATTTGGATGGATGCAGATAAAATGATTTCATCAAAGTACAATAAATATTGCAGAGACGGTAGCTATAATCCTCTCTATCTAACCTTTTCTGTGTGTTCTACTAAGTTTGGGGCCAAGTGTTCTAGATGCGAGACTTAATGAAATGGACTCCTGGAGTGGCACTTGTATTTAATTACCCACATGTTGCTCAGGAGCAACGAGGGTAATGAATACTCGCAATTAATGGAATGCACAACTAATTGATGAATGCTTATTATTAAAGTGGTTAAATGTTCGATATTATTGCTCGGAATAAATTGGGTAATTAAATGAAATTTAAATTAAAGGTATTGATATCGACTCTTATGTTCGAAAATCGACAAATAACTTTAAGTGTGTTTACTATTGATTTGTTTAAAAATTTATAAGAGTTAAATGATTTTTTTTAATGATTTGAAGCATTGTTTAAAAATTTTCTAGTGTAGTAGAAAATACTTTTGAAATTTTGTATTTTTAATCTTCAATTAAATTAAAATAATATGAAATTTTCTTAAACTTGTGGGAAAAAATGTAATTTACAATTGAGATTTTATTTTACTTCCAATTGTAAAGGGCTTCAAATAATTTTTTCTTCAAACATAAACTTTTTAATCAGAATTAGATAATTAATGTAAACCAAGTGAACTTCTTAAGAAGTCAGAGCCTTCATCTCCCGAGGAGGAGACCCAGGGTCGAATCCTTTCGGTGGCTTTTTAATCCGAATTCTGATCCCAGCTCGCACCGAACAGAGTAATGACGTAAAACATCTTCAGTGGTAAACAGATCGTTGGTTAGAATAACTTGTCCTCTGGCTAACCATGGCAAGTTTTCCTGATTTTCCTCTACACGTAACTCAAATACGGGGTAGTTCCATCAGAAAGTCCCTCAAGAAAGCTATTTTGCCCCAATGCTTGATCCAGGAGTTCCCTTGTCTTCTTAGTTGTGCTCAAAATTAAAAGGCTTCAGAGTTAAACAATTATTGTAATTAACTCAGAATTGGATCAGCTGTTCAACGCCGGTTATAAAATGAAATAAAATATCTTTAGTAGATTTGTTTCAAGCTTCATAAGAATTAAATGATGTTTTAATGAATACATCGAGATAAATCAGTAATCAATTATGTAATACTTTCAAAAATTTTTAAGTCTTCATTGCCTGTATATTAATCAAAGTTTCACAAAAATTTCCTGAATTTCTAAAAAATGAATAAATAAATAATTTTTATTATCATTTCTGACATAGCGTCTGGTCTACCGGACATCATCTTTAAACATATATAACTTTATTAATTTAAACAAAAAAAAGTCTAGCTGACAAATTTTTCCACGTATTAGGTGTTATTCATGTTTTATTTGCCATGTGCAATAACTTTTTTTTACATTATCCTTAAAAAATCATCTTTTTTTAAAAATCACTTCCCTTCGAACTAAGCTTTATTTCGTGTCTGACACTCTTATAAAATTTTTTTACCGTTAGCAATTTAATTTCAAAACTATTTTTAATCTTAAAAATAGTTTTTATAATTTTTACAAATCATTCCACTGCAATAATTCTACTCAATATTATCTGTATTGTCTTCCATGTGTAATGTTTTCTGCATTTTTAAATATATATATACCTATTTATCTTTGTGAAAATCACATCCTTCTACAAAATCCAAAATCCTCTTCCAACGGAGCTTTATTTTGTTTCTTATATTCTTATTCGAATTTTATTTCTACAAGCATGTTTCTTCCCATATCTTACGGGGTTGGATTCCATTGTTAATCTCTCGTCCTGTTTGACAATGGATTTTACGTCCCGTTTCTCAAAGATAAGGAGTTCCATTTTTGAACTTTAGCAGTACAAGATTATTCAGGAAAGAACTCAGAACAAAATCGAAGAGCAAAGAAGTATCTCTTTTTTAGAATACAAGCTGAGAGAGTGAAAGCAAACGATATCGTTCTTTGTAAAGAAAGAAAAATTCGAACAGTCGGTGGTCGTCAAGCAAGAACTGCAGACGATGTCAAATACGAATGTCAGATTTTGGAAAACTTGGAAACACTCGAAGGAATAGCATTTCTTCGGAGTGAAAACGATTTCGAAAAAGTTTTGAGTTTAGATGTCGTATCGCTTCTCGCATAGAAAAGAGATAGAAATGGCAGACGACCGGTGATAACAAACAAAGAAGTTTAGGATAATAGCCGTGAACTTGTTTTTATCATGTTGGAAGAAATTGTTAGAAGTATTGAAAGAAGCTGTGACGTGAGTTGCATTTTTTTGAATTTGTTGCTATATAGGTCCTTCAGTTACAGTGACTTTTTTCGAATTTCCAACAGAAATTTACATTTTAACACTTGCTGAACCGTAAATATTTTTGACATTTTCAAAGTTATGACGCATGACCACGAAAAAAAATAATTCTGTTCTTGTTCTGACACAGTAAAGGAATCTTTATGCACTTGAAGAAAATGCTGACCGAAGAGCATTTATCTAGCGTGAATTGGGCAGAAGAAGCTAGAACCAATTGAACTGAATAAAATTAAATCAATTTTTTAAAAAAAAAAAAAACTATATCAGCTGTTTTTATTTATCTAGAAGAATCAATAAATTTGTTCACACTATAACATAGTATGAATTTATGAATCTATATCCAGTGGTTTGAAATTATCCGATTTCGATATTTTAAAACTGAAGAAGCTAAATCGAACAAAATATTCAGTTTGTTTAAAGTTAAACATAGAAATACCACCTTTGTCATAAGCACTATGTTCATTTTCAGTGCCTGATTAATCCCTAACCGAAATTTCCAGGAGTCTTTTAAATTTTGTTATTTTTTTTGTTTGTCTTGCAGATCATTTATTTAAACTATGTGTTAATAAGATTAGAATAAATATAAATTTAAATTTACTTACTTAATCAAATTTCTTTTGTTATAACTCACTCAAAAGTATATAAATACGATGTACTAGTATATAAATACTAGTAGTATATAAATACGATGAATATTTGATTCAAAGTAACGATCATTGTGAACCACCGCAATTCTGTGTCTAGCCTTCATCTTCGGATTTTTAAATCAGATTCCATTCATATCGTTGCTACGGTATTCTTTGAATAAAAAGTTGATTTTAAGTTACTTCTGCTGAGATATCATGAGACAAAGCGCATTCGTTAAATTCATCTGTAAGAAAAGTATTTTTTTAGTTAAAAAATTATTTACAATGTAAAAATTCCGGATAAAATTACAAAAAGTACTGATCAGTAAAAGGGTATCAGTAAAAAGTACTGATACCCTTAAGGCCGGTACTTTTTTCCTAAAACCCATTTTTACCGTAAACTTTTAACAAGTAAAAAAAAGAATCTGATGTACCATAATTTTTACAGTAATATTTTCAGAATCACTGTAATTAAGTAAATAATACTGTAAAAATTATTACTGTAAAAGTATGGTAATAATTTTTAGAGTAATATTTTCAGAATCACTGCAATTGAATAAATAATACTGTAAAAATTATTATCATAATTTTTACAGCAATACTTTCAGAATCACTGTAATTAAATAAATAATACTGTAAAAATTATGATATAAAATTTTACGGTGTAAAGGATTTTACGAATGCTGCATCACCAGCCAAGTCAGAATAAAATTACTTTTACTGTAATTTTATTCTGAATTTTTTACAGTGACTTCATTCCGTTTTACGGAAGCAGCATTTTTTAATGCCAAATACTGATATAGTGTTTTCCAAAGCATTTGAAATTTAACAATTCTATAAAATAACTGGTTAACATTAAAAATGTTTAGTTTATAAGCATTTTGCTGTTAATCGAATAAACCAAGAATTTTGCATATATATGTTATAATGGGGAATTGTAACAACGCAGAATTTTGTATGCCTTTTTAGCAAGCTGAATAGTGTGACTTTTTTAATCACATTCACTACGAAAATTTGTAATTTAAGAATAGATTAAGTCCCCTTAATATAAATAAAAATCCTGTATCCACTAACTTATAGTCACTACGATGTATTTTTCTTCAATAAATTGTGAACGACAAATTGTTGCCGTGTCATATTTGTAAAGAAAAAAAATTTCACACTTTTTGAGTATACAGAAACAAACATTGAAAATTGCGCTTTTTGTGTCACAATGTAGTTCACCCTCATAATGTATAAATTTAGGATTTTAAAAGAAAAATATTGTTATTTATTAGTTAATAAACTGTAAGAAATTGTAATGTAGGAGCATTCTAGGGTGTTTAAATCGGAAAAGTAACGACAACAGAGCGACTATTTCAGGACAAAATATAAAGGTTTCGGGAGATATTAATTGTTTTCTCACACAAAAATGGTCATTTAGTATGGTAACGCTATCAGACTAGCAATTCTTCTTGAAAACCAATAAGAACGTTTGTAAATAAATGTATATACTTTACTAGCAAATTTATCAGTATTCAAAATTGGACTAATTTTCTAAGAACATTAAAGTATTTGTACTTTAAAACATTCAAACATTTTATGCTTTGAATAAAAATTTATTTTTTTTAAAAAAGTACGTAAAGAGTTGATTTTGTGTACTAAAGTCATTTTAAAGCCTAAAATTATTTTTCCTTTTGCTTTTATGAAACTTACCCGCTTTATTAATAACTTCTCAAAAATATTTTATAAAATTCATATGAAATCTTATCGTTTTATGTTTTATACTTATGAAAAATATTACAGGCTAATTTTATTAGGGTTATGTCAAGTGTAGATAAGTTTTGTATAGAAAATAAGACAAATCTGATTAGATAATATATTCATTTAACAAGAGTTTACAATATGAATCAAAACTATTTTTAGAAAAATTCCTTCTGTCCAATCAATTTCAAAGAAGGGGTACGTAAATAATGATTATCGATGTAAAGTCCATTTTTATGACAAGTTTAAATGACTTGCAAGGAAAATATTACACGCCATGCCATATATTTAATAGTTTTAAGAAATTCGAATAAGAAAATCCTTCATGAACAATATAAAGTACTTAAAAAGACATATCAAGTACAGAATATAGATTACACAGGGGAAAACTCTGTTAGTCTCAATTCAAATAGTTGCACTCGAGATAAGTTCCGAAGAGCTCTGAAAGCCACTACTTGAAAGTAACAAATATATTGGATGAGGGAAAGAGTCTTTGAAACGCCAACAATTTCCTTATTAATTCAGTGAGATGCATTTTCTAATAAGTGTAGAAACACTACAACGTTAGTCTAACTGATTCATCCAGTTTTAAAGAACTTTTTATTTACAAACACGTGGTAAAATGATGGGCAATTCATGCAAAGATACTACATACACTTATCAATTTTCAGGTATTTTGCTCGGTTTTCAGATTGCGATTGAAAATGGCCTAAGACATGTTGAGAATATTGCTGAGCCTGACTTTAAGCATATATGGATACTGACGGATAGCAAATCTTCAATCCCAGACCTTAGCAACTGGATGAATGTTGGAGACAGGGCTGCGGCTTCAATTTTGGAGATGCTCCTCAGGCTCTCAGCGGACTTTGGGGTACACTTCCAGTGGATTCCATCACACGTTGGAATCAAAGGTTACGGGATGGTGGACTCACTGGCTAAAGATGCTTCTTTGGAACCTTTACAGCCAGATATACCTTCCACTTTCAATGAGGTATTTGCAGAGTGCAAAAAAATGCTTATGGACCTCTGGAGGGTTCCTCCTCCGCATAATTGGTAATTCAGAAAACGTCCTGGAGGTGCCTTGCTTTTTGAGGGACCTAGAAGCCAACAGACTTGTTTCTCTCGCTTTGCAAGTGATCACTTGAGGTGTCTCTACTATATGTTCAGATGGGAAGGACTTATGGACTTTGCAATATATGTAGGACTTCTCAGGCTTCGCCCGAGCATATTCTCAACTGTATCGATTCTAAGATCGACGAGGTTTTTTCAAAACCTCATCTGTTTTCAGACTTTCTGGACATTTTTGGACTTATGGATTTGGTATAATTGGGATGGACCTCTTGGGGATTAGAAACAACAACAACAGTTTCAGGTACTGACTCCAATATTTCAATAAATACATCATTTTTCAACCAGTATATATCTCAATGGTAATCCTATTCCATTCATACGTTTATTAGCATGTTTTAATGGTATGTTTCAATCAATGTCCATCGCAATAACAGCATAATTTTTTTTCAATTAGAGAAATATAAGTTCATTCCTAAACAAGTGGGATTGGAACGTCGAGAGGAGTTGTAGATAGATAGTGCTGCCAACTGTGTAACGTTTCGCCTCACTTACGTGCTTGTGATGGCGTTATAATAACTGCATGTGCAGCTAGTACTGTAGTTGTTGTAAATCAATGATTTCAATTGCCAACACGAGTAAAATTTTTGAACTAGCTGATTTTGATCACAGACAAATAGTAAGATCTAAACACTTAGATCGCGCCAAAATTGTCTCAGAACTAGGATTTTAAAGGTTTACAAATTTTTAGAGTACACCAAAAATTCAAGAAAAGTAAGGAAAATGCAAGCTATTGGAACAAACTGCAAAGGACCAATAACTTTTAACAAGTTTGGTGTCCGTAGCCAGCGTGTGTAAGATTGTACGTAGCAAGCTGTGTTGAACGTAGCCAGTGAGGCCAAACATTAGATTTGAGCAACGTAGCAACGAAGAACGTAGCATTGAGGCCAAACATTACGGCTGTCACCCAGCTGACGCAGAACGTCAATCGTAAAGTTAGTACTGATGTGCAATTGAAAAAACAAGGTAAGTGATTCATGTTGAATTTCGAAAAAAGTAGCTTGATACCTAATTTTTTTATGTAACTAATGCTATGAACGCTAAAATAGGATTTCAAGAAACTGATAAAACAAAATTTATTTTCGAAAACTTTTTTCGCAATATGTAGCTCATCATACAAAAATGCCAAATATATAAAAATCTCATTTCTAAATTTTTTGTTGCTTACGCCGATTTTTCTATCGCACTGGCAGACTAAACGGATCGCGCAACACTCAATTACCTTATTGACTTTAGGTTCCATAGAGCCAACTAGCTACTAACTTGCTATTCCTTATTCAATGACAAAAAATATATATTACGAAATTGTAGAATACTAAGAGGATCAAAAATTGTCATTACGTTTATGGATATTAAAAACGCTTTGCAAATCACTATATCTATTTGCAAATCAATATATTTGCATATCAATATATCTGCATAATCAGTATGATTTTGATGGATTAAGACAAAATTTTTCTTCTCTCCTGGACCATTTTAAGTTTTTCGGTTTTACTGTAGTATGCTATTTTTAACGTACCATACTTGTATACCATTTTAGACACACTAGTTGAAGCAACGGGAATGGAGCCTTTTTTTAGTTTTTGAATTCTTAAATTATTTTAATATGTATTAAGGTTTAATATGTTATAAACCATGAAACTATAGTCCATTTATAGTTTTACCAAATTCCTTATAGAGAATCACTTATGAATGAAATAGAACAACCAGATAGAAATTTCAAGGTATAGAGTATCAGATTGCAGTGAGGAGTCAAATATTGTTATGTACCCGTTCAGATAGTTCTACTTCGAGAGTAATTCCAAAGAGCATTCGATGCCAAATGCCACGGATCTATCGGATGAATGAAATTGTCTGTTGACACAACCATCTATTACTATTTAATTCCGGGGCGATGCATTTTATTGTGGGAGTTGAAACACTATTTCTCTATAAATACACCCTTTCCAAACATCCATTACCCTTTCGACGACGCAATAAAAGAAACAAAAATTACGGCACTGTAGAATGGTGAGAGGGAAAAAAAATTCATTACGTATTCTGACGTTAGAAGATGCAGTGAAGGGAAAAGAAATGAAATTGAAAGAAAATTCGCTCCTCGACTTCGGGGAAATTTGTGGGAAGGAAACCGGGATGTCTCCTGAGAAACCCAGGAAATGAAAAGAGCAGGAAGCCTGGAATACCCCTTTCACCCCACCTTCCAATCAGAAAACGTTGCCGTTCCCGCACAACCAAATAGTTCATTTCAGAAGGAAACAGCGGATGAGAAAAAGCGGTTGCCAAAACACTCTTCAGAAATTTTACATCCGCCCGCCGTATATATTTGGGGGAAAAAGAAGAATAAAAAAGAAGCGAGGCAATTCAAATGAGGGACTTTTCGCCTTTATGCATGGCCTCCATAAAACTCTAGCGAAAAAGGGAATATTAAAACTCTGTGACAATTTAACCCACAAAATAGCCACGCAAATTCAGATATTTAGACAAGCATATCAAAAAATTTATAAAGGACTAGAGCAATTATTTGCTACTTCAATTATTTTTAGTTTCATATTTAAAATTCAATATAAATTGGCTTATTTGATAATTGAGTTGAAGGATGTTTATTCCTTCCATATTCTTATTTAGATTTAAATACACGGATTCATCTTTGCATATGAATTAGCTCCATTTTAAACCACTTAATAATCGTTTTGTTTTATTTTTAAGAATAGCACACTAGTTGGTAGTTGGGTAGTAATTTGCCCATGATTATTATTATTATAAGACTTTTTTTAGCTTCTTTATACAAATACATAGGATTCTTCGTTACTTACGAAGTATTCAGCGTATGAGAGAATTAGTTCCACATATAGCCATTTTAGATTCAACTCATCTTTAGAGTTTAGTGTCTAAATCATCTTTAGAAACTGGTAAATTTGCATATGAATTAGTTCCACTTTGAACTATGTAAGATTTTTTTTCGTTTTATTTGTAAGAATAGCCCGAATTTTAGTAATTGGATTGTAAGTTGTCCATTGTTATTATTTTGATAAGGCTTTCCGTAGCTTTGTTAGTATTATATGACTTATACAACTATGTATGAATTCTTCTTTACTTGCGAAGTATTCAGCGTATAAGAGAAATTGTTGCACTTATGGCCATTTTAGATTCATTTCTTCTTTAAAGTTCGGTTTCTAAATCATCTTTATAAACGGATTCATTGCATATGAATTGTTTCCACTTTGAACCATTTAAGAATTTTTTTTCGTTTTATTTGTAAGAATAGTACACTTGTTAGTAATTGGATTGTAAGTTGCCCATTGTTATTATCATTTTTATAATGCTTTTTGCAGCTTCCTTATTATTATGGGACTTTACAAATATGTATGGATTCTTCTTTACTCAGAGAAGTATTCAGCGTATAAGAGAATTAGTTTCACTTATGGCCATTTTAGATTCATTTCTTTTTCAAAGTTCAGTTTCTAAATCATTTTTAGAAACAGGTTCACTTGCATATGAATTATTTCTCCTTTGAACCATTTAAGATTCTTTTTTGTTTGTTTTATTTTTAGGAATAGCACACTTGTTGGTAATTGAACTGTAAGTTGTCCATTATTATTATTATTATTATAAGGTTTTATGTAGTTTCCTTAGTACTATATGGCTTATACAAATATGCATGGATTCTTCTTTACTTACAAAATATTCAACGTATGAGAGAATTAGTACCATTTATAACCATTTTAGATTCATTTGATCTTTAGAGTTTAGTTTCGAAATCAACTTTAGAAACGGAGCCATTCGCATATGAATTGGTTAATATTTTAAGCATTTAAGATTCTTTTTTCGTTGTTTTATTTTTAAGAGCAGCACACTTGTTTGTAATTGGATTGAAATTTTTTCATAATTATCAAGTTTTTTTTGTAGCTTCTTTAATATTATATCGCTGATACAAACATATACGGATTCTTGTTTACTTATGAAGTTTTCAGAGTATAAAGGATTCAGTTCCACTTATAGTCATTTTAGATTAATTTAATTTCAATAAATCGAATACTTGTTTGATTATTAGATTGCAAATTGTTAATTTCTTCTTAATTAATATTCATCTTTCAAAAGTATACTCTCAGTTGTTTTTACTTATTAAGTTTTCAATGTATAAGAAGTAATTTTACTTTTAGTCATTCTGGTTCCAGTTTATCTTTAAGAATTCAACTTTTAATGGATGGTTGTATTTATTTAAGAGCACAAATGAAAATATCATCAAGTTTAAATAAAGATAAAAAGAACGTTAGTTTTTAAGGAAAAATAAGTAAATAAAAAGTCCTTCATTATATCAAAGAGGAAAAGCAAAGTTAAAATTTAAAGAATCTGGTTGAGAATTTTCTTTTAGATAAATGCCAAATAGTAAACATGAATTTTTAAGGAAAGACAATTAAAAAAAAGGCTTACATTTTATCACTGAGGAAAAACAAAGTCAAAATTTAAAGAATCTGGTCGAAAAATTTTCTTACCAAATATCATACTGTAAACATGAAAGTAAGGGAGAGTGGGGTCCATTGTAACATTTTTACTTAACTATTTTTAACTAACAAAAAATACAATATATTACTAGTATTAATTGACAGACGAGTAAAGTAGACTATCTTCTACTAGAAAAAAATAAATACCTTACTTTAAATGTTATTGTATTAGTTATTAACAATTTTTGACAGTTGTGCACTTGTTACAATTGTCCCCACTAACAGGGTCAATTGTAACAGTTCATTAATTCATCTAAANCTAGTTGGTAATTAGGTAGTAAGTTGCCCATTATTATTATTATTATTATTATAAGACTTTTTTTTAGCTTCCATAGTATTAGAAGGCTTATACAAATACACAGAATTCTTCTTTACTTACGAAGTATTCAGTATATGAGAGAATTAGTTCCACACATAGCCATTTTAGATTCATCTCATCTTTAGAGTTTAGTTTCTAAATCATCTTTAGAAACTGGTTCATTTGCCTATGAAGTAGTTCCACTTTGAAACATGTAAGATTTTTATTTATTTCTATTTTTAAGAATAGCACACTAGTTGGTAATTGGGTAGTAAGTTGTCCATTATTATTATTATTATAATACTTTTTTTAGCTTCCTTAGTATTATATGGCTTATACAAATACATAGGATTCTTCTTTACTTACGAAGTATTCAGCGTATGAGAGAATTAGTTCCGCATATAGCCCTTTTAGATTCATCTCATTTTTAGAGTTTAGTTTCTAAATCATCTTTAGAAACTGGTTCATTTGCATATGAAGTAGTTCCTCTTTGAACCATGTAAGATTTTTATTTATTTTCGATTTTTAAGAATAGCACACTAGTTGGTAATTGGGTAGTAAGTTGTCCATTATTATTATAAGACTTTTTTAGCTTCCTTTGTATTATATGGCTTATACAAATACATAGGATTCTTCTTTACTTACGAAGTATTCAGCGTATGAGAGAATTAGTTCCACATATAGCCATTTTAGATTCCTCTCATCTTTAGAGTTTAGTTTCTAAATCATCTTTAGAAACTGGTTCATTTGCATATGAAGTAGTTCCACTTTGAACCATTTAAGATTTTTTTTGTTTCATTTGCAAGAATAGCACACTTGTTAGTAATTGGATTGTAAGTTGTCCATTGTTATTATTATTTTTATAATGCTTTTTGTAGCTTCCTTAGTATTATATGACTTATGCAAATATGTATGGATTCTTCTTTACTTACTAAGTATTTAGCGTATAAGAAAATTAGTTTCACTTATGGCCATTTTAGATTCATTTCTTCTTTAAAGTTTGGTTTCTAAATCATTTTTAGAAACAGGTTCATTTGCATATGAATTATTTCCCCTTTGAACCATTTAAGATTTTTTTTGTTTCATTTGCAAGAATAGCACACTTGTTAGTAATTGGATTGTAAGTTGTCCATTGTTATTATTATTTTTTATAATGCTTTTTGCAGCTTCCTTAGTTTTATATGACTTATACAAATATGCTTGGATTCTTCTTTACTTATGAAATATTCAATGTATGAGAGAATTAGTGCCATTTATAGCCCTTTTAGACTCATTTAGTCTTCAGAATTTAGTTTCTAAATCATCTTTAGAAACGGGACCATTTGCATATAAATTGGTTAATATTTAAAACATTTAAGATTCTTCTTTCTGTTGTTTTATTTTTAAGAGCAGCACACTTGTTGGTAATTGGATTGAAAGTTGTTCATAATTATCAAGTTTTTTTGTAGCTTCTTTAATATTATACCGCTGATATAAAAATATACGGATTCTTGTTTACTTATGTGTTTATAAGGTATTCGGTTCCACTTATAGTCATTTCAGATTCATTTGATTTCTATAAATCGAATGCTTGTTTGATTATTAGATCACAAGTTGTTCATTTCTTCTTGATTACTATTCGACATTCAAAAGTATATTCGCAGTTATTTTTACTTATTAAGTTTTCAATGTATAAGAAGTAATTTTACTTTTAGTCATTCTGGTTCCAGTTTATCTTTAAGACTTCACCTTTTAATGGATGGTTGTATTTCTGTAAGAACCCAAAAGAAAACATCATTAAGTTTAAATAAAGATAAAAAACGTTAGTTTTTAAGGAAAAACAACTACATAAAAAGCCCTTCATTTTATCAAAGAGGAAAAGCAAAGTTAAAATTTAAAGAATCTGGTTGAGAACTTTCTTTTAGACAAATGGCAAATAGTAAACATGACTTTTTAAGGAAAGACAATTAAAAAAAAGTCTAACATTTTATCACTGAGGAAAAACAAAGTCAGAATTTAAGGAATTTGGTCGAAAAATTTTCTTTCCAAACATCACATAGTAAACTTGAAAGTATGCCTATTGCAATGTTTGCCCCCCCCCCCATCTTAGAATTTTAGAAACTTATTTCTAAGAATTTTGTAATTTTATTTTAATTCCTGCGTTTTTTGTGTAAAATAAAAAAAATGATTAAGGCCAAATAAATAACTTCAAGAAACTGAGGAAGAAAGATGTACTTTTTTAAATTTTTCGTTGACTTCGAAAAATATGAAGATGGTAGTCTACACCTCTTTAGGTTTTCCTCATTCACGTTTGACAAGTTTTGAGGGTGGGTGTCTATTTTTGAGCGCTTCAAACACATGTCGACTTTTAATACCATATTCTTATTTCTTGAAGCCAATGAAATTTTTAATCAAGTAAATATTTAAGTTTTTGTAAGGTATAAAATTTTTTACATCATTTTAAAGTTAGCAATTTTATTCAGCAAAATACTAAATTTGAGAGAAATCGGTTAAATAGTTTCTTAGAAATCGAATTTTAAAGAAATCGTATATTAAAATTCGATTTCTCACGAACTGTTAAACCTATTTCGCACAAATTTTGTATTTTGCCATGTAAAACTACATGCGTTGAAACGAAGTAAAAAATTGCATACCTTACAATATGAACTTCTTTCGACAATTATTAAATAAAATAATAAATATTTATTAAAATTTATTTTTTGCATAGAATTATCTTAGATTTATGCACTTAGAAGAAAAAGTCAAAACTGCTGGAATATGGAAAAATTTACCGTACTACTGGCTCTCTGAGAACGCAAAAAAGCTCGTGCTTTAGTAATGAATTTGGTAAAATTAACAATGAAATAAGTTTGTATAATATGTAATAAAATTAGGTAGGTTTATCGTTATACTTTAGAGGATGGATTGAAAATAATTTATTCGGTAAAGTTTACTTTTCAGTTAAGTATTTTTTACTAAATGTATAGTAATAAGAACTATAATTTTGAAAAACAGATTTTCTGATATACTGTTACCATTATGAACGGAAAAATTACCAAATGAATGGCTTAAATACCATATAATTTGCTTCTATTTACCAGAATTATGTTGTTTACTCCAGAAAAGCCATTACCTTACAATAAGGTAATTTTACCAGATTTTTTTCCCTGTGTGTTCGATAAATCTAGTGGTAACGGAATCTATAGCAAACTATAAAAAAAATTACAACTAAAAATTAAAATAATGACAGTACATACTGTTTGAAAAAATAATAGTTAATGTTGCACCGTTTAAGAGGCTCGTCACTTTTTCTATGAAAAGGTTTTCCTTCCCTTAGATATCAAGTCTCGATAATAATTTCAAGAATTTTTGGAGAATCCACTAAAAACTTTTCTTAAATTAGATATCAGTTCTCGAAAACAGTTTTAAGAATTTTTGGAGAATCCACTAAAAACTTTTCCTCAATTAGATATCAGATCTCGAAAACAGTTATAAGAATTTTTGGAGAATCCACTAAAAACTTTTCTTAAATCAGATATCAGATCTCGGAAACAGTTTTAAGAATTTTTGGAGAATCCACTAAAAACTTTTGTTAAATTAGATATCAGATCTCGAAAACAGTTTTAAGAATTTTTGGAGAATTCAATAAAATCTCTTCTTAAATTAGATATCAGATCTCGAAAACAGTTTTAAGAATTTTTGGAGAATCCACTAAAAACTTTTCACAAATTTGTTTTTAGTATTTCACCATTTATTATTTAAAAAACTAACAAGTTAATTTATACGCTAATAAGGAGAATAATAAGGGCCCAGATAAGAACTAGTAAGAAAAATGTTTTGTGTTTGCTTAGAAGTACACAAAAGTTTTATAATAGTCAAAAATTTCTTTATACCAAGTGTGTTGTTAACCAAAAAGGAGCTTACACTTCAAGTATTAACTTTATTGGTCTCCATAAACGCCCTATGAGGATTTTTATATATTTTTTTTAATATGTAAGACTTTAAAAAGTTTAAGTTTAGTGTCTTCATTCAAACATCTATAAACACTATCATCCCTCAAATATTCGGAAAAAAACTTAATTTTCGAATCAATTTTACGATTCCATGAGTACCAAATGACTACTGAAAGGATTTTTACTGCGTGAATTATAAGATTCGGCTCACAAAAGACAAAACTTTAGTAGATCCACAAGCCGAAGTTTATCAGACAAAACAAGAAATAAAGGAAAACTTGCAGGTCCTTAAATCTTTTTACCTCTGGAGATCCTCCACAAAGATAGGTCAAACATCGTTATCCAGACCTTATGGTATAAAATACCGTCGGCTGCTTTTCCAAGCGTATGGAGTATAAGTGAGTGCGATCTGTTTAGAAAGGACAGAGATCCAGTAAAACCACTATCTTAGCTCTGCAGTAAAACATTTCCTCGCAGCAATCCCACCAATCTCCCACCATAAAAGCTCAATCGCGAGGACTCTGTTGGACTTTATAACCTCTTGACCGAGATCTTTACAGCTTTCTCTTGAAGCATATGGCCCGGTTGGCCAGTACATTAGTAGAGCTCAATCAAGGAAAGGACGGGGTCTTCAGTTTTAGATATGCGGAGGAATTCTCTTCGCCATTGTGGAATTCCCGTTCATTTTACGAAACTTTTCCGATTAATCGTGATGTATCTGTCCTTTTATTAGTTCTGGATTCATAATGTTGTAAGAATGTTCCAGAAGTTGAGCTCCTAAATACAGGAATGCAAACAAATTTTATTTATGAAAACTCTTTGCATAAAATTACGTAGAGAAAGCCAATGTTGATAAATTTTGAATAGAAATATCGTTGAATGTTGATTTTAAGTGCATTGAAATATTTATAGTGTAAAGACATTATAATTTTAAGTAAGACATAATACCAACTTTAATTAAAAATATATTAAGCAATGTACCACGACAGAATAAGGAAAGATTAAAAAAATTGTTCATCCTAAAGATTATAAAAAAAATTTAAACAATTATTAAATCAAAAATTGAATATTTTCAGTCAAGATAATTGAATTAGCTGCTATAAAATACACTCTACAACAGGATAAGGCAAATAAAAGGACAAGTCTCCTTAACTTCAACAAAATAAGTCTGTGGCGGCCACTATGCATAAAATTTTCTAACTTATCCTAGACTGGGATGTACACACTTTTCTATGGAGGTTAGAGCATCCGTCTACAAGAGGTACTTGCTTCGAATTCTGCCGACAGGCAACAAACAACTTATTGACATCCTCTCCTTCACATAGGTGACTACGGATGCTCGAACATGCAATGCAATTATGTAACTTCACGCCAAATGGCAGTACTACACAGCATCATTTTGTTCCACGGCTTGCCTTGATTTGACAAACAAATCGCATGGTTTCACAATGTCATGGTCCGAACAGCACTGGAATGGTGACTTTTCTTCCGGTCTCTCAGTCTCGTAAAATGCTCACGACTGAAAATGATTCAGACTTTTGGCCCATTGGAGTAGGAGTGTGCGGTGTCCACTTTATTTGAAGTTTCCCAACTCACCCCCAGACAGGGGTGCACACCCTTTCCTAATGGTGGTTAGATCATCCAACGACGATCTCAAAGGTTTTTGGTTCAAATCCTGACAGGCAGCCAACAAATATCTCTATCTCACATACTTGCCTCCACAACTATCCCAACTGCATCGAGTTAAAGTACGTGTTAACTTAAAAACGATTGGAATATCTTTTAATTTTTAATGCAAAATTTAGAAAGGAAGAATTGTTTTTCAAATAAATATTTGTAGAGCTTTAAAGAAAAGGGTTTTATAGGACATTTTTTGAAAATTTATGAGCATGATCTTTTGAAAATTATGTAGCTCTTCCTGCTGATTTCAAAATAATTTTCCAATTATAAAAGGTTCTCATTTAATGAACTTTAAAAAAAATTAAGTTGTATGAATTCGCATATTATTCGGTCGTCCGAAAAGTGCTTGCCGGATGGAGCACCCAAAGATACGCCAAAAATATTCCAGTGGTATCAATTTACTGGTCGAAGCAGTTTGAAATTTTCCTAATTGCGCAACCACTTTAATTTTGATGATACTCATATAGCATGAATCAAACTTCTATATATGCACTGAGTTTCCAATTATTGAGGTGATCAAGAAAATTTAATTATACATTTACGAGAATTGTATTTTTTCGTATAAATTTTGCTAAGCAACAATGTATTTTTAAACCCAAAATTGAATTGTATTTCCGAATGTCGCATCTTCATCTACTCTGAACTTTTCATTTGTATTAGACATTTGAGGCTCGTATTTTTCTTTAGGATCAAGTGAAGAAAAAGAATCTAGCTTGTTAATATTTTTGTGTGTTTTAAATTACTTAGGGATTTAGAACACGCACATCAAAAGTAAACTATTTTCAAGCACGAATAGCCATTAATGGAGTTGTTTTGCGGTGCCTATTAATGTTTACAACAATAAGCAAAGCATACATATAGAACAAATGCAGAACATTTCATTTACAAAAAAATGTATCTTTTATCTGCTTTAGTATGATATTCGTCAAACTTTTAGAGAGTGTTTAATCGGTATTTTATGGCATTTGGTTGAATATTGACATGCCCAGACAAGAATAAGGGTGTAACGTCTATACATTTTCGAAAATTTTACACGTAGGCATATCGTGCAATATTTTTTTTTTAGTCCCGGAACCCACTATTTTTGACTAACACATTGAAAAGTGGAACCTGTATTTCCTTTAATCATCACTTGCACGCCCGTTGGTTGAGTGGTAGTGCTTCGTACTCCCGTGCCACAGGTCCTGGGTTCGATCATCGGGCCGGACAAAGGTTGCCTTAGCCTTTCATCCCTTCAGTGGGTCGATAAATGAGTACCAAGCATGCTTGAGAACTATACACTGGGGTTTCAGAGTTTGGCTGACCACCTAAGAGGAATATCTGCTCCTGCACCCCAGAGCCTAAGGTCAAAAAAACTGAGATGGGCACAGTAGGCCATGACACTCTATGGGCTGTCGCGCCACTGAGTTTAGTTTTATCACTTGTATCAGGTATCATTGATACTTTTCTCATTTCAGAACAACACTCCAATTTTTTATTGTCTTAATCATGTCTCCCTTTTCAACAGAACTTTATTATTCTATTTCCATTAAATTTTGAATTAAATTAATAAATAAAGATTTTCAAAGTGTGATGTGGTTTAAATTCCCCAAAACAAAATTAATTGGAATAATTTCTGATTAATGGAATCAAACGTTAGAATGGTAATCAATTCAAATCAAATTTATGTGTCAAATCTCTTTTCTGAAGCGGGGGAAAATAGTCAAGGAAAATTAATCAATTCAAAAATAAAAATTAAATTGAATAACTTACATCTTTCTCTAAGGATGTTAAACTAACCAAACAAAATATTTCGTATTAATTAATACTTCGTTGAACAAATTAACTATTATATATATATGCAGTGGTATTTGTCACTTTTTATTTGGTATCTTGCATTTTCCAAGAAAGTCGCAGACTAATGAAAGTCGTGACGGCTTTTCAAAATCAGGAAAAAAAGCGGGAAGGGAAAGTTAGCGTTAATTATCCCGAAAATCTTTTTTCCTACGCTATCTCCATAAATTAATATTCTGGTTGTCAACAAGGTATTTAATATAATAAAAGTGTTCTGACGGTATTTCAGGCAATGATAAAATATTTCTAAGAAGCTTTTAAACTTTTTTTTTCTACTTTTAGAAATTATTTACCTTATTTAGAAATTCTTTCAAAAAGATGAAAGGGAACTGTCAGCATTATGTTAAAAAGGTTTTGTTGGACGGAAAATGCTAAAACCGAGGATATTTCTTTTTAAAAATTTGAAGTGACGCGTTGAATCATTTATACGAATGTATGTTTTAGGTGGTAAAGTGGAATTTAATTTAAAAAAAAAATTATTTGAAATATTTACTCTTTTAATGTACAAAATTTATTATTTTAGAGACTAACTTAACTATAGAGTTAAGGTAGTAGTTAACTAATAAATTTTAATTATTTTATAAATTAAGACCCGCATTTTGTAATTTGTAATAAAGTTTTAATAAGATAAAGATGATATATAATATTTAATTTTTTAATGCATTCACACAAATACTAGATTCATTAAATCTATCTCTCATTCTGGTGTGGAGATTTCAAAGCTGTAATTAATTTTGCTCTTAATGCTACAGATTTTTTAAATGATATTTTTACTCCATTTTTTTGTTGAAAAGTGTGTATAAGTCAGATATATAAGTTCACGTAAATGTTGCGAAATGTTTTTAGAGGAGTTAAGGCACATTATCGGGATGAAAATTGCATGGAAGCCAATGTATGGAAATGCCGTCATACGCGACTAGCTGCTCTCCTCTATTACGACCTGTTCAAAATCACACGAAGAAACAGCTCATAATAGGGAAGCGTCTTTAGCTGTGCATGATTATATTTTCGGACATGGGTACCAATGCAATTTTAATTTTGATGTTGTGCTTTAATCCCTTTAGAAGTTTGTCACAACATTTATGCGACCCCTTGATATATATAACGTGTTTTAACTTGTACATTTCAACAGAAATAGACTATAAATATCATTGAAAAGTGTAGTTTGGATTGAGAGACCGATTCGAGACTTGAAATCAGCGACAAGAAAGCATCTAAGATCTGTTAAAATATTTTATACAACAGAAGACAACTTGCTTTTTTGACAGATAAGTACTGTTAGTTTAACAAATAAACTCTGTTACCTTAATAAAAACAATCTATAAAACAACATTGTTAGAATTGTGGTCGTGGGAGTAACATTCGTATGACCAGTGGACGCTGGGATTCGAACCTGGCCTATCTCATAGAGAAAGCGAGCTCTCTGTCCGCTGAACTATCACAGCTCTGACGTCTTTGTACGAAGAAATATTTTAAACTGTTTTTATCGAAAAAGTCTTACTTAAGGAAATAATATTCAAGTTTAAAAATGTTTAAAGCTAGTGTGGCACACCCACTTAAAAATGTCTGGCAACTTAACTTACCAAACATACCATATTCAAAGAAATATAATCAGGTAAAGTATGAATTTGACAATAAAATTGAATCAAGCTCTTTTCATACGAAGATCAAAACCGTGAAATAACTGCAGAAAAATAAGAACTGCTAAAGTATAGAAAACTATAGCAAAATGATTAAAAAAAGGTAGAGTTATCTTACGGTAAGCAAAACAGCATGGCAAAAACTAGAATTTGAACTGACTGTTTAAATCACTAATACAGAGAAAAACCGTTTATCAACGAAACAAAACCGTCAAATATAGAAAGAAAATCTGTTTTAAAATATAAAATTAGTTTTTTACAGCGTATGTCGCTTAAAGAATAGTGGTTGCTTAAAAATGATTGTTGATTACAAGCAAATAAATTTTCATTTATAGTATTTTCATCATTAAAATGTTAGTATTTTTTTAAAGTAAATATTATTACTTTTATTTCATTTTGATAATTAATATTGCATTTTGACTTGCAACTTTCAAATGCAACTTTTATTGCATTTTGATAATTAATATTTGAATATGTAAGTTAGTAGTTTTATTTTCAAAAGATTAGGTTAGGGAAGTAATGAGCTGTTTAGATAAAGATTACTTTTACAGACAAGATAAAAAGTTAGACACAAAATATGCCCGGCATGTTATAATATCCACAATCACATTATAGAAACCATTTTCAAGCAGATAGAAAAGATTTGATGTTTTTCTTTAAAAAGTTTAAAAATGATACTAAAACATAAAGATATTTTGTTCTGCGATGGAAGAAATAATAATATCAATTTATATGTTATCTGCAAATAAAATGTTATTTCTTAAATTTTTAAACTAAAAAAAAATTATTGAAAACTAACTTTCAAGTTTTGTAATACTCATAGCCACTTTTATTTTACTTATATTTAATTCTAAATTGTGATTTTTTTTTTACCAAAGAATTAAAAACAATTTCGGAAAACAACTTAAAACAAATAATTGAAAATAGTTGTTCAAGGCAGAGACAACAAATATTTTGAGAATTTTTGTTAAACTTTTATTAATGATTTCTGTCAGTGTTTAAATTAAGTCAATTTCAATTCAATTTTCCGAAATTAAAGTGAGTTAAGAAATTCAATTATGTTTAAGAGAAAATTTTAATCCTATTTCATAATTTATTATCATTTTTCGCTTCAGTGTATTCTTAAATTCATTAACTTGGCAGAAATGGAAAGTTACAGCAGGGAATCTTTATTTTTTTAAAAAACAAATTTCCTATTTTGTGCTAATATAATTAGTTTTAAATACCATTATTTGGATGGATAAATTTGCGCTCTTTTTACTTTTAGGTTCTCATTTTTAACGAGGCACTTTATGAGTCGAAACTGAAACATTCGTAATTTGTTTTAAGATTATTAACATAGGAACATGGTGACATAAAATATTATGTATTTTTCATAACACTTAAATTAGATCCAATAACAATGAATAACAGAAAAATATTTGATGTTTCGAAACTACTCGTATGAGATCTGGCTATGAGAGACAAAAAAGTTCCCACTTCCTGAGGGGTTGATACATCTCCCTCCTAAAACTATAACTTTTAGATGCTATATAAATAAAATTTTTATATTTTTTTTATTTTCAAGCAATTAGTAGCAAAATAGGTCATATATGAATTTAGTAATTTAAAATAGAAAATTTTTCATATTCTCTCAGGTGGGCATTACCTCCTTCCCTCTATAAACCCTCCCCATACTTTTTTGATACCTTCTAAATAACATTTTTGCACATATTTTTTTAAATCTATTTTCAAGCAATTAAAAGTTGAAATGTAACTGATCTAGATCCTAGTGATGAAAAAAAATATTTCAAACTCCTTGACCCTTACCCTTCTTACACTCTGATAAAAAGATCACAACTAAACTTTCAAAAGAACTTAAAAACATTATATATATTTTAACTTTTATATATTTTTCATTTTATTCTAACTTTTTAAAGTAAAAACCTTTCACCTTTTTTTAGTAACACCAAACTGTTATGAAGTTTAGCAAATATTTTCTCTCTAAGAAGAGACTAAACGAAAAAATGAATTCGATTCAAGTCTTGTGAATCAAATGGTCATTTATTCACCAGAAGGTCAGGAAAATGTGCCAGGCACCATTCTTGAATCTTTTTATCTCAGTGAGCTGGAACAAAATCCACTTGTAAGGTATATTTTTGGTTTTCAAAACTTTTCAGATACAATTACATTCCTAAAATGAATTAGCAATATATTGCGTAAAAAATATTTGTTCTTAAACTTTATCTAAGTTATTTCTTGTTACCGTGCTTTGAACTAATTTTAACGTATATAAAAATATTGAATGATAATCTACCACAATGTCACTAGCATTGCGATTAATTTGTGACATTTGGGTAACATTCTCGTAAGATATTTGAATAAACATTTCTATCAGAACGCTTTCATAGAACATCATAAGAACTTTTCCAGAAAAATGATGTTAAAGAATTAAGTTTATTTTTTCATACTTTGCTTTCAGCAAAACATCTGTATCTTATCTCATCAAATTTGTTTCATCTTTATTAACTAAATCATCCATAAAAACACTTAAAATATAAAAAAAGGTAAAAAAAATAATTGAAAAAAAAAACTGCACTATTTTTAAGAAGCTTTCAGTTCATCACTCATCGCAAAATGTTTGGTGATTAGAGCTTAGTTGCGCTAATTAAAGAAAGACTAACAGTTATTCTGAGCAGATTAAACTGTAAATGATCAAAAGAATACCGTTTTTAAGGTAATATAATTTTTTTAACCTATTTTAATTATTTTTTGTCATTGTTCAATTATAAAGTAAGCACTTATTAAAAATGAAAACAAAAGAGAATGAATTAAATCGATGAAAAACTAATTAGCTTTATTTCAAAAAATAGTTATTGTCAAATGAATGTATGAAGAGATAAGCAAAAGTTCTGGAAAGAAATAGTAAGTATCAAAATCAATAACAGTAGCATTTCTATTAAAGTAAGATCGATTTTTCTTCTTTTTCGAAGAATATTTAATTGTTTATTCCTTAAAAAGTAATTTAATGAAAAAAGTCTTTTAATAATGTCTAAAACTCAAGTTTTTTTGATATTTGCATTTTTGAAATGTGTTTATTTACTTTAAATTTTAGAGCAACTTTTAGAGATTAGGACTTAGAGTTTTCTGTTTTATCTTTCATATTTATGGATTCAATTTGGTTTTAGCACGTACTTTTTGAAAACATAAAATAAACTAAATCGCTGACTAAATCTGTTAACTCAATCGTAACTAAAAATCTGTTAACTAAATCGTTGCATGTATCTATGGAATCCCTATCAAAATAAAAGACCAAAAAATTTACACATTGAAACTAGTGAAGAAATAAGCAAAATCACTATAAAAATCACTAACAAAAACGCTATTAAATCTGACAAGTCATAATTGTAGAAGAAATATGAAAGAATGACTGACAGCTGGAAGAAACAGATAGCAGTTGAAGGACGAATATTAGTCCCGCAACAGATTTTGATACTTTCTATTTTGTACAATGCGAAAAAAAAACCGGACCACGCTGAATAACTTTTGATCTAATTATCGGATCTTCACGCGTTCATGTTCATAATGCTTTGAGGGGGCAACCTCAAATATGTTAATTAATTAGTGTAGACGATATTTTAATCTACGAAATCAGGCACAAAAACGTGCTTTCTCTGAATAAACTTAATTTTTTTTGAAGGACTTTAATTTCTGACCCGCAAAATATAGCCGCAATCTGGGAAATATGGTCCCAATAGTTCGGGCAAGAGAGTAGCCCAGAATTTGGACCTCTTAAAGTTAATTTTATTTTTTGTGTATTTTGCTACATCTCGAGAGCTTTTTAAACAAATTGAAAATTTTTGCACACAATTACAAAATTCGTTTATCAAAGATAATACCTTGTAAAAAATAACTTTTACGAAATATTTATCATTTTTATTATTTTATTTAATAATAGTCGGAAAAATTTTGAATTGTAAGGTATACAATTTCGTTGATTCAATGAATGTAATTTTACATGGTAGAATATCAAATTTGAGCGTAATCGGTCGAAAAACTCTAGAGAAATCGAATTTTAAAAAAAAGAGCAAATCTTTTTTTCTTTTTAACATTTTTTTAAAAGAAATGTTTAAAGAAACGTATATTTATTCAGAATAAGTACGTTTTAATGTCTGATTTCGAAATTTAAGTTATCATCGGCCGTAATTTATTAGCATATTTGAGATCACCCCCTTACGCCATTAAGATTGAGTCTTAAAACATGAAAATCCGATAATTGGATCAAAAGCTATTCAGAGTGGTCTATTTTTTATGCTCACTTTCTTCTAATACTGATTTTGAGTTTTCAAAAGCGTTTTTGTTTACCTTGTATATGTATGTTCTAAAGCAATTTTAGCACTTTAAACAATAAACGATGTTTATTTTCTCAAAATTAAACATTATCATTCTGCCTACGTTTCAGTGATGTAATATCAATAGTAACTAAATTACGTGGAATCTCCCTTCTGTCTTTGATCACTCTTATATAAAAGTATTATTTTTTACTACTTCTTTTCGGGTTAATCAGACGATACCTATTCCCAATCGAATGAACTATATTAACTGTCTACCAAAAAAATAAACGAAAACCTTCGAAAGAGATGAACAGCCCTCATTAAAGCTATCACTAAATTCCCTTTCATAGTAGCTAAACTTAATTAAAAAGGAATGTAGCCCCATTTTCGGCGACGAAACCTTCCTTTCAATTAGAATATTATTATATTCGATAGAATGGGCCTCCAGAGACTCCGGGCATTCGATTCTGGATTTCTGGAAAAGTAGGGGTAGTCTCAAATGCGAGGATCGAACGTAACTGGTCCTAGATCGAAATGAAACAGCTGAGACATCGGTCCGAGAAAGTCTGTTGGCCATCGATTTTAGCCCGGTTTTGCAGTTTGAGTCTTAACGACGAATCGATGTTCTAATGCCTTCAGGCTTTGAAGAAAGACAGTTAATTCGCCGTCGTCCTCTCTTAATTTCTTTGTAACAAAATAACAGCAAATCGTAGGTCTGAGAGAATCTTCTTCAGAATTTATAGAGTGCCTTCATTATTTTTCACTTATTCTAAGGAAGTTTATTCCGAGACTTTTGTCCCTTTGGATTCAAAGCCTAAAATCGAACGATATATTAGGAATAAAATGGAATTTTTTTTTCAACGTTGTCGAAAAAGTTGTGAGAAAGTCATACTTTTCAGATTAAAGGAAATTAAGATGAGAGAAAATATTTAAAAAAAATATAGCCAACAACGGTGCCATATTGGAGAGAGCGAAGTGACATTCGTAGTAAAATTAAAAATTTAATTTCTTAACTTCTTTTATATTTTGAATTTTTTTAAAAAAAATAATCTTTATGATTTATATACTTATTTCTGAAATAGTAGACTTTTAATTTTAATTACAACTCTCTCACGAATTTACAGCACTTACTTCATAAGTGATTGGTTTATTAAATAATATAAATTAAACTAGTGGGCTGAGCCCATGCTCGCTAACGCTCGCCATCCTCCCAAAATTGCCACGCAATCTTATATGGTTTGCTTCGCAAACCAAGCTCGCTTCCCTCGCTACTAACTTAGGTACATTACAAATACACAAAATTCTAAGAATTCAAAACAATCATTCAAATCTATATAACCACATTCTTAAAAAAAAATTATATCCTTTTAGTAAATACTAAGTCATTAAAATAAATTTGAATTCAAATAAATGACATGTNACTTTTGTCCCTTTGGATTCAAAGCCTAAAATCGAACGATATATTAGGAATAAAATGGCAATTTTTTTCAGCATTGTCGAAAAAGTTGTGAGAAACTCATACTTTTTAGATTAGAGGTAATTAAGATGAGAGAAAATATTTTTAAAAAAAATATAGCCAACAACGATTGGAGAGAGCGAAGTGACATTAGTGGTAAAAATTAAACTTTTTTAACTTCTTTTTTATTTTGAACTTTTGTTTAAAAAATAATCTTTATAATTTATATACTTATTTCTAAAATAGTAGACTTTTAATTTTAATTACAACTTTCTCACGAGTGTACAACACTTATTTCATAAGTGATTGGCTTATTAAATAATATAAATGAAATATTATATTCATTATTTATTTTCCAATTTATGTGCGAAAATTTAAAATGTTAAAATAGTTCAAAATATAATATAGCTCTTTTTACTATGATACTGTATTTTTAGATATTGGAAATATATTTCAATTACAAAATTTAAAATTTGGCAAGGTAAAAGTTAAAGTTGTGAGAACTCACTAAGGGTTAAACGAGAATCTTATAGGAATTTAATGCAGACTTCAAAAAATCATTTTTTAAATAAATGAAATATGTCAGTAATGTTAGCACCAGTGTATTATAAATTTTTTACTTAATGAAGTTGAGATTTATATTTATTAGCTATATATCGTATTAGATGCTTATGAAATNGAGAATCTTATAGGAATTTATAGCAGACTTCAAAAAAAACATTTTTTAAATAAATGAAATATGTCAGTAATGTTAGCACCAGTGTATTATAAATTTTTTACTTAATGAAGTTGAGATTTATATTTATTAGCTATATTGTTTTAGATGCTTATGAAATATTTTGTGTTTAATGCATAATTTTTATTATGCATTATGTTTTAATGCATAATTTTTAACTCTAGTCATCCTACAAGATACAGCTGTTAAAAAAAGAGGATCTTTTGAAACATTTTTGATTGAAATATTCCTTTATGTTAAAAATAGCTAAGAAAAACTAATAAAATTTTCCTAAAGTCATTTTTCAGGAAAAACTATTTAATTGGGCACTTGCACTTCAAGAATAAGATCACGGTTACCCAGACATGTGACCCATGACGTCAGTGCCAGCTAATCACTTATAGGCAAAATGGCGTGTTAAAGTTCAGCTTAGCTTCTTCTCATCTTCTCATTTTGCATTCATCATCTTCTCCCGACAATAGTCTCAATGGTTTGTCGTCGGCCTTCTGAGCCCAAGTCTGCGGGTTCGATCCTCGGCCCAGACACCGGACTTTCGGGATGCCGAAAATCTCAGCGGCCATGTCGTATGATTATGCGGCATGTAAAAGATCTCTGGAGTGCCTTATTGGCTCTTAGCATTTCCGGTAAAATTAAATTCCTAGTTCACTTTAGCATCCAAATAGAGTCTCGGTGCTGCCATCTAGTGTGGCTGAGACTAGACTTCCAAATTAACATGGCCAACGGTATCTCACCCATTGTGGTGGTCCTGAAAGAGTGGATACCACTTCTGGAGAACGCACTAGGTCTGTTCATCGGGAAGACTGATTGTGCAGCTCATAGGAAATAAAAAAATGTTAATACTCAATGCTTTTATAATGCTACCCCACCCTTTTCTTATTTTCATAATTTGTCTAATGAACTGCTCTTTGTATTTTAATTGTTTGGAATTCGAGGATTTTGAAGTTAAATTCCAAAATGTGCTGAATTTGGTATTCAGTTAAAACTGCTTGGATGCAATTTGAGATTTAAAAGTAGCCGCCTTCTTGACCGGCTTGGTCACCCTTGTGGCAATGTCACTTTGCTCCTTTACTACTTATGCTTTGGTATTTTAATAAGATGTGATTTGGTATTTTAATAAGATGTGATTGGTATTTTGATAAGATGTCCATAAATTGATAGGCTACTTAAAGCGTAAATATACTAGAATCCTTAAGCTCAGGATATTAAATGTGCATGTCAGTTATGAGAAGTTAAAAGGCTATTAGACTGAAAGTTTATCAGAGGCACGCGCGACTAAACTTGAATTTGCGCAATAATTGATCAATAAATCCTATAGGATGCCTGACACTCATCAAAATTTTAAATTTCTTAAAGTATGTGCGTCTCAACACTTAAATTTTTAACTCAAACTAAAGCAAAACTATTTTCGTAAACAAATTTAGAGCTTGACGAGAGTAACTTTTGATGTTTATATAAATTTAATACTTTACGAAACTTAAATCTATTAACAAATCTAAGATCGTGGACAATAATTACACAATGTAATGTGTCCACCCTGTTATCTTGCCTATTTAAAGTTTGCGTTGAAAAGCTTAGACAAATGTATATTTAGATTATATACCGGGCATTAAAGTTATTAAGACATAATATAAACTCTAAATGAAAACAAATTGTATCCAGTGTAACCAGAGGAAATAAAATGCACTCTTACATTCACTGACATTCGTATGAAGTAAATTTATTAAGGTGTACACCCATTATTATACTGCTGTTCGTTATTAATTTCAAAGTATTTTGCATTTTACAAAAGTTGCAAAGTTTTGCACAATTCCAAAATTTGCATATTTATTACATTGGTAAAGCATTTATTGTCAAAGATTAATGTTGAAAGTGTAAGATTTTTCCATAGTGTAATCATTGACTGTATAGTTGCTTAATCAAGCACATGTGTCTTATGAATAAGTTTTCATTTTAAGCTAACTTGACTTTAAACTGCAGTTTTGAATTGGTGGCTTGGTTTGGAATAATATAAAGAACGCTGAATGAAGCACAAAGCAAAACATGGTTAACTGAACTAGATTCAACCCCCAAAGAAATTTGAGCAGATCACTAATATACTTTATAACTTCTAAGTAAATTATTGCTATAGAAATATAATAAAATTGTTTCTCTGAATCTAATAAGCTATGTTAATTACTCATTCTGTTTTTCTATCAAAACTTTCATTATAAATTATAATAAAGATATCATTATAATAAAGATAATTATAAATTATCTTCACAGGCATTTCAGAATAAGTAAATATAGCACTAATTTTCTAGGCATGATATATTAAAATTGGGAAAGGTAAATAAATAAAAAAAAATTATGGTATAGAAATTTGCTTATACTAAACGTACTTTTTAACCAATTAATATAAATAGTAGAGTATTGAATATAGAGCATATCCAAAGTATATAAATAGTCGTATATATAGTTGGCCAGCAGATTAATCTATCGTAAATATAATTTGACTAGCTGATTAGCTTTCGGTCCGCAGTTTGCTATAAAATCTAACTTGGTTATAATAGACCCACGAGTGAGTTTAGAATATAACAGCATTTGTAACTGATTAAGAATTTTAGTGCAGAGTTTTACTTTAAATTTTAATATCTATTTTGTTGCTAGCAGTCTGCGGCTTGTAACAGATTAGTCAAATATAGTATTGCAAAATTTGATGCCTTAAATTTTATTTTAAAGCAAATTAAATTTCATTAAATATTCAGCTTTAAAATTTAGGGAATTAAGAAATATGGACTTGCTTTGATTTCATAGAAAGCAGTTAAAAATTTTCAAAGAAAATGTTTAACTGCTTCGTGGTGCAATTTTTTCTAAAAGTTTCCATAAATATTTTGACCTCAATAATAAGTCTAGTCTTACATAAATGTTATACGCATTCTCTAATTTTGAAAAGTGGTAAAATGTTTAATCTCGTGTAATTTAGAAGTTTAAAACACTTGTACGCTAGTAATCTCTTGTACTTAGTAATCACCGTACAATATTCTAAAGAATATTTCACAACATTTGTAACAGTTTTATGTATAAGCCATGAAAACTGCTTTAGTAATATAAATTTCATATCAATTTATAATTTAAATGATTTTATTAGGAGTATTTTACCTTTTGTATCAACGCCAAATCCCTGTTAAGGCTACAATTAACATTTTCCATTTATTTGGGAAATAAAGTTCAGCCAAAAATTAGTTATATTGTAGGATTAAATAATTCGAAGATTTAAAATCTTTTATTGAAATTTTACAATAAACTGAGATTCAAATTTATTTTTGGATGTCTAAAAACTAAAGTAACTGCTTTTGACACTTCACATCTGCTCTGCACTAAATTTTCCAAAATTTAAAATTGCTATTTATTAAAATAATTAAAAACGGCTGCTGAACATTTTAAAAATTAAAAAAAATTTCCATTTTCAAACTAAAAAACTTTGCAAGTAATGAATTTAAAGATTAAGATTTATAGAGAAAATTTAAAAAATCTTATTATTTTCTCAATATTTATTGAAACAATGTTGAGACACGATGATAACGCCTTACTTATTGAAATTGAAAATTCGTTGCTCCGGAACGTTAGTGTTTAAGTTTGTTACATTGTTAGGTGTTCATTAGTAATTAATTCTTGAGACGTTTTAAAGTTTCAGTGTCTTAGAAATGAAAAATTAATAAGATTGTTTGCTTTCATGACATAATTCGACTGTAAGTTTTACAATAAAGTCCCTTTGCTGTTAATTCATGCTAATTCGCTAAACTATATAGACCTACTTAAAATTCGTGCACTTGGGCAATATTTAAATCATTAACATAATTTATATTAAGTACACTTTCAGACTTTTATCGATATAGTTTAGGTCTGCCATCAGAGCTAAGAGGACAGGTGTGCATTGCTGGCAAATGTGTCTAGTCCACACTTAAAATAGCCTCTGTGTGCTGTAAGTACCTCGCTTCTTGAAAATTAAGCTTCACAAATACGGTATCCCGGCCACAAACATCAGTAACATTTTCTTATCACCCAATTATTCAGTTTTAACTTAAGGTAAGTTTCTAGCTGCTTATGCTACATCAGATAACAACAGAACCTTAGCACGTATTCGCTGTAAATAGGCTTAGTTGTTGAAAAAGAAATGAAGTTTTTTATTTTAGTCATTAACTTTTGCTCTTGTAAAGAAAAAAAAATCAGCAATCGACGGTTATATCGATGAGGTAAGAGGTTCCTTTCCTAAATTCTGTTTCCGGAGTCAAGTAATCGTGTGATATGAAAAATACGAAAATATCTCCCACAACAGACAAAACCAAGTTTGAAACGAGGAGTTCAGTGAAGTCAGGTCAAGTATGAAGTCCGACGTGGAAGCAGTAGACGGCCGTTCTGCTTCATCTACTTGCTTTATACAGGTTATTCATAATTCCCTCCGAGGTGAACTGGACTATCGCATTGATGTATGCCGTGTGACCAAGGACTCACACATAGAACACCTGTAATGCATGTAAGTAAAACTTGAATAGTTTCGGAATAATTTCATATGTTTCTTTTTTCTTCATATTCGTCTTCTTTTTTTTTACTACAACGCTTCGAAACCAGCCATTTCGAGATTTTTTGATTTACTCGTGCACTTTTGTTGATGTGTTTACGTATTAAGTATTAGAGGGTGCGTAGCCAAATTATTCACCAAAAAGTAAGCACCTTTAAAGCACTTTTCAAGCACTCAAAAAATATTTGTTAGCACTTTAAAAAATATCATAATTAGGCAGGGTTGGAAAGTTTTTGACAATTGACGATTTTATCTTGTTTTAACCGTCATGTCAAAAAAAAACTCTTTTGGCATTGTTTTTGACAATTGTCGAAAATTATGACATTTTGAATCATGTAAAACGAATGGTATTTTCAGACGCTACGGACTGACAATATGACGAAATAGATTGGGTTCGAATTAATTGTTAAAACGCTGAATAGAACAATGCGAACTGTGTCTTTTTGCATAATTCGAAGCGAAAACCAACATGGCAAAGAAAAAATCTAATTTTGAAAAAGGGAAAAATTGAGTACTTTTTAAAAACACCCAATGAAAAAAGCACCTTTAAGGGCTTTTAAAAAGCGCTACGCACCCAGTACTAGAGATAAATTTAAGGATGGCTAAATTTCCCGATTAAAATAAACTACTCCTCCTTCCTGCGGTGTTGAATTTATAACTTCTTAAGGAACTTAAGTGTTTCAAAATTAAAGCGCTCTCTTATAATTCAGCCGCCGATTTCTTTTTAAAGGCTAGTTACACGCTCTTTTTATAACATAGCAGACAAAATATAGATAGAAAAAACATACTGAAACGCCCTCTTGATTGTAATTTGCTATCAAAAGTGGTTCAGCACTTTAGTAGTATGTGCCATATTTTTAGATTCAGTACTTTTCTGTTTTTGTGTGTATTTTAAACGCTCTCACTGTAAGGTTTTTGAAAGATTTCAATAAATTTAACCCTAATTTTAATAATCACTAAGCTTGTATCCATAATCTGTTGCATTGACTTTAGTGTTGTAATGTTTTAAATATTACACAGGAACAATTTTAAAGAAAATTCCCTCAAATTAGAGGATTTGCGTGAGGCAGAACGTGCTGGGATTAGACCACTAATGCATTTAAGGTTCAAATTATGTAATTAGCAATATATTTTCCTTGGCCGACCGGCCTATGTTGGGTCAGGGAGCTGCCCTTGCATCAGAAAGGTTCTGGGTTCGAATCCCGGGCAAGGCATGCATGTCTTTCATTCTCTGTACTGTCTGTCTTCACTGTGGGAGCGACGTTGGCCCACCTAATATGCCACCCCTGAAAGAGAGGCCAACAAAATCGCCCTGTATATGCCTGAATTGACGGATGTTAACACAGGTGGGCATTAGAAAAAAAATATTTTCCTTATAAATTATCACCCATTGTAGTTTGTTTCCTACTATTGTCGTATCTTCAATAAAATTTTTCTCCACTCAGTTCTGACAAATCTAAATGTTCAGATAATGGTACAATTTAACGTAATAAACATCTAGTGTACGAATTTTTCTGAAATAATTCAATGAAAATTACCAGAATATTACCAGAAGTACCAGAAATTGCCAAAGTTTACCCAATATGATTTCGATTCGAGACTTTAACATAGTCGTTTCCTTCATTGTAACGCAAAATAGTTTTTGTTGTAGTTAAGAGAGTTTTTGTAGTTTACTTATCTACTTTCAGTTGACAGTGGCTGCCAAATATTGTAATTTTACTGCTTTATATAGATCTGAAAGTGTTTTCGGGAAATTTAAATTTTAACAAAATAAAACAAACAAGTGTCCAAATTAAAATTTTCTTAGAATTTTCGCAAACACGTAAAACGTGTTAAATTTTGCTACTTCTTCATCCAATGCTATTCGCATTGTAAGCGAGATGGCGGTAACGATTTATGAAATTCTAAAATCAAATTGTATCCAAGTGATTTTTTACTAATGTACAGTTTCCAACTTTGACGTTTATGAGGATTTTTCTAACTGTGAAGTAAAAGTTCTGAAACATTGATTTTGAACAAATACTGAAGAACTAAGTTTCTGAAAAATTTAGCAGGATGGAAAGTCTTATATTAGTTCCAATCTCTTAAGTAGACAACTTTTAAAATGAAACTGAATAATACAAAACTATTGCTAACAATCGAGCTTCAAATGTATAGTTGGAAGCTATGTTGGTAATTTAATGTTGTAAACTTTATCTTTATAGAATCATCAAACGAGAGAATTGTTAATTTGCTGTATGTTTATTTTAACGGTAATGCTTTGCATGTTTGCTGAAAATAATTCTAAAATTTTAATATACAGCATATTATCTTTCAAATATGTATATCATGATTATTCTATTGCATGAAAGTTTTAAAGAGGATTATTTCAAAATTTCTTTTAAATTACTGAAATGATGTAATATCTCAATACTTTTTGCCAATTTAAAGATGCAGTAATTTCCAAATGTTTAAAATTTAACCACTTCTGCTTCAAAACTAGGGAGTGTTTTTTAAATAGCATAGAAGACACGAACTAAATAGAGGGAAAATTAAAGTCTTACAACATTTAAAACTAAATTTATTTTTGATTATTCTCTGAAAGGAGTTATTTCATTTGAGGGCAGTCATCGAAAAACTTTTAAAGTAAACAAAGCAGCAGAGTGCTATATGCTTCGTTATAAAATTAGATATCTGTATCCCTCAATTAAATTTTAAATAGTCATTGGAAGCTGACTGCACAATATGAGGAAGTTGCTCAAACAAAGAAGCTTGTTAATGTGGAGCGAAATTTTCCACAACTTCTGGGTGAATGTGTGGTACGAAGTGGTAGTGGTATTCGGTCGTTTAGCTCTTTTTTCGTATTTCTCACCCGTTCAGTCGTTTCTGGACTTTTCTATTCAAATCTTCAAGCTTCTGTAGTAGTGAAGTGTTCCTTTTTGTGTAATCGGTGACGCAATACGTCTTACCAATAAAATCGATGGGAATAAGTAATTCTTGACTAAAATACTGAAAATATGGGTAAACTTTGATTAATAGTCTAAGTAAAACTTTCTTAATGTGAGGTTCTGATTTGTTAACTTTTAAGCTGAACCTAAAAGTAGATTTATGCAGCATTTAAAAGTTATCTAGAGACTTCTGTTTAATGCGTATTTTATGTATATTTAATACTGCCTCAATATATTTTCAGTAATTTTGTCGTAAATAGCAATATTCCTGTTATGAAAAATATAAAATTTTTTCTTTGCCATTTGTGTAATAAAATCTGATTTTGAAATTCAAAGAATGAGCTTTGGCAAAAAGAAATACTAAAGGCAGAAATAAAGTCATTGGGCAGTTCCATTTAATTTGAAAGATTTCTTATGGAAGAGATCTTTAAAATCATAATTCATAACTTTTATATTCTTAATGTTAAATAACTTTTGGGAAGGAAAGTGAATTTCTCAATTAAGTTTTACATATTAAACGGAAGAAAGATTTTTTCTGCAATTTACAAAATTACTGTAGTTTAAATTTTAGTTGATTTATACACTTAGGAGAATTATTTCAACAGGGTGGAGGCAAAATAGTGTAAAATTATATTTGATACAAAGAATCTATTAGTTCATAATCTAGAATTGCTAGTTTATTTTGTTACAAATACAGGGCAGTAAAATAAGTGAAAGCATTGCGTTCCTGCTAAGTTTGTCTTAGTATGGCCACGAATTTATTTCCAGATTTTAGCAATCCCTTTTAAATACTTCAATTGCTAAGTTAACTTCAGCTCTTCAAAACAAATGCGTCCTTTTAATTACATTATAGTTGTATTGTATAAAGTGCAGGTTACTGTATTAAGTTAAAAGTGTCTGTATTGCTATCTTAATGTGTTTGAGTTATTTTCAAGAATGTAATGTTATATAGCAAAACAAATAACTTAGCTTTAAATTTGTTTAATCTATAAGAGTTTTTGCTTATTTTTTACCCTTGATACTTCAGCGAACTAAGATTTTTAAAGAGCATGAAAGTGTTAGTTGAAGTTTTCGTTTTTTGATGACTTAAAATTGAGTATTTAATTTGAGATTAAGAGTTTGTAAAATTTTAATTTGTATAGTTCAACATTTTATATGGACTTCTTCAAATGATCTTCCGAGCAGTAAGGGGAGCAAAAGTGCTGTTAAAAATATACGAAATATGCACGATCATAATTAAAATGTTCAAAAATGGAATTTCAGTAACTTTTCGTTGGATTTATTTTTTAAACTAATTCTTTTAAGTGATAAGAAACCTTCTTTTTCCTCTACTTAGTAATGATAAATAAGTAAAAATAAAGTTAATACTGTTTACTGAGAATTCCAAATTGATAATGCATGCAAAATTTGAATAAAAAAGCAAGAGTTTAAGATGAGAACAAGTTCATAATTTCAAAATTCTTCAATTCTTACTAAAACTAAAAATTCAAAAATTCTTACTAAAACTAAGCATGGAACGCAAACTTAAGAAAATAATTATTGCTGTTCCAATAATAACGACGAATCATTTGCCTATAAAATATTTCTTGATCCTAATGAATTTCGAATAAAATTTGCAATTAGATTCCAAAGGCACTTTACAGATCCCTTTAAAATCGCATTTTCATTTCCCTCGATATTTGTTACGTAGGAAGATTAAAGTGGCTAATTTTATCTTTTACAAATGAGTGCAACTATTGATCGAACAGAATTCGAAATTTTACATTTTCTGCGAAAGTCCGTGTTTCATTCTAAATATTCAAGGAAATAAATTAATAAAACACGGCAATAATTTTATACCTTTAGAGACTTGCATGCGAAATTCAACTATTTCTACTATACCCTTAGTTTTTGCAACTGCATATGGCTTACACATATTTAGTGTTGTAATTGATGCATTATTAAAAATTAGATAAATTTTGATATAAAAACTATGAATTGTTGTTATAACTTTTCCTTATTTGTCATTATATATTTCTGTATATGCTTTCGTGCCGCATATGTCCTACAAAAAAAATGCATCTTAAATCTTCATCAGTGCACGAGTTTAGTCCTCATTATCTATACATTTCTCGCATGGCACCATGAACTCTGGTATTTCTCTATCTATTGGCAACACTATAGTTTTATTAATTTTGCTAGATTGCCTTAAGTATTAATTTCAGTAGTGTTGAAAAGTCCCTAACAGGTCACGGCCCTTTTCCTTCTTTCTTTCATTACCTTCATATCTCGGATACAAACCTTTGCACCTGTGGTCAACCAGGTACACCAGAGCATTACTTATCAAATTGTCTTTGCAGAATATCATGGCATACACGATTTTTAAACATTAATAATTTACATATTTGGCAAAGAAAACTTTCTTACAAATAAAAAATTAAACTCTAAATTAATTAACGTAATGAATTTTCTAGCAGAAAACGACTCCTTATTAAAATTTTAATTAATCCTGACTTTTTATGTAATCTTGATAGTGTTTAACAGTTTTTGATTTTGACATTATACATTTCGTCCTCGTTTACATTTTCTTTCTTTGTTTTCTTTTTCCTTTTTTTTCAATTATTATGTATATAACAAAATTCGCTTCATTTATTGTTCTCTTTGGTTCAAAAAAATTTTTTTTTAATTTTTTTTATTTATTTTTTTTAATTTTTATTTTATATAAATTTAACTAATGTTATACGCATTATTGTCATCTTTATTGTCATCTGTATCATCTGTATTGTGCAGTTATGAATTTTGTAATGGTTTACTTATGTGCCGAGTTTTGTGCGAGCTAGACTGCCGTCCAGACGTGGACTATACGGTTAAGGGTTTTGCAAACCTAGGTACGTGTCCACGTCTGGAAAAGAAAAAAAAAGTGTTGAAAAGTTATACGTTAAATATTTCGATAGTATAAATTTATTTTTATAGAGTAATAAAAACTTGGTTACGAAGTAATTATTTAGTTTTATTTCTGGTTCTTTTCTAAAATGGCTGTAGAAATTTTAAATATAAAACCATGTTTTCGTGCCGCATACTGTCAGACTAATTGGGTACTGGCACTTAAGAAGATTGCGGATATCCACACATGTGACCTATGACGTCAGCGCCAGCTGATCGCTTATAAGCAAAATGGCGTGTTAAAGTTGAGCTAAGTTGCTACACATAAGTTATGTTAATTAACGTGAAGTGAAATACAGTACCGTATCGCACGTAGAATTCTTTCTCGTCTACCTCTTTTACTGCTTATAGATTTATTATTTGCTTATGTATTTTTTGCAACCGTGATGTTTTTTTTTGTTTTGTGTACCTGGCAACTGCGATGCACAATTAGTTTATGTTCTACGCTGTTTTGTGCCTGTCTTTGTGCTGAGTAGGAAATATATATAATGAAGGAATTGAAATTTTTATGAAAGAATATGGAATGTGTCATTTAAGACTTCTGATACTTGGCGGGATTGGTTTACTCGATTTAGAATGGAAAGAACAATTGCTAACGTACACAAATGTTACGTTTCAACAACCAATCAGGATCGAGATATCCATGCTACGTCATATGAAGGTATCCCATCATTGGAGACAGTTTGCCTTTTAACAATAGAATTCATATATACTATACGACACTCAAAAGTTGTGGCTCGCGATTAGCGTGAGCAAGTAGTAATACAGCGCGTAAAGGAGCATTCGAGCAAGAGTGAATTCATACCCACGGTGGTTAGTTGATTTAATAGCTTTAGGGCAGATTTTAAATTTACGATAATTCAATACTTTAAGAACTTTGACAATGTTGCCGACACCTCTTGAAAAAAGTTAAAATTGAAATTAAAATACTTCCGCGTTAACAAAGTTGCGGGTAATGGCAAGACTGGGAAAATATTTGGTTAATATATTGTTTAACACTGATTAAGGTGCTAGGATTGGAAGAGGGGTTGAAAAATTAGTATGGTTAAATACAGTTGTACTGTGCATTTAGCTTGGTTATACCATTAAAGTTTGCGTGTTGTACAATTAATTTTGAATGGTGACCAAGCAGGTCACCGTTCAACTGTTGCTTTACATTCAGAAAGTTCACAACAGTTGCTTTATATTCAGAAAACAATGTAAAAACCTTTTTAAAAAAATTATTTATGAATTGAACAAACTTTACATTTTTTGCTATTTCTATACATTTTCAGGAAATTTAAAATACAGTAAGCTAAAATAAAATTACGTCAAAACTCGTAAATGAAAGTAATCAAATTTACATACAAAATGTCGTCACTAACTTTATTGAGCTATATTATCCACATTCTAAAATTATTATCATTTAGTGTCAACAGTATACTTATAATGTAAAAAAATGTAGTCAAAATTTTTTTATAATCTATTGCAATACCTATGGAAATAAGTGCAATGCAAGTTTAATCGTGTCTATAGTAAGAAATGAGATAGTGAATGACAAATCTATAGCAATAAATATTTTTTTTAAAAAATTGTTCAGTAAATACTACCCTTATGTGAACTTTTAGAATCCTTGTCAAAAATTGGAAGAAAAAAGTCAAAGGTCACAAATTAATTTTTAAGCAAAGAAAAAACAAAAATGCTTTTAAAATGTTAAGAATCATCGTTGAGGAAGGCGAATGTAACACACACTAAGACATGATTGAAAATTGAAACTTGGAGGTGTTTCTAGTAATCATATTTTAACTTGTTTTCCCTTTCCGTCCAAAATCAATTGCTGTTTATTACACCCACTTTCCTTACCTGTGATTTGTGATTTCAGTTGCATTTCTATGCTTTCCTGGTTTAAATATCAATTAAAAGTCTAAAATTTACATACTTTTCTGTTTTCATTTTTGATAAAAATTCCGAAAATATGTTAGGTCAATGCTTATATATTTTCAAAATTCCTTAAATTGCATAATTTTAGACCCATTTTCCTTAAATCATATAGACATCTTCAATATTCACGAAATTGTTCAAAAACACGATTTACTGCCTTCATAAACTTAAGAATTTAAATATTAGCTACGTATTTTTATTTGTCTTTTACAGTCATGACTAATAATAATTATCGTTAAAAAGAATCATCTTTCATAATAAACCAAATATTTTAACATTATTTAACTAAATTTTAGTACTGTAAGTATTTTGTAAGTATATGTAATTTATTTTCGATTTATTTATAATTAATTTCTTTTTCACATAAGAGAGCCAATAACAAATGCTTCAAACCTCAAATAGACCTTGATTAAAATTAATTAATAATTAAGATATTTGTAATGAATATTATACATCGCAAAAAATTTTTTTATTTGTATCATTTAAATATTTATGTTCCGCTATTTACAAGGAGCATATTCTATGTCGTTAAAAATATCTCCATTCCAAAGTTCGAAGCAATGTTAGTAATAAAAAATTACTTACTTCACTTTGATAAAAGCTTTTCAAATAATAAGCAAAGCTTTCTTTGCAACTTAATTAGCATTTCATCTCACCGAAAAAATAATACTCAAAGCTGTTAGCTTTAAAAACAAACTATGCATTATTCCAATCAAATTTTTTAAACACAAACATAGCTTTTTAAGTTAGATCTAAAATACAGCTTAAGCCTGAACTGCCATAAATATATTTAAAAACAGACGATATTCGTGACAACAGAAATAATTCATTAAGTCAAAACTCATTGCTTATTATAGAATTGCCATTAACCATTTTTTTAAACCTTCATTTCATGTCTTCACTTCAGTTCACTTTTGCATTTTTACAATATCGTTTGCTCTTGTTTAATGAATTCCTTTCTTTTAGTAAATAGTTCTTTTTGAGACTGACAAATCAGGATCGATCTTTTTGAAGGGGGAACTAATAAAAAAAAGATCAAAGAAGTGGAATTATATTTGAGGAGCAATTAATAAATCCTTTCAGATCCCTTCTGACAGAATGGATGGCTCATTAAAATTTGAATGAATTACTTCCCCGCATATCCTTGTTGACATGGAATTAAAACAAAACTTAGATTTTTTCTGTGTAAAAAAAGCATTTTAAAGGATGTTTGAAGAAGGAATTTATTAATTATGGAAAATAAGAGATTGCAAGCTTGGAAATATAAAAATGGGTAACAAACGATAAGTACTATTTAAGAATCACTATGGCAATCTTTTAACTTTGCAATAATCAGCGTTAACAAATAAAACTTCAATGCAAAAATTAAAAAAAGGAAATGTAATTTTTGTTCAGAAATAAAAATATTTTGGCAACGTAACTCAAACAATAGGATTCGATCAATATTTGTTTTAATACCACTAGTGGTTAAAAAACAATATTGTACGTCTTAATATGATCGTAATTTTTAATTTATTTGTTAAGAAGAAAGAAAATCTTATTAAATCATGTCAAATATTAATAAGTGCTGTCACGAAACTATGTTTTTTCGATAAGATTGGAATATATTTGGACGAATTGTATTTGAGTATGAATAAAATTCATGAAATCATAATACCATCGAAATTTTAATTTACAAAAGTTTTTTTCTGATAGAAAATAGTTAATTGTAAGCTTATATAAATATAATTTATTGGTAAATTGAAATAATTATTTTCCGCAAAATATTATTCAAAGCTGTTTAGTATTTTTGTTATATCCACTAGATAAAATAATGAGTTTTGATAAATTAAAATAGTTAGAATAACTACTATTATCGAAAAACTAAAATTAAATTCATGAAACTTTGATTTACTTTTAATTTGAGATCATTCCTGAAATAAAAACTAAAAATATTTATTTAAACTCTGTTTTTTTCTTATCTATACTTGCAATAATGATGGAAATTTCTATGAAAATTTAAACATTTCTAATAATTTCATTTATTAATATTGTCAAACAAAGATTAATTAAAAAATAAAAATTTATGTGCATATAGGGTAAACTAACCAGTGAAGGAACACTTAAGCTTCGCTTGCCTTTTAAAAAATCATTTTAATTTCAAAATTCGTAATTTCAGTTAAATGACGGTGTCAACATATTTGTTACTAATTGAAAATTATGCAANTAAAAAATAAAAATTTATGTGTATATATATATTGATAAATACATAGGTCTTTTATGGTGCGTGAAATGGTGATTTTAAGTTTCTTAATTTTATAATTTGCAACAAATAGTCTTGCAATGCCTTCCTATGAAATAATAATAATTGTTTGGCTTAGTATGATAAATTTAGAATACCAAATTATTGAAATGAAAATTAAAACAAATGTTGTTCCACTCTGCAGAAAAAAGGTCTTGACAAATATTTTAAAAGACGAAAAATAATTAAACAGAAAGTAATTTTTTGATAATTCCGTTTATAGTGTTGATATCTGCATATCATCGCTATAGGTTAACTCATACCAAAAGAGCTTAAATTTTTTTTTTTTTGGATACAATGATCCTCAGTAAGTGTAATTTTTTGTGTAATTAATTTGTTAGGTTTGCGTGCAAGTACTAAGGTGAGTATTTATGGTTTATAAAAGGGATGTTTTACCAATAAATTGCACGGAAGAGTGGAACTAGCGATTTGTTATTTAGGCCTAGTATTTTTGACATACTATTCCTTTTCTATAATTGCACACTGGTGCGCAAAAATTAAGAACTAAATGATAAAACTATCATAACAACAAAACATGCAGTAACAACGGCAGGGAAGGCTATTGAGAAGACCAATCACTGTAAGGTAAAGTAGAAAATTTGCTTATATGCACCGTGACGTACCAGGGGTGTATCGTAAGGAAATAAAGCGAGCTGGCGATGGAAGCTCACTATTTATGTGAATGGTATTACACTGCATACATCAGATTAAACAAAGTGAATTTGTTGTCATAGTGTGATACGGCCAATAAACAACACAGAAGACGACATCTGGCTGAGTTTAGGCGATGTCGAATCATTAGGAAGTTGGAAGAAGATCGAAGTGTGACCCATGTGGCTGCGGAATTCGGGATCACCCACAATATCATTTGACGAGCTTGGAACACATTTCAAATGACAAGAACACATGCAGGCTAGAAGGAACAGACTGCTGACAGCAAGAGAAGTCGCTAGGTAGTACTGGAAGTCTGACATCATGTTTTTTCCATGGCCAGGATACTGAACAAGGGTGGTCTATTTGCCCGATGGCCAGTACGGTGTGTTCCAATAACCCCAGTTCTCCGGAGACGCCATTTAATGTAGTGCCGGGAACACAACGATTGGACAGATGCACAACGGGGCTTTACGGATGAGAGCAGATTTTGTCTGACCAGTGATTCTGAACGCATACACATCTGGAGAGCGAGGAACACGCAATAACCCCTCTAATATCTTCGAAAGAGACCGATTTGGAGAAGACGGAATTCTTATGTGGGGCTGTACCATGCTTGGTATCCGTGCTGATCTATACATCAATCACTGGTGCCCGCTGTTGTACCGAGGGTCTCTTTCCTCATGTGTATCTTTTTTGAGGTGCTGTGGGTTCTGAGCTCATCTTCATAAATGATATTGCTACACTTCATTGTACAGTGGCTGTCACTGAACAATATATTGAAGGTATTGGAATGGTCGGAGAGGTCTCCGGATTTCAAACAGATTGAACACGTGTTGGACACTCTATGGTGACGCTTGACAGCATATTCCCAGCCTCCAGCAACTATTCCGAAGCAGCTGCAATTCCTCAAGAGCTTCTTAGCAACCTGGTCCTCAACATGAACAGACAAAGTCAATCCTGTGTAGTAGTCCGAGGTGATCATATCTGATATTAAAGGCTGGAATTTCCTTGCCAATCAAGTGTAACATTGACGTTTTGGTCATTTGTATAATTGTGTGTTAATGTTCCAATAAAGTTTCTTATTGTTCCTGTGGATTACATTTTTATCAAATTGTTTACTTTCCCATATTCTTACATTTTGAGGTTCGTATGGTATGATTTGTATCGATTGTCAAGCATCACTGGCTGCGGTCAGTGTGCGGGTGAGTGACCCACTTGGATCAGTCTGCGTAGGGACCGAGGGTGTGCGTTATTGGTCCTCGTTAAACTGTGCTACCGTAAAGTGCTCGACTTCGCACTCAGGTCGTTGGGCTACCGAAGCGGGGGTGCCCCCCTCTGCGGAGGATCAAAATTGCGATGGCGTGTCTTCGGATCATCCTCAGGGATGTTTCCCAGACCGTCGCCAATAGCCCATTGTGCAGCTCTAGTGCGACGTAAATGAACAACAATAACAAATTAAGTTTGTGCTGTTTTGGTTCTGAGGAATAAATTATTTAATTTAGTCGTGAAACATTTTTGATACATACATAGGACATTTTGCAATAAGTCAATCTACAATCTTAAAATTTCATGATTCTCTATTTTTGGGAAAAAATAAAATAAAATGCCGCCTATATTAGAGTTGATCAGACGCATGAAATTGATTAAAGACATGATACAACGTGTAATACATTACGTACCACCTGCCACAAAATTTTTGCTTAATCTTAAGATTTAACGAATCCATATTTTGAAAAAAAAAAGGATTTGAAATGCTTTAATAAAAGTAAGAAAGTTAAAAAAAGCAATTACATGACATAGTATGATAAAAAATATAAAATACCTTGTGTATCAGAGTTGATTAAAAGCATGAAATTGATTAAAAGCACATGATACAACGATGTTTTAAATTTTTATCTTAAAATTTTATTCAAGTTTGGGAAGTTGAATTTAAAACACACAAATTTTTGCTGTGTTGGTTTTTAGAGAATAGACTATGTAAGTTATAAGTTGAAATATTTCGAACACTTTAATAAGATATTTTGTGGCAAGTGATTCGGCAATATTAAGATTTAACGAATCTATATTTTTGAAAAAAATTATTTGTAATGCTTTATTAAAAATCAGAGAAGTTAAAAAAAGCGATTGCATGACATAGTATGATAAAAAATTTAAAATACCACATTATCAAAATAAAAACTAAAACTAATGTTGTTTCACACAGTCTAGGGTCCTTCTCCTCAGGTGATGAATATTTCATGAAACGGAAATGACTAACATAAAAGCAATTTTCAACGTTGAGAGTAATTGAGAAAAACACGAAATTTGTTTGCACGTAATGGGTGGGTTTCGTTCCTTCCTACACAATGTATGACATAATTTAACTTTTCTCAAATAATGGCAACCTTGAAAAGTACAGTCAGAATTACTCAAGTGTCGTTTGAAGTTGAGCCAAATATTATAGTTGTAATGGGTCAAATTCTAAAAATTGTAATGGAATAATATTACAACACTTAAGAATCAATGTTTGGTGAAAAGAGAGTGAAAGAAAACCTTGAACAAATTGTAATCAAATACAACGAAAAAAAATATATAATAGTACCACTTTTTCAAGCGTTATTAATTTTTCAATACTTTAGATTATATAAGTAATTAATGTTACGAAACAAAATAATGCAAATTTAGTTTTATCCAGATTAAGATGGGGTACTTTGTGGTAAGCACACTAAAAGAAAGAGTATGGTCAAAACTATGGTAGAATTAAGCGTGTTTCTGACTCTATGGGAATAACAAAAAGTTCGGTGATTTTTACCGAAACGCTTTTGTAAATATTTTGATAAAATTAACCATGAAATATTGTGTTATTACAAGTGATAAAATTTGGTAATTTCATCGTGATACCTTTGAACATGGTATAAAACTATTTATTTGGTTAAATTTTCATTTCAGTTTTGTATTTTTTACTAAATGTTTGGTAACAAGAACTATAATTCTTAAAACTAGAGTTTTCAGTAAGCTGATACTATATGATCGAAAGATTTACCAAATTAATGGCTCATAAATACCTTACATTTTGCTTTATTACTAGAATTATGGTCTTATTTTTACTAGAAAGGTCATTACCATGCAGTACTAGGATTTTACCGGAATTTTCTTCCTTGTGTATTAAAGCAAAGCAATTCGAATCAAGCACAAATAAAAGTGCAGAAAAGTCTATGTCTCTACTTTTATTTTGGTTTTTATCAGAACTTTTAAGAATAAAATCTAGCGTGGCTGGCAAAAGCAAAGAAAATAATGAAATCAGGAAAGCATGCAACGGCAATATCAAAAAACGTTGCGGGTAAATTTTATTTCTATTTTACATTGTCAGGAAATCAGCTGAGTGGGTATAGGTTTAGACTAGTAGAATCATCAATGATTGAATTAAAAATTTGATTTGGTGCAATCGGGGAAATATAGAGACAACTAAAAATCTAATCATGTATTAAACCACATTAAGTACATTTAAAAATAATTTACCTTATTTTCAAAACAAACGCCAATACTGTTCTGTTCTAAAAAAATGAATAAAATTTACACGTGATGTTTTTCGATATTTTCGATGCATGATTTTCTAATTTTATTATTTTCCTTGATTTCGTCAGCCACGCTAGATTTTATTCTAAAAAAAATTGACAACTTAAAATACTTTACTGTTGTTTGCTTGCGTAGCACAAAATACGTCCTAAACTGTAAAAAACTGTAGTGGGATACCCATTTTAATTACCTAATTAAATAAATTTGGTGTTGAAAAACTTCACTAATCGTCTGAACGAATACTTTATTTCAAATTTATATTTAATCAAGCCTTCACACTCACTTTAAAGGGTATAGTTAAGTAAAAGGCCAGTTATTATTTAGAAAAGCTTACGCCAAGCTCAGATGCATTTACTCCATTCATAAATTATTTTCATCAACTTTGGCGTACGTTTGAAACAGCCGGACGTCAGAAAAGTTATAAGTTTAATTCTAACTCACACGATGCTGAACGTTTCACAGAAAAAGAATTAAATTGTTATAAAAAGGTACGTATGCTTATTGTTTTATTATTAAGATAATTACATTCTCGTAATACTAATATAAATCTGTCAATTGTATTATATGATTTTATAATATTTTATTTCTATTCTCTTCGAATTTGTTAAGCCTAGTTTGAATTCATACAAATGTTCGCTCTGCTGAATATATGATTGAAATTCTAATTAATTTTATTTTAAGAAATATTCTTCATATGCATCCTAAATTAATGATTCTTACTGTAAATTGTATTGTAAAAATTACTTTACCGACTCTTATTTACCTCGTATCTTACTGTAATTATAAATTTTAGTGTTACTGAATAACAAAAATGGTGGGGATGTTTTGTACCAAGTAGCGTAAAAGAACATCTTTGGAGTAGTGAAATATCTAGATCCAAGAGTTAATATGGTGGTATGTAGATGATTACATTCTCTTAAGATTTGCATCAATCTGTCAATTGTATTAAATGATTTTATAATATTTGATTTCTATCCGCTTCGAATTTGTTAAGCCTAGTTTGAATTCATACAAATATTCTTTCTGTGCTGAATGTATGATTAAAAACTAATTAATCTTATTTTAAGAAATATTCCTTAAATGTATCCTACATTAATGACTCTTATTATAAATTGCATTGTAAAAATTACTTTACCGATTCTTACGTATCTCGTATCTTACTGTTACTATAAAAATAAATTTTTGTGCTACTGAGTGACAAAAATTATGGCGGATATTTTGTACCAAGTAATGTAAAAGAGCATCCTTGGGGGAGTGAAATATCTAGGTATAAGAGTTGTGTTTGGTGTTTCACGCATTACACCATTTTGGTGAAAAATAGTTGCCACCATTTTTCGTGTTAAGATAAACTAAAATTTTCAACAGTGAATCTTTAACTGTATGTTCTGCTGCAAACGAGCTTTTTTTGATAGGTTAAATTTTCTTATTTTTGCATCATTTTGATTGTTTTTCTTAACTATGCCTCAAAAGCCTTCTATTTCCATTTTGATTTTTTATCACTTTGTTTTGCTTCACTAAATTTAGTTTTAGTTATGACAAATAAGAAATCTATTCGTGAAATGGATAATTTTTATCATGTAAGAAATCTATGTTGATTATTGTTTAAGAGTTATTTAATTGAAAAATTCGAGTAATGTTTTTGAATTATGCATTCAAAATTTTTTGATAAAACCAAAAATATGTTTTTAGAATCCTTATAAAAAAACTTAGACTTCAGGCAACAAAAAAAATATATATAACTCAGGAAGAAAGATAACACTATCGACATTTGAAGATTAACTTTTGAAGGAAACAGTTTTAAAAACATCAAAGTCCCATTTGGTTAATGCATGAAGCTTAAAGGTTTTACTAATATCGTTAAGCTTCTGTTTCAAAGGGCCTTAAGAGCAAGTTTTGAATGTTCTGCGCCCACCTTCCTCAATAATGATCTGTCAGACTTCGATGGCCTATTTATTTTTCCCTGTTTAAAGATAAATTTGAAATTTCTAATGTGCATATTTTTTGACACGCTGTGATTAAGGTGATTAGAACTTTAAGTAATTGTAATTTTGTATATATGCACGTCAAATTTTGTATGAAATTATCAATTGATAATATTAAATAAATTAATTATTTTTAATCTTTTAAAACTTTTAATCAATATAAAAAATGCTTGACAATTTTTTTCAAAGAATAAATGAAAATATGTTCTCAAAGATTCTTGCTAAAATATTATATTATTTTTTAAATTCATTAACTGGATTTTTCTTTTATCTTTTGGATAGAATGGAGTTTATTTTGAAAAAAAAGGATGAATTTAAGAGAAGTTCAATCAACGAAAGTAGAAATATGATAGCTTTGTAAAGTGCATTTCAATGAAACCCTCATACTTATTGCTTTACGAGTTTTCATTTATGTGTTTTTCTTTTTCGGAGTTCAACCATTTGAGTTGTACTTTTTTCATCAAAGCCTTAGAATATTTGTCGCTATTTCTTTTTTCTTTCCCTTTCTTTTACAACTGTCCACACTACTATGTTTTGAAAAAGCCATTGCTGTTGCCAGTGTCTATGAGAAACCTTTCGAGTTTTTAGTTTTGAAGTCCGACAGCGCGCTAGAAGAGAAGCCCCAAGAGAATTCTTTGAATCGAGTTGGACGATTTTTTTCTCTTATTTTACGAGAAGGAGCTTTCTACTTTAAAAACTTGAATTTTTTTTTCTATTTCTTTCTTGCTTGTCAAAGAGTTTTTTTCTTCCTTCATTCGTTTTCAAAGCCCAGTCGTAAATTCACGAACTTTATACAATTGTTTTACTTTTTCTTTTATTTGTTTAATCTGCAAAGAAAACAGGCGATGAAAATGAATTGAAGTCAATTCCTAGAACTAGTGTAGATTTTATTGTTTTTTCGAATGTTCGTAGAATTTAAATTCAAAATAAATAGCATCTGACAAATAGGTTTGTGTGCAAGGAATACTCTTATTTTTTTTTATTTATTCTTAAAAGTACTTTCATTCTTTTTAAATCTACTGTATTATGTAATCAATTAAAAAATGTTTCGTTTATAATGTCCAACTTACAAAAGTATTAAAAAAGTAAGGATAAATTACTATGAAACATGTTACATATTATTTTACATAAGTCTCGTAGAATTTAAATTCAAAATAAATAGCGTCTGACTTATAAGTTATGTGCGGACTTCAGGTAAGAGTAAAGTAAACACCGGTAACCTTAGGTAAACCTTGATCTAAGACTGCATAATTTTTACGTTAGGTTTGCGCGCAGATTTGAGCACAAAAATTTATGCTTATGTTATGGTATGTTTTCTTTTTTAATAAATTACGCTGAAGAGTATAATTATACCATGCTATTTATTATGTGTGTATATATTATATACAGAGCTATTTTTTACTTAAACCTAATTGATTTTTAAGGCTGCTTTTAGGACAAAGCAGAATATCTCGCAATAAGACCAAATGGGATACGATCCCATATTGCCATAACCTCGTGGAGCCTTTTCTAAGCTTTAAATGTTTTTTTCTCTCCAATGGCAGGCACTGAATTTGAATCTTTGCCTATGAAGATGTCGGAATTGTTACTCATTTAGCGTTACCCAGTAGGCACATGTGAACCAAAGTCACTGAGGCGAGTAGCGTTGCCCACGCCACATTGCCACAAACCCGTTCATAGGATGGGCCACATTCACACACCACACACAACAGAGGACAGCACAAAGAGAGAGAGAAACATCCATGCCCAGAGCGGGATTCGAACCAGCAGCCAATGGCTTCGCAGTCAGGCGTGCCAGCCGCTCGGCCACCTGGACGGCTACGCTTTAAATGTAAATAGTGCAGAAAAAAGGAAATACCAGCTATAAATTAGATAAGCAATGCTTGACGTGTGTGTAAGATGTGAATCAACAGATTGAAAATCACATTTGCTTTGGTCTCACTGACTAAATGACTGAGATTATACAGATATTATAAGCTTGCACAGTAAACATATGAAAGAGAAAAGCAGTTTAATTGGAATGATTGTAACAAATGAACTCATAATTCGTGAGCAGGTGTTGACGTGGAAGATAACACGCGTATATATATATAGTGTGTGTGTGTTTGTTTCCCATTTTCTCATAGCTCATATACAATTGGATAGTTTCAAGCTTTAAAAGTATTCTGATGTAGTCATAAAATACGTAACGCACTTGAAATTCGAAAACTGCACAATAACTGCAAAGTGCAAAAATTTAAATATTTTTTCCTTCAAATTTCTATTTGTAAGGAAAACCTGAGATTCCATTTTAAGTGCCCCACCTCCTTTCTCGATTTAGTATAACTTCTTTAATTTGCTATTCGGATTTTGGAATTTATGGTAAATAGGCTTAAAATTCTGTTCAACTTGGGAATGATTAAGCGAATCAAAATTGAAACAGCATTTCCTTTTATGTGTTTTTTTCTCCAACTGCAATAAATACAAAATCCTCCTCTAGCTATATATATGAAGTAAATCTAAAGAAATAAGAAATAAAAGAAAGGATAGGTTAAATTACAGGATCAATCATTAGGTAAGGTTAAATTACACTGTTGAGATAAAGTAAAAAATGTTTTTAACTTGTTAATAATGAGAGAAATAAAGCTAAGGTAGTGAAACGTGATAAAATATTTTTAACTGTGAAGGTTCGCCTCTCCATGGTACGTGGTACATTTTTCTACACCCTTTTGTGATTTCAAAAACGAGATATAATTATATAGTAACATTATATTATTTACATTTATATTAGAAGTTTACAAAAGACTAAAATATAATATTCAACTTTCTATTTATAGTATTCATGAGAAAAAATTTATTAGAAAAATGTTGATTTAATTCTGAGAAATTTTATGAAAATTAGGAGTCAACATTGTTCAGGACCATAATTGAAACTCCTGCATTAAACGAAAACAAATATTTGCAAATGAAACATTAAATACCCAATTAAGCTAAAGCAGCTTGACTTTATTGCATTTTTAATGAAACAACTTAGCTATCGTAATATTTAACGACTAAGTTGACATAAAAATGAAATAACTTCTAATTAAATTATTAATTATGTTTAATGACAATTAAGATAAAAAAATTTCTTTTTTTTTCCAACTCACTAACTTTAGAATAAATAATGAACCCACTTAACATTTCCAAACTATGTATTAGAAGCGAGGAAAAATTCGGCGGGAAATCACATCAATATCGCAGACGATCACTCATTTAGAACAAAAGCATGCTTTAGGTGTGGCTTTCTAGCTTTGTGTGTTGCCACTTTTAAATTCGAAAAGATTGGAAAAACAATAGCATCAACAATTTCTGAAGGCGATCAAGGAAAAAAAAAGCTGCAGGGGGAAAAAAAAGTCATTTACGATAAGAAGACTCTTTTAATAGAGTTCCCAATAGCCTCGTCCCTAGTAATTAGAAATTCCCACTATGTGCGTGGCATCACATTCTTCATTCGGGTATCTTTCGAAGACAAGTAGCTTAAGTCATTTTCATGTCGTTGCCAGATTCCTGCAAGTTATTGGTCGTTTGGATTCATGAGTACACGCATACCAGGCGCTTTTCATTTTCTTAAAACAAATTTGTTTAATTATGTTTTAACTCTATAGGGAACGAGATGCAGGCTCTTTCTTAAGTAGAAAACTTTTATTGCATTTTACCTGAGAAAGAAAAATAATGCTCTAGAAGTTTATTAAAATTAATGTAAACTCTTTGAAATATGATGAAATGCTTTAATTTTTTTTTATTAAAAAGATTTATGATGTTTTTAGCAACGGTTTGACTAAAGACAGTAAGGGGGATAATTTAAGAGAGCTAAAAGTTAAATAGTATTGTAAAATGAAATGGGTGATATCAAGTTCTTGCTTATTCTGGTTGATCACTCATTTAAATTGTATTCCTATAATTATGTTTGCATTGAACCTTTAGTTAAAGGTTCTTTAACTAAAGGTTTACAATTAATGTCTCTCTTAACTTAAGGTTTACAATTAATGTCTCTTGATGTTATTGATGATGTTACGATTCATGCCTCATGTCTCTCATGTCTTAGTTAAACATGAATATAACTCAAATCTCTGAAAGAAAAGAGGAAACAGTTGATATTTGCAACTTTTGATAATGTGAAAAAAATTACTTTAAATTGATATTTTTTTTTCTTTAACTATCTTTAAAGTCTAAAATGAAGAAAGCACCGAGCAAATTTTAAAATTTTAACAATTTTTGCTCTATTTTGTTCAATTATTGTTACCCCTTATTAGCACTTTAACTGTCTAGTTCTAAAATATTATGAGATTGTATTCTTTCTGTCTTCTTATTAATGAGTGCCTTTCTTTCTTTTTTGGGCTTTTAAATTTTCTAGGGAATTTAAAATTCTACTATATTTTCTAAGATTAGGTACAGTAGAACTCTACTTTGCGAAAAATAGAAAATACCAAAAAACGAGATTTTTTTAATATCCAATAGTATGAAAAATTGATTTTTGAGGAAAAATTAATAAAAATAGACTTAAGTGAGTGCTTTTAGGCCTCATAATTAGCAGGAAAATGTAATTACCATTATATCTTTGAGTTAAACAGCCTAATTTTGTATTAGAAGATTATATTCCTCATATATTCTAATTAAAGAAATATGATGTTATGATGTCTTGTAGTCGTTTTGGAGCGCTCCGTTAAGTTTCGAAAATAATTAGAGGAGTAATTGAAGGGTAAATTTCGATTTTATTTCTATTAGCCATGTTAAAACAAACGATGACCGAGGACTCCTACTCCACATAATCAATTAGTTTACTTAATTATCCACACTATTTCTAAAGATATTAATTTTTTAAATTTGCAATCTATGATTGCTGACACCGAAGCCTAACTAGGATTAGCTGTCAGCCCCAGTACCTACGGGAGAGCAAATTCCAAGATCATAGTCTAATATTTGCGAAATAATTTCAACCTTCTTGTCTGATTCCGTTGACAAACTGATCATGGCTTATTTAATACCAAATTAATTTAATCCTCTTTAATAGTTGATCAAGAATATTGATATTGTCCAATTATTTGCGAAGTAACTTAAACCTTATTGTCGAATTGATTTGCAAACTACTTACTTAAACCGTTATAAAAGGCATGAGTGTTTTAAACTGTATAATAAAGATATTTATGTTCTTAAATAAGATTTACATATATTTGCAAATTGTATTAAATAATTTTGTAATTTTTATTTTCTATTCGCGTCAGTTTTGTTAAGCCTATTTCGAATTCATTGCAATATTCCCTCAGAGCAGAGTATTTATTTAATTAACAAACTAGTTTTACTTTAAGAATTAGCGTATAAGTGCATCCTGAATTAATGATTCTGACTTTATATTCTATCGTAGAAATAAATTTACTGATATTTATGTGTATCATATCTTTGTGTACTTATAAATTTTAGTTATACTGAAGACCAAAAATGCTGTTAGTTACTTTACACCAAGTAATCAGCTTTTTTTATTGCATTTTTCGAATCTTTGTACCCTTCCTAATGTGTGCCTAAAACGATTTCTCGGTACCTAACTTCGTTTGGAAGTTATACAGGAAAATAGAGAGTCGTCGCTAAGCAGGTAGAAAGGCCCGCTCGGCCGGATTAGAAGGGGTGATATTCTTTTTGTGTCTCATCCATTCTGTTGACTGTATATAGAAACTTATTGTAGGCATTTAATTTATCGACCATTATATATATGAAATTAAACGTTTTCCCTTAACATGAGTCAAAACTTTAAACACTTTATTCTCAAAACGCTGTTTTTTGACCTGGCCTAACGTTTTTCTCACGATCAATACAACAAAATAAGCTGTTCTTTATTATGAATTGCGTAGAACTATATTCTTTAGAAAGTAGCATAGGATAATTTTGATATTTTCATATTTCGATTTTAAATTAGTATTTTAATGAATTTTTTTTAATGATTTTTTTTTAATGAAAAACTTAACTTTTTTTTAAGTTGCCGCCATTTTGGTAATTCTGCGAATATCAAAAACCGCTATAATACTTTTTAGATAATATCTTTATGTTTCAGAAAATCTAAGCAAAATCGGTTTCCTATGCTTCAGAACTTCTAAATCCATGAGACCAGTGAGGTGCTACTTTTTGATGACCAGCCACTCACGGAGCTGCCACCAACTTATTTTTTATTATTTTGTAAAAGAAAATTTTTTAAAATAGACTTAAATTGTAGCTAAATAACATAAAAAAAACAAGGAGTCTCTGCATTGTCTCTATTACTTAAAAAAAATTCAAGAAAAACGTTAATATTTTACCATCTCAGGGTGGGGTCCCCCCTTTAATATATCAGTCTGTGTGGTAAGCGAAAATTTTAAATTATCTTAATCTTAATAATCTTAAATCTTAATAATTAAATTATGAATTTGCTTAAGTGATAAGCTTTTAGTCTGAAATGTTATTTTGGAAGAGGATTAAAGAAAATTATTTATGTTTGCTAATAGATCTTAATAGAATCATAGAGGGACGATGAGTCAATTAATCTAATAAGTCTATTAACTACTTAATTTAAAATGTATTATTTCTTTAACAAAGTTAAAAAAAACGTTAAATTTCAGTCTGGACGTAGGAAGCGGAGGCAGAAGTGTAAGCAAACAGAATTCTTCTTGCTACCCATATTTTAAGTGAATGATTAAAAAGAGAAAACTGTTTAATGCCATGAAACAATAATTATTGCAAAACAATCATTGTGGTTGGTAGACAGCAGCAAACCGAGAATTTAACTACCAAATTAAAGTCATTATTTTCACAAAGATTAAATAATTTGGCTCTTGGTGTATGATGAATATTTAATTTTGAAGTATTATTTCTTTAAGAAAGTTCAACAAAAGGCTAAGTTTTAGAAAAACAATGAAGATAACGCTTTCCACTTTCCACTTTTTTCTATGTCTTATTACTTAATGATATTCTATAAAATTTAAAAGTAGAGCTTTGTGTCTAGTGTAAGTCACTTTACCTGTGGCTTTTTTTAATATGACTTGTCGATTTTTTTTAAAAAAAAACACTGTTAATGAACATACATTTATACATACGTAGTAACCAATAGGGCCACATTGTGGGCATCATATTAGGCTTATAATTACTTCCTGTGGTAGGGTACACCAGTACTCGGTAATATAATATGTGGACCAATTTGAATATTTAGTGTCAATATATAGCGCCATGTTGTAATACATAAAGTGTATACCTTAACCACCTTGCTGTTACTCCATTTTTCATCAAGGTTTACATACTTTGTAAAATTGCATCTAAACACAAAAGCGGTTTAGTAAAACACTTGTGTTTCACTAAACCAGTCCTTAGATAGATAGTCCTTGGTGCAGTGAAACAACAATGTTTTTTTATGCTATTTGGGGTAGTAATTTTTCGTATAACTGAAATTAATAATTACAGTAAGATGGGATATATATTTGGGTGGGACAATTAATAAAGTACGATATAATATAAAGTAAAGATTACGCTAGGGAACAATATTTTTCCTCTTGCATGAGATTTCTTAACAAATCTTAGATGCTTTCGTATAGTTGACTTCTGATTTGCAGTCTGTTTCTCTTCCTAAGCTAATTTTTTGTAAAAATAACATTAAGTCTCTGTTTTTTGGTAAAATGAACACGTGCAAAAACGTTATATATAGCAAGGGATCACGTAAATGCTGCGAAAAACTTTTAAAGGAATTAGAGCTCATTATGAGGATTAAAAATGAAGAAGCTCTTCCCTATTATAAAAATGTTCTTCGTATGCATCCGATTTGGTCATAATAAGGAAGCACTACAAGCCGCGTACGATGAAATTTCCGGGAAAGAGTTTCTATGCAATTTTAATTCTGCAATTCTAACTCTTCTTAAGTTTGTCGTAACATTTATACATTATTACATTACTCCTGTTATATGTATCGTATTTAAGCTTATAGATTTTGATAATGTCGTTTAAAAAATTCAAAATAAATGCCATTTAAAAAATTTGTAACTTCAGGAATAAAACTATCCCAAAAGAAGCAAGACTATTTGAAGCCACACATCCGAATGAGGCAAGATAAAGTATTAGTACAAATGCAACAAAACATTTGCTCTCCAGTGTTATTTATTTAGAACGCGCACATACACTAATTGGTTTTTCAATCAAGCACACACACAGGACTGAGAAAGTATTAGGATGAATTCGAACTAGGTTTAGCAAAACATATGCGGTTAGCTACTAGATTGAGAAATTGAAAGTATTGAAATTACTTTATATAATTGATCCATATGTATAATTAAATACCCTTAGAACAACACTATAAAAGTATACATATATTATGTAAAAGAGAACTTTTATTTCTATTGGCGTATAGCAACACATTTACTCCTTCTCGTGCGCGATTGTAAACAATCTAACGTCGAGTGTCTAAGCAAACGCCGAAATTCGTGTTTTCGGAGGCAAAAATCATTCACGAATAGAATGGTATAAATGCATGAGTTAGTGTAAGCATTTCAACTTTGAAAGTTTATTTGGAATATTAGTTTAAGTTTAACTACATCACTTTAAGTATATAAGAACTCCATATTTGGTATTACTTTGAAATAAAGTGCTCGTTTCAAAAAGTTTTTGGGTTGCTCCGAAAGATATTATGCCAAAGTGTAAAATCCCTCTAATGAAAATAATAACGATGCAATTCTTACCGAATACATAACAATACTGAAAATTATAAGTGAAAAATTTCGACATTGTTTTTAGAAACTAAAATGCAATTTATAGCTAGGAAATTTCATTTAATTTTTCGTAAAACTAACTCGTACTGAATTTTTAAAAATTTCCCATTATATCAAAATTTATTTAATAAAACTATACTTAATTGTTAAGTGAATACGCTTTGATACAATCAAGTATAACTGATTTTTAAATTTATCATTCCATAAATGAAACAAATTTTAAAATACTAGAATAATTCAAGCTTATTTATGTTTATTGTGTTAATACGCAACAGCATATTAAGTGGTCACGTATCGTTTTAATAATGTATAATCTCTTTTTAAATTTAGCATTCTCTTGTTCAACTTCTTGTTGATATAGCTGTATAAAAATGACTAACTTTTATTAAAATAAAATTTTACAATTATTCGAAATTTTTATTTAGTGCTGAAATATATATAACTAAAAATTTCTTAACATAAAAATTTACATTTGCATAGCATAAAATCTGAGATATTGGATTGAAATGGGAAATGTATATTTGATTCAAATATAAAACTCACATTTCAGTGGTATTGCTTCAAAGAAGAACTGGTAATATTATATTCATGAGAAAAATCTAAATATAAGCGAAAATATATAATAACGATATTGCAATTTTTTTCAGAATTTGATATTGTTGTTGTCTCTTTGTTAGTTTGGCTTTCTATTGTACGATTCAAAATTTGATATTTTTGATAAAATTAAATTTTTGAATTATTAATCAAATTTTACAGAGCTGAATTATTACATTTATATTTAATTCTATTTTATTTAAAATTTCCAAACTATTGTCGTCTGTACAGCTATAAAATTGATAAGGATTTAAAAAAAAGCTGAATAAGTAGATGAAAATGTGGCCAAAACAATTCACACCATTCACATTTGAGATAATTTTAAATTATTTTCTAAAAATTATTAAAATATTAAGTTACAGAATTAAAATAGCATGCAAATTAAATAAATATTTAAGAAGTATATGATTTTAAACAAGATAGAAAAAAAGAGCTGAAATAACCTGTATTTAGTTGATCAGGGGAAACATGACCAATTAGAAAAAAAAATTGTCTAAAAAACCAGGGTTTAAGAGTGCTTAGCAATGTGTTCGCTTTATGTATATAAGCCAGGAGTATCAAACTCTCAAAGGTAAAGGCTGGAAGCATGATTACTTTAAGGATTTTTAAAATTTTGCTGAGGTAAATTTTTTTTGTAAAATTTTACACTGTAGAGGTAGGTAGGAGCTTTATTTAGGTCGCACTAGAGCTGCTTAATGGGTCATTGGCGACTGTGTGGGAAGCATCCCTGAGGATGATTCGAAGACAGACGATCGCAATTTTGATCCTCATCAAGAGGGGATGGCTCTCTTGCTTTGGCGACCTGAGCGCAAAGTCGAGCACTTTACGGTCGAACAGTTTAACGAAGACCAATGCCGCCCACTCTCGGTCCCTACGCAGGCTGATCAAAGTGCTCCTCCACCCACTTACTGACCACAGTCAGTGATGCTTGACTTCGGTGTTCTACTGGGAACCGTGTCCTTACGATCAGTCTACTGCGGGACTTTTTGCACTATGGAGAATGCTGTTGAATTACAAACTGTTAGCAGTGGTGGCACAGGGGTTAGAGTACTCGGTTCTTAGTGAGGTGACGCAAGTTCCAATTCCAGAGATCCCGTGTCCGATAACAATTCTATTTCCGATTAGAAATGATCATGGTATTGACTCAAAATAACCCCACTTTGACTGATAATGGGTTAGAATATTTTTGCTGCTTGTTACCGTGGATGGTTTTCGTAATTTTCCTTTCCGTGGACGCAAATGGATTTTAGTTCTATCAGAAAAATCTTCCACGATTGCTAGTTTGTCCCAATGCCATATTAAGGAGTTACCTTGCTTTCTTAGTTGGTAACGAAGCTAGAATGCTACGTAATTGAACAATAATAGTTGAAAGCCCAAAACTGAATCAGCAGTGCAACGCCGGTTATAAAATTAAACAAAATATGCAAATTTTAATTTGAAACAAAGATTCAATTATTTTAATATATTAAAGCACTGAATTAAAACAGCCTAAAAAAATAAATTAAGAATTAAGCCAAATTCTATGTGCAGAAAAATTGAGTTTTTTGAAAAAAAATATTAAATGATTTCCATTAAGCAGGTTGTTCCTTAACCTCCACTTTTAATTTAGAATTTGAGTGTCTTTTTGAAAGATGAAATCAAAATCTACACAAATTAATGTTTGAGGAAGCAACAAAACGTCATTAAATGTTGCGAAACACTACTGAGTGTTTAAAATTATAAAAAGCCGCGTGATTGTCCTCCTGGTGCAGGAAGGAGTTAAAAAGTAATTATTCAAAACATTTACTAACTCGCAATTCTAGCGCTTTCGGTTGTGAATTTGTTTCTTCCGAGCTTCATTTAATTTACTACAACAATATAAATGATTTCATCAAGGATTATAAAAATGTATATTTTGGACAGTAATTGCGGAAAATTCTATGCACATGGGATTACACTACAGATACACCTTAGTTAGAATGTAAATGTGTGAAATTGTCCGGTTATATACTCTTTGAAAAATTCAACAAAAATTTACGCGAAGAGCAGGGTAAAAACCGAATTTTTTTTTCGTAATTTACAGGATTGCAGAGGGACAAGCGTAATTTTACTGTAATTGATTCTGTTAAAAATGAAAAGTGAAATTGCGAAATATATTTTTAAAACTGGCTCATATTGTCAACTTATTTACGTTTCTAATTTTGGCACGTGACACGGATACGCATAGCATGTCACATGACATTACTAAACTAAAAAATTTCAAAAATGGTCCACATAAAAACTTAAATGATTTAAAATTTTATTAATGTAAATAATACTAACTCGAGAAAACTTTGAAAACACTAAAGACTTAAAACAAAATTAAAATATTTAAATCTGTAAACGTTTCAAATTAAATAAAAATATTTTATCAAATTGTTTTTTACTATTTGAAAAATAATTTTATAAAATTATCCATACTGCAAAATAATTATGGTCATAAGACTCATTTTATAATATAGTTATTTTAATTTTGAGTGTTAAAAATAGTTGAAAAATATAAAGATTTAAGCCTAAAGATTTAATTCTAAACCTTAATTTCAATATTTTGTCATATTTTGAAGCAAACGAAAAAAAGTATCACGAAAATATATGGTTTTACTCTAACGGATGATAATAGAAACGAAAAGAAATTAAACGTCATTTAAATAAAAGTTAAAAATCATTTGAGACAGTGATATTCAACAGAAAACACTTGAAATTAGAGTAAATATTGCAATACTATAGTGTTTTACTTTGAAGTTTTTGCAGTTTGAAAATGGCCTTATAAAATATTTAATGAATTTAAAATTTAATTTCTTATGATGGATTAATATTAAGTTTGAATTTTACATATTAGTTATTTTGAGCGAATAACACAGTTTTTAGCCTAATTATCAGACAAATGAAACAGCTTCTCAAAAACATTTAAACGATGATACCTACTAATTTATGCTTTAATATATTTTCATATTTTTTAAGAAAATGAAAAAAGAGCTAATTAAAAAATTAGTTCTAGTTAGTTGTAACTGATTACTAATTAAGCAATTATAAGCTAAATCATGATAAAAGGTATAAATAAATTTAAATTAAATTGTTCAAACCTTTCCCTAAAACTCTTTTTAATTATTTGACTACGAATGTTTTTGAATATTTAAAATTCTTCAAGTTTCAATGCTATCCGGAATAGTAATAAAAAAATGAAGGAACGACTAATTAAATTTTTTAACTTAACGAAGTTAAATGTTCTTTTAAAGCTGATAAATTTTAATAAACACAAATAGAACAAGCCAAAAATATGTTTATTTCATCGGAGCTAAAATATGTTTTAAATTTAAGTCCCTAAAATATACAACTGCTTTGTTTACATATTTAATTTTTTTTAGAGTATTTAAAGCTCTTTAGAAACTAATTAATTTCCATTTTTTATTATATCAGTTTCTTAATTTCTTTACGACTTTCAAAATAGAAACAAAGAAGTAATTTTTTAAGTTAAATAGTTGAAAAATTAAATTTAATTTATAATTCTATCAGTTACAATTAGAGTACACGAAGTAGTTAAGTATTTTTATCTTGTCAACATAGAAGATATTAGAAATATTTAAACGGTTATAAATTATTACTTCTTTTACATAACGACACCAAATTTTATAATTAATTTACATCATGATTAAAAAGCATTAATTTATAATTTGAGTTTTTCAATATGTTTAAATGGAAATATGCAAATAATTGTTAACATTTTTGAATAATAAATTATGTTATTAAAAATATACATGTTACTGCTTTGTTGAATTTTATTATATTTATATATTTTAATTTTTATTTAAACTTTATTTATTTGCTATTAAAATATCCACTTCACATAAAAATACTGTCTAGAATGTTTTTTCCCCTTAACTTGAAGAATAAACATTTACTTAAGTCTCCTTTTTAAAGGAATGTTTGCTTTTCATTTAAATGTTTCGCATAAGTTTTTTTTCTTTGAAACGAACCATAATACCCTCTTTTTTGTTTATTTCACGCACACAATTCTTTTTTAAATATTGTATGATTTATTTTTGTTTTTTGGAAAATTTGCTATTTGTTGAATTTTCTTATTTTATGTTAATGTGTATCTTTTCGCGTTAAATTTAATGGTATAGTTAAGCCATTAGCTCAATGTAGGAAGTTTTTGTGTTCAAGATATATAATCGCATGCTTTTTCAAATATAGTATTTGCATGTGTTTATGCTTTTAAATATTTACATTTTAACATGTTTAAACTTCAAATTATTTCAGATTCAAATGCTACCGTGCAGAGAAAAAAAAACAAATGAAAATAGTTCTTAAAGTACAGGATGATATAGTTCTGGCATTTTTATTAGTATCAAGTTATATTCGTGTTATTATCATAATATTATACAAATTATGAAGTGTTTCGTAATCAACACCCTGCAATAAACAAGACGTTTTTTATTTTAAGAATCGTTATTGTAAATGAAGCCAGTAGAGAATACACATTAAGAACCGAATTAATATTTAAGCAAATAAGAAACATAAATGCTATCGGATTCTAAAGAATTTCTAATCACTAAGAGTAAAACTGAGAACATCAAATTTAGTTTAATTGTGTGCTTGCAGCAAATCACATGATTCTGTTTAATCACGTGGTTGTGCATGGCGCATTAACGTTACAGATTTAAGACTTGTGTTTATCATAACGCTGAATTAATTTTCATATCAGATTTAATTGGACACCTACAAGCGACGTCACGCGTGTGTATCGAACCTGATTGGTGCTGAAGAAAACAGACAATTGCAAAAGAAAACAGACATTAAAAGACGATTATTTAAAATAACTCTTCATTTTATCAGGCACTTAAAGTATCTTGGATGCTGGACCAGGTAATTAATTTAGCTTGTAACACTCTTTCCTCAAAAGAAATTCGATAAATTTCACTAGTGTTTCCTTTTCTTTTCCCTTATATATTAATTCGTGATCCCAAATTATTTGTTTGCTGAATTTTTATATTTTTTTGACAAAGATTTTAAGAATATACGAGCATATGAATGACGGATATGAATGAACTATGAATGTTATGCATTAGTATTGCAGCGGCTGCTGCGTTTGAGCCGATTTCAAGCTAAACGCCGAAATGTGGCAAACTTACGTCGCCAGTTGGCGATAAGGACAATCACGATTGCAAACCTAACTGCACCTGTTTTTCTCCTCAGTTCGGTCTGTGACGACGCCTGTGTATGTTACTGGGACAACCTGTCCGCCACGATGTTTAATCTAGAACTTAACTTGTAACCTTAATTGTTATCCTTTTATTAAATTTATTATTATTTAATTATGGCTGGCATTCTGTTAATTGTTTCTATTCTTAATCAACTTAATTATTCATTTTAGATCATCTCTCTATTTGAATATTATGTTTTTATTTTAGGAGTCGCGTTAACTTCCACGTGTCTCCTCAGTATAAATGAATGAACTTTTTTAAACATTTAAATTTTTCAAACTAATACACATATTTCAATACAAATCACAACAATATACTAAATTAAAGAAAAATATACTACTTTTTTTAGTTAGAAATATTAGATGTGTGGTCCTTATGTTAAACGACAGATATCTAATCTTTAATGAAGTTCGGTCCACAAATCTTACAGTTTCACACTCACTGTGAAAATGATAAAATTACGGTAAAAAATACCGACACTCGAAGTGCCGATACTTTTTACCGGAGCCTGTTAGGGAACAAAAATATGATATACCGTAATGTTTACAGAAAAATTACAACAAAATCACTTAATCACTCGAATTAAATAAATATATCTGTAAAAATTACGATATAATATTTTGCAATAAAAATGGCTTTTACGGTAAAATCGATTTTACGGATGATGCACCTAAAGTGTAGGAACCTTATACCGTAATTAGAACCGGAATGTCTTACAGTGCTGTCAATGTCTCCTAATACCACTCTGATACGTTTTTTAAGTTTTTACATTTTTTTCTCTCATTGATTTATAAAATTTGTAGTGTACACTAAAGAGTATAATGGTACACGGGACTTACCTTCAATCACATCCCTGCTAGATTTTACGCCATGTGACTTTTTTCACTAAGTCACATCGAAGACACTGTTTTATGATCTATTTATGTCAAAAACACAGAAAGATCTTAAAAAACGCAAGGATAGCGGGAACTACTAAATGTGGGAAACGAATTCGATGGCATATGAGATATTTTCCATTGTAACAAAATGGCACAATAATCGTTACACATTTGTGACTGGGAAAAATTGTTTGTTGAAGTTTGTTTTATTTTCGCGTGTAATTTATTATAATATGCGCAATAGCTTTGAAAATATAAATGTCTAAGACTCGGTCATTCATTTGTTCTAGCCTTTAATTTTATGGGTGGTCATTATGGAAACCCTTGTATGAGTGACTACAGTTCTGTTGCAGTGGAAATAAATAACTGTCTACCTAACTAAAGAACTCCCTTCTTGGGTTTATCTGGTTTGATAAATGGATACGGGGAAGTGGAATTAGGTTTGCAAAATTAAACTATTTTAATCCCTTCTTTCTCACTCCCGTGATATTGACGGTCTGGAGTATTGAGTAGTAACGCGCCAATAGGAATAAAATTAATTCATTTCTTTTTCCCGGTAAAAATTTTATTTCTAATTTTACACATCTGATGGCAGTACCTGAATATTTTTAAGGTAATTGTAGATAGTTAGTTAATTTTAAACTAGTTGCAACACTAATCAAATACGTAATGCAAACACAAAAGCAATAAAAAATAGGCACCCCATGCAGCAGAGATAAGTATTAATTACGTGAAAATAACGTTAAAATGCCACAAGGTTTAGAGCAAAAAAACGTTTATTTAAAACGTTTTATTTCCGTTTCGAGTGGTAGTCTCGAATTAGGTAAAAAAGCGTTTATATTTGGGCTGTTTTTAACGTAAAAATGACGGATTTTTGCCGTTATTTTGACTAAGGTGAATTTCGAAACCAATTTTTAACGTATTTTTCACCGAACTATTTACGTATATTTTTGGTTCTATAAATTCGTTATTTTCACCATGAATATTTACGTGTTTTTAACGCTTATTTTTATTAAAATAACGTACATTTTACGTTATTTTTACCAAAATACAAACGTATTTTATCCATACTATTTACGTATTATTAACGCTTATTTTGAGCTTTATTTACGCATTATTAACGCTTATATATCAATATTTTTAACGCTTATTTTGAGCTAGGTGAATTGATAAATTTTTCGCGAAAATTTAACTAAATTAATTTCAATTTATCGTAATTTTAACCGAATTGTTAACAATAGCATATTTTAAGTTTTTTTTTTTTNTACAGTTCTGTTGCAGTGGAAATAAATAACTGTCTACCTAACTAAAGAACTCCCTTCTTGGGTTTATCTGGTTTGATAAATGGATACGGGGAAGTGGAATTAGGTTTGCAAAATTAAACTATTTTAATCCCTTCTTTCTCACTCCCGTGATATTGACGGTCTGGAGTATTGAGTAGTAACGCGCCAATAGGAATAAAATTAATTCATTTCTTTTTCCCGGTAAAAATTTTATTTCTAATTTTACACATCTGATGGCAGTACCTGAATATTTTTAAGGTAATTGTAGATAGTTAATTAATTTTAAACTAGTTGCAACACTAATCAAATACGTAATGCAAACACAAAAGCAATAAAAAAATAGGCACTTTTATGACCGTTTTCTTGAAAATTAACCGATCGTTACGGGGTTAAGAAAAGGCGAAAGAGGTAATTAATTAGGACAACTTTTAAATGAGATTGGAAGGGAAATATCGAATGTTCTAATTTTTGAAATGCACTTTTTCCTGTTTCTATTGCAGCACACAGGACTAGGTTCAGTGACAGGAGATCTTTGGTAAAGCAGACGAAAACCTTTTCATATTGTTAAATTAAGAAACAAAATTTGTTGAGCAGGGCGGTAATCAGCTCAGAGAAAGCAAAGAATTCATAGGCTCATAGAAGCATTGTAGGTAATAAATAAATGTGTTCAGGATTCTTAAGTTGTTAATACGTATAATATTTTTCTTGTGAAATGTTGGCTCAGGGGGGAGAGGTGGCTCAGGTTTGAATCCCAGCTGTGACTGGGTTGATACGAGTTTTGCTATCGGCCCTCACCGACCACAAGGCTGATGTAAAATATCCTCAGTGTAAATGAATCATGGGTTAGAGTCCCAGCGCCGTCGGGGTTTTTGTGGTTTTCCTCACCACGTAACGTAAAAGCGGGTTAGTTCCATCAAATTCTTCCTCGAAAGCTGGTTTGCCTCAATGCTTGATTCAGAAGCTTCCTTGTCTTCTGGACTGGGTTAAAAGTTGCAAGGAAGAGGTGTTGAATACAGATAGTCGTAAACTTCAAATTGAATCAGCTATTCAATTCCAGTTATAAAATCAAAATAAGAAATATATATGTTTTTTAGCGAGCCGCGTTGGTTCAGAGGAAAGGGTGTTTTAGGGGTGACCCTGGCTGGCTGTTTCCCAAATGCTGGCTGATACGATTCTGCTCCTGGTTCGTACCAATTATAATGCTGACGTAAATAATCCTAAGTGGGAGATGGATCATGAGTTGGAATCCCCTTGCTGTTGGACTAATCGTGGTAGGATTTTGTGGTTTTCCTTGCCATGTAACGCAAATGCGAGTCAGTTTGATCAAAAAGTCCTCTGGAAAGATTGGTTTTGTCACAATACTTGATTCAATAGTTCAGTTGTCTTCTGGTTTGAGTGCAAAACTACAAGGCTATAGTGAAAAGCAATAAACTCAAAAATGGTAACTGTTCAAACATAAAATAGTAGATAATAAAACGTAATAAAACACATAATAGTAAATAATAAAACGAATTTAAGTATTATTTTACTTAAATAAAATGGGTCATGATTTATTATTAGTAACAACGAATTCAATATTTAAAGATATCCTAGAAATCTATTTTTCATAAATTTCTGAATAAAGTTTAACTTATTAAAGTTCTGAATAAAGTATTTGAACAAGTTATGGAATCAGCCGATAGTTTTTAGGGAAATAATTTCAATGTATATTGTTACACTTCATGAACTATGAAAACTGTAGGAAAATATTTTAATGACTATTTTCGATTTTGACAATCGAAATCCATCGGCAATCATTTCAGAAACTTTGTTGAAGTAGAGTCATTTCGTACTTCGGTAAGCATTTCAATAATTAAAACGAAACATTCTCGGATTCGTGGAGGCGTTATGCATAACAGAGAAATTTAGATTAATTTGAACCGCTACGAATTGCTTTAGTTATTCGAAATTGAAATTGTGATGACCTGGAAGCTAGTCTATGCATTTACCCACTCATTCAGAAATATTTCTGTTGCACGCTTCATAGATATGGGATTTCATCATTAAAAGTTTCACCTTCATTTTAGAGTTGAAAATGAGTAACAAAGCTTCTTATTCTAAGAAAGTTATTCTTTTTTAAAAGCATTTTCGAAAACAAGCATTCATTTTCGAAAATTCTCGCTGAGAATAACAAGTTATTTTGTGCTATTCTAATACCTAATGAGTTTAGTTCAAGAATTAAATTCAAATATATTTGTGAAGAATTAAAGTTAGGATTTGGTTATTAAAATGCGATGTTTCAAGCCTTTAAGCTAGATATTTACTTTAATCATTTTTTCACTGATAATTTTTTTTAAAATAAAAATATCTAAGAAACTATGAAGGTTTATTGCCTTAAATTTTGACTTTGATTTTTATTGTCTTACATATATATATANTATCCATGTTTGACTATTTAATTCGTTACCAATTTATCAAAACTTTTGCAGGAAACGGAACAGTTGTCATCGTTGAATATTTAACTTTTGCTGTACGAGTTAAATCCTAGATTGTAGTTACATTTGATATATTACTTCGAATTTTTGATCAATAGTGGGGGAAACATTTCTTCAAATGAAGAACATTCAATTGAAAATAACTAAAATTTCATTATTACTAGGATATTTTTTTTTTACAAAACTGAGAAAATTGGAATCTCTGCATGAAAGATTTTGTTTCAAATATGAATAATTAGAGATGTAAGTTATAGTGAAAGTTACATTTGAGCATTTAAAGATATTATAAATAAACAAAAATGAATTGAGTTCCTACCACTTCTACATTTTGAACTTATATATATATATATGTATATATATATATTGCATTAATATATCCAAAGCAAAATATATCAATACAATAGTATGAGGGGCCCTCAAAAAATTGAAACGAAGATAGAACACATTAAGTAAAAAATATACGAAATAAAACATATCAAGCGAGAAACAGAAAATAATTACTTAAAAGGTTTACAGGTGTAAAAAAATTCAGCTGAAGTGGAAAATGTGGCTATGCTTTGCACGAAAAATAATGTCTTTAGTATACCTTAATTTCAACCTTATTTACACCTCATAAATAGCTCAGAATAGCTCAGAAATAGTTGAAGCAGAAATCGGGGGATTTTATTGACACATTAAATGTACTTATTTTCTTGAAATATGCAAAAAATTACCTGTTCACCTCAGAAACAACCTCTCTTGTCTGGTTCCTCTAAGGTAGATTTCTATCAAACCCTAAACAACCACAAGTAAAAATAAAGCAACCTCGTATATTTTGATAAAAAATTTTGAAAGGTTTATTTTTCTAGGTAGTTTTTTAGGTCTACGTCAAAATTCTTTAACAAATTAACCTCAACACCCCAAAACAATGTCAAATAAACGTCAAAAACACACATTATATATATAATATAAAGTTCCGAACATTTTAAAAACGTGATGAGAATTAATAATATATTTAGTTAATTTATTCCTTTACATAAAAATATATTTAAAAATTGAAAAAAAAATTATTTATTCGAAATAACATCATATAAATGACTTTTCACAGTCAAATTTGACTAAGGAAGAAATAAAATTCCGAAACTAATTAAGCGAACATATTTTTTATTAATAATATACCATCGAAGTAAAGAGTTGAAAAAAAAACTTTTGAAAAAGTAAGTACTGCTTTATTTTAAGTAGAAGAATGGTTGATAAACAAATATTTCTTAAACTGAAATCTTTTATAAATTATTATAATTGGAATGTGTTTTTCTATTAAAGCGAAATTTATTTCGCTGGAAATGTTTGTTTTGAGACAAACAAAAAGCTATTTGCTTTGAAGTGCTTTTTTCTAGAATTTTTTTATAAGTTAAATTTTGTATTTACAAAGGAAATTATATTTTTTTAAAAAAAAAATAGGCTGTATTGTAAAGAATACATCGTTTTAAATAATTTAAACATTTTTATATTTCTTGAAGACTAAAAAAAAGTAAAAAAAGAAAATTCGTTATCTATTATTTTTGTAATTTGAAATTAAGAACAAAATGAGTAGTTTTTAAAATGAACTATTCAGAAAGGCATTTTTTTAAAATTTATGCAAATATCAGTTTTTTCCATTGTTTGATTTTATATTTTTTTTTGTTTACAATAGACCGCAAAAGTAATCAACACATATAAAATATGCATGTAAACTAAAACACAAAAATTGCTGATTTTGACTTTAACTCTTTTTAAAAATAAGTAATTCGTTACTAAGACTTCAGCTTAAAATTAATTGAATATATCACAAAGATTAAAACACATTGATTTTAGTCAATATGTTTTTAGAAACAGCTAATTACTTTTTGCTACAGTCTCAAAGTAAAAATTATTTATGAGAAAAACAGAGCAAAATCTTTTTAATCCCATTTGAGCTTTTTGTATTATGAGAAAATACGTAGAAATTTATCTTCGTAAAAAAATGCTGAAAGTACAAGAAACTCAAAAATGTAAACAAATTATGAATCTTTTAATATATATATATATATGGAGAGAGAGAGAGAAAGACAGAGAGAGGAGGAAAGAGACCATATTCTGAGGTAGATACCAAATAGCTTATCATTGTGATAATATCGATATCATTATAAAAAGCGATAAATATCGAACACGATAACAATGCGAGTATTAGATACCTATCACGATAATTATCGAATTCGATATAACACGAATGGTTTGACACATTTTATTTGGGTAACAAAATTATTTTCTAATATGATAGACAAAATTATTTAAACTAGGTAATTGTCATGATACATCGAGAAATATTGATATTTCTTGAAAATATATATGAAATTCCTGCCCTGTACTGCAAAGTATATTTTATGCTTTGAAAACTCAATCTTAATTATTTATCTATTATTGTTCACTGAATTGAGCTCCTCACTGAGACGAAGCTCAATAAAGTATGTTGTATGCATAATGTATGTTGACAGTAGTAAAAACTGTTTATACGAGTAATATTTTATTCCTTGAAAATATTTAATTTTATTATATTCATACTAGAAAATTAAGTTCCCTTTTTGTGATTACATGATTTTATCTTGTAGTTTGATTTTTAACCCCTGTATATCCATTAATTTTTGCTACTTATTAGGGGAGAGTGGGGTCAATTGTAACAGGGTACGATTGTAACAGAGCAAATATTTCGAGTGTCGGGTTATAGATTTGGTTCCTAGGTGGTGCACAAGGTGTATTTAACAAATCTACATGTACACCCCTGATGGCAACCATTTTTATGTACTTTTGAAAGAGTTACATCACAAAAGATATTTTCACGCCACGCAAGTACTTTTTTTGGTATTAGAATATTATATTGTAACAAAGTAATTTTGTTTAAACAAATAAAAATTAGTAACCGAATATGTAAGTGGACACCTTAATTAACATTTCAAAAAAAAAAAGATTAGTTTTGCTAATTAACTAGCATTGTTTTTAACAAATGAAGCTGAAATGGCGTCTTGGGGACAATTGTAACAATAAGTAAAGGGACGATTGTAACAGCTGAAAATAAATAATCTTATGTTTACAAACCATTACTTAACTCTTTAAGAACCACCAATAGTTTCCTATATCATTTATATTATGTTGCATGTGCATTATTTTATTTGTCACCTTTCACAGCATAAATTAAAATTTTTAACCCCTTAAAGTTAAAAGTTTAACCCTTTAGGTCTCTGCTCATTATTATTTTTACTCCTAAAATATCACTACTATTTTGATCAATAAAAAAATATATCACAACTATGATAATATGTATAATTAACTATGTTTTAGTTGAATTTATGAACTGTTACAATTGACCCCGTAAGTGGGGACAATTGTAACAAGTGCACGACTGTCAAAAATTGTTAATAACTAATATAATAACATTTAAAATAAGGTATTTTTTTTTCTTGTAGAGGATAGTCTGCTTTACTCGTCTGTCAATTAATGCTAATAATATATTGGATTTTTTGTTAGTTAAAAATAGTTAAGTAAAAAATGTTACAATTGACCCCACTCTCCCCTACTGTCCTGAGTTATCTCCGGCAAATGAAAAAGATTTAAATATTAGTCGTTGTATGATATTTTCTAAAACAAGGGACAACACAAAGTGATGCTTTCCAAACATCAGTGAAGTGATAACCATTTTTTTTTTAATTTCTTTTCTATGTAAATTCCACAACCATGGTACATAAAATCGCACAAAAAACGTATGCAGTCCCATAATCCAACAGCTAAACTTGCAAACAAAACTTGTCAATCTTCTTATCACAGCAAATTTCGACCGAGTAAAAACGTGATAAAACAAAATGTACTGACAAATTCTGCTACGCCCGAATTTTCTCGGGGTCATAAATAATTGCAATGTATAAATACCCGAGTCAACTCGGGATAATCAGGGAATCGGGTTATATCCATAAAGATAGAATATGATTCCTTGTCTATAACCGCAGACAATATTGTTTAAACAAAGGAATACCCGGTAGCGATTTTCTAATCCAGCGACTTTTAACGACCCACTCACCTATATTTTTTTTATATAAACATTTTTTATACGAAAACAACATGATTCTTGTTTTTCCCTGTTACTTGATTATAGTTAATTTTATAGTAATATTGTATAAAATTAAACTTAAATTTAAATAGCATATCGTTTTTATGTATTAGTATCTTTTATTTGCAAATTTTTCTTCTAGTTTGTTAGATTAAGCTGAATTTTTTCAATAATTACTGTCTGACTGCGTTAAGTTCGCAGAAAAATTCGTAGAGTACATCATAATTTAGAGGAGAAGTAGCTTTAAAGTCTTGTTTTTGCAGAGTTTTAGGATTAAAAATACAAAACTGGAATCTCCAGTGTGTCTCTTATAACCGTTTGCCTGCTAGACGTTTAAAATAAAAATATAAATTAAATTAGTGAAGGTTTTAATTCTAAAGTTTAATTCGAATTTTAATAAAATTGAAACAATTATGAGCAAGAGTTTTAGATACATAAATAATCAGTTTTAACATTCAAATCAAATGAGAAATTTACTAGTATTTTAATGATAAGAAATTAATATCTTAAGGGTTTATAATCCCTTTTTGCATTTAATCCAAATTTTAAATTTACTAATACTTAAAGGATTAAGAAGGACAGTATCAAAAGTGTATAATACGATATTCAATTTTTCCAAATCTTGCAAATACTTAAACGATTAGGAAGAAAAGTCTTAATATATAATACGTTATTATACCTTTTACAAATGTTAAATTTACAAATACAAATAGGAAGGAGTATCTATTATTACAAGAATATATAATACAACTGTTAAATTTACCAGTGGTTTAATGATTTGGAAGGAGAGTCTTAAAAATATATAAAACGTTATTATATTTTTTCCAAACGTTAAATTTACCAATAAAAATATGAAAGAGTATCATAATAATATAAAATACGTTTTTATATTTAATCCAAATGTTAAATTTACTTATATTAAATGATTAGGAAGGAAAGTCCTAAAAATATATAATACGTTATAACTTTTATTACAAACACTAAATTTACCAATGCAAATAAGAACGGGTATTCCTAAAAATATATAATACGCTTTTGTATTTAATCCAAATAATAAACTTTTCAATACTTGAAGAGTTTTAGTGTAGAGAGTTTTAAAAGTATATAATGAATTCTTAAGTTTATTTCAAAAATTAACTTTACCTATATGAATAAAAATATATAATTCGTTTTCATATTTAATCCTAGAGTTAAATTTACCAATACAAATGTGAACGAGTGTCTTAGGAATATATAATACTTTTCATATTTAATCCAATTATTAAATTAACTAAAGCTTAAATTATTAAGAAGGAAAGTTTTAAAAATATATATTACATTATTCCAAACGTGAAATTTACTAATGCAAATAGAAAAGCGTATCTTAAGAATATATAATACACCCAAATATTTAATCTAAATGTTAAATTTAACAATAATTAAACGATTAGGAAGGAGATTCTCAAAAATATTATAATATTTTATTACATTTAAACCATTTCTTAAATTTACCAATACTTTAAGGAGAAGGAAGGAGTGTCTAAATAAAATAAAATACGTTTTTATATTCAATTCAAATGTAAAATTTATCAATACTTAAACGATAAGGAAGGAGTGCCTTTAAAATATAGGATATGATTCTAAATTTAATCCGGAAATATTCTAGTATACCCTACCTCGCACTTAGTATCGTTTGGCAAGGAACTTATGCTACTTTGTCTCTAAACAGAGACTTCCCGCAAGAATTCCTAATTGCGACAAAAGCTCAGAAACACATTATTCGCACCGTCCCTTCTCATTAGGACTGTCTCAGTGCCCTGGGGTAAAAGGGCATCGACACGTGGATTAGACTGTGATTAGAAAAAAAAATTACTTCAATAAATTTTTTGTATAGAATAAAAAAAGAAAAAATACAAATCCGTAGTAACCGTTGAACGTATAATGAGTATCACCCGAGCCGCAGGCTAATGTTAATGAATTCGTCGTTACGTCAGATTTATTATACCCTCAACGTGGCGATAAAAAATAAATAAAATTAGTATAAATATGTAGCAGGACACGTTTTCGAATTGCAGTTTCAATCTGAAAAATTTTCAATTAATTTTTTATTCATATTTTAGAATGATTTTCCAAGTAATTATTTCAATCGCCAAATTTTGATTAAAAAAAAGAAGTTTTTTAATAAAAAAATTATTTGGAGCTCGAAGCGATAAAGTAGAAAATATTTTTTAAGACACAGTGAGTAATAGTTGTTTGAATTTTCATAGATACATGTTTAATAATTCATCGAACAAAAATTGGTTTTAAATATTTATTGAAAAAAATATATATTCGAAACTACCAGAATATAGTAAATGTAAAGTCATCTGGTAAGGATTTTTGAAAAATAAACACTCAAATATGGTTTTATAATCTGCGACAGATTTTGATAAATGTGGTAAAATTTGGTTATTTAATTATGATAACTAAGAACATAGCATAAAAACCATTTACTCGGTTAAATTTTACATTTCAGTTTTGTATTTTTTGCTAAATGTGTGGTAGTAAGAACTATAATTTTGAAAACCAGTATTTCTGATGAACCGTTCCCATATGAGAGAAAAAATTATAAAATGAATGGCTTAAATAAGATATATTTTAGTTTTATTAACCAGAATTGTGTTTTTTTTATTAGAAATATCATTGCCATACGGTACTAAAATTTTACCAGAATTTGTTTTTTTGTACATTAATGACACCAATGATGTTTGAGCAATTCTAAGTTATAAGTACTAATTGCAGTAATAAGTTATAGCAATAAGTACTAATTAGTTGTAAGTACTAATTGGATTGAAGTTATAAGTACTAATTGGAAAATATTAAGCAGAATTCTGTTTTTTTCTTCTTTTTTTTACCACAATCTCACTACTATACAGAATTGCAATTTTGACAGAATTTTTTTTCTTGGTGTGGGAAATGTAAGACAAAGAGAGATAGTGCATGTAGTAAAAAGTTTTGTATAATTTAAAATTTTTTGCATTACTTCGTAAAATTCTAAATCTATTTTTGCTAAAAAAAGTCTTAAATATAATTTTAAAGAAACAAACAATTCCACTGAACGTATTCAATGAAGCATTAGGGCAGAGAACACTTTGTATTAATGAGATTTCTATTTATAAAGTAAATAAAAAATATGTTTTTCGCAATTTATATAAAAAAAAAATAGTTCAAACTAGCTTTCAAATTATTTACACTTCGCAATCTTTCGTTACAGTTAATTTCAAGCGTCGTGATGTGCTTTATTTAATTAAAAAGAAAATACTAAATGTTTTCGATAAAGTATTACAGAGGAGCGCATTTCTTGTTTTTTTTTAAAAAAAGAAAGCACTATTTTTTAGTGCAAGAAAAATTTGCCATTACATTTTGCATAGATAATGTGTTAAAATTAGATTTCAAATGATTTGCAACTTACAGCCCATTAAAAAGCATCTTATTGAGTTTTGTATAATTCAAAAATAACTGAATATATTGGATAATGCATTAGAGCAGGATGCATTATTTGTTTTTAAGAGCAATTTACTATTTATGTTAAAGTACAGGAAACCTGACTTTGCATTACGTAAGAAAATCTGTAAGTGTTTTATTTTTACAGTCTACTATTGCAATAGGTAGCAAAATAATTTCATATATTTTATCTAATTCAGAAACAATACAAAAATTGCAATTTTTTAATCACATTTTCAAGACACTTTTGTAGACCCTTGGGTAAAAGTCATATAGTCTCGATAATAAACTTTCTTTTTGTTACTTAACTTGTACTAATTATTGAATCAATTGAATATAATATTATGGTTGTATTAACATAATTTAAACACACAGTATTTTCGTACAAGAAATCTTAGTTCTCAAAGAAGCTAAAAAACTAGGTAATTTTCAAATAATTTTCAAAATTTTGATAATCGATAAATAACAATTTTAGAGACTGTATTCATAATTTCATAAACAAGTGTTTTCTTATTTTTCAGCTCTATGTTTAAATCTCTGTCATCATTTTTTCATTTTAAAAAGTGTAATTTTTTAAAACAAATTCTTTTGGAAACAATAAGTTTATAAATAGCCTTCCACCGTTATAGAATACATAATTGATCACGAGAAAGAGTTTTCTGAATTTAAATGAAATTTTAATAAATCTTGTTCTTATAGTAGCATATCATCAACTGGGGCAAAATGAATATTTTAATAAATAAAAATATAGTTTTATAAAATAAAACCTCACATTTCTTTCCTAATTTGAAATGCATTATAATCAATCATCATTTGATGATGAGATTTATGTTAATATTTACATACGATTTTATTGTCAAGTTTCTGACATATTAGACACACTCAAGCCTTACATTTATAGCATAGTTTTCCTTCCCCAATTGCACGATAGCGTGCCACATGTAAGCATGCGATTTTCTTTTTAATGCTTTATAAAGACACGTTTGGCCATATTTGATCTTTAGAGCTTCCCAGAGAACGTCAAAAATCTCATTTAAACATCAAAATTAGTTTGATAAGCTGCAGCATATGAATCTTTCAGTGTTGTTTCTCTTATCTTAATTTCTCAAACAGTTTCCAAATTAAGACATAAATTTTCATGGCACATACACGATATTCAATAAACATGACAAGAATTTTTATCGAAAGATTGTTTTTACTACTCTTTCAGAGTTAATGTGTGTATTGACAGAGAATAGAAAGATAAAATCGATAGATTTTTTATGCTACTGAAAATTAGTATTTATAATATCGAAACGAAATTGTTGATACTTCATAGCGTTGTTACTGCGTTTTGATTTATGTTTTAACTTATTGTTTTAGATAGTAATATATTATAAGCAGTGTAAAACTTTAATTTTAAGTCACATAATTATCTTGCTGAAAAAGATCTATAAGACTTTAAAACGGATAAATATTAAATTATTTTCGAAGGCATTATTTATAAAAATCGTTAGTTTGTCAAGGTTATCACCTTGATACCAATCCCTTAAAAATTTCAATTTTTGGACATTTTTATGATATATGCTCAAAAAATGCAGGGTTGGAAAAATGTTCGAACCTATTAAAAACGCTTTTAATTTGCTAATTTGCAAAAATTCTGTGGTTTTCTTTCATTTTGATATTTTGCGTCATTTTCATTAACAACATAGATAGTTCTGACTGCAGATAAACAAAAGAGAACCTAACAGCCACGAATAACAGTTATTGAAAATAACATATTATTCGCTGAAAAGCATTATTTAGTGAAAAGAAAGAGTTTTGCAGATCCATCCGTTGCTGATGCGCCACACAAAACTCAGAAGTATTCGTTAATAATTAATTTGAGATTTTCCGATCGGAAGTATTTTGTAAACCACCAACTAAGGTTGTTTTGCCCATTTCTCAAAGGATAAGTTTGGTTGGCAATTACCAGTTTTTTAATTCTGATTTATTCAACCCCTAGAAGAGAGAAGGCCTTCGCTGTTACTACCCTTGCCAAGAAATTTGATTGAGTAGTCCGAACGTAAAGACATCTCATGTCACCATCACTGCCCAGTTAATGTTCTTTTCTTCGGACTTCTGAAGTAATCCGTGCAAAGACATTCTCTTTTTGGATGTATTGATTGAGTGCTCTGAAACTAATCAGAACTGTTGGCAATGGTAAGGTTACAGTTTTTCCCTTTGGCAATAGCTTATCGTCTTGAAATAAATTAATTCGTATCGTTCCCGTGAGCAATCAGCTTAAGACCTCAGCAATTTTGAAGTGAGAAGCGCTCAGGGATATATCAAGTAAGTGTTTAGAGAGATATTTAACATACATATTTTAAATTCTCAATTATTTACTTCAATTTTCCTGTAATTGACTTGTTGGACATGATCCTTAGGAAATTTAAGTTTACTTTTCCCATCTCGCATTAACTGTTACAGAGTTTTCAAGCATCAGTCAGTATGTGATACAGACTCGAAACTGTAAGGAAAACACTTTTATTCCTGCTCATGACTAAAGTTAGTTCTGGGGAAAAACGATGGAAATGGAGGAAAATTGATTGATGAAAGATCCCTGAATTTGAAAACAAGAGATTTTGTGGTTGAAAAATGTTTCGGAAAAAATCTTTGAAGCATTTCCTGGCAAAAATTTTACTTGCCTGGTAATGATTGGCTGGGAATTTTAAGATGGCAAAGAACCAAGCAGCAACAGAAGTAATTAATAAAAAGTTCACTCTTTCTAAAAAATGAGTGAATTTAGCATTTCTCTTACAATTATTGTTTCTGAAACTTAGTCTCCAAGAAAATGGCTCTGCAATTTTTTTGAAGAAGAATTTTTAAAGGATTACAAGCTGAGTGTGTTATATTACGTACAAACATATCATCTTTCATATTTTTTTCATTATTTCTACTACTAATAGTAAACTATTATAAATTTTCCATATTTATATATTATATATTTATAATGTATTAGGAACTCCTAATACATTAGGAGTGCCTAACATAAATATAATTTGTAAGGGTATTAAAAAAAATTTTCAGACTGTTTTCTAGTTTATTATTGCTTATTTTAACACAGGCAAAAGTAACATTTCCCAAAAATTGACTATAGAGGTAGTTTTTAACACAAAAAAACCCTCTGCTTTTTCAGAGGTCAGAGCAACTTTATCCACCATGGTTTTGAATTTTTACAGGAAATATAATGAAATATATAATTATAGTGTTTTAAAATATATTTAAACACTGTAATCTTCAACTCTGAAGAAATACTCTCAAGAATTGCAAATCCTCCCACGGATTTTTTGAAGTTTAAAACTAAAAGTCCTAGTTGACCTTGACAAGCAAACAAAACAAGCAGACCTATCACAATCGGTAAATAACGGTATAAGATCATTTCTCTAAAATTCTGCAAACCTATTGAAAGCTGTTGCTGCAGAAACAGAACATTCTAAAAATATATTTTTCGAAAATTTGAAGTAGTAATGTCAATTAAACTCGTTTCAAATCTGTAAAAGATCACTGCAAAAAAATGAAGGTGTATAATATATTGAACATTGAATAATTTGAACTTGAAGAATTTATTAATTTTTTTAGAGTAGATGATATCATCAATAGTGTTCGTCCTTTTTACCTTCAATGGTGATAATGCCACTAATAAAAAAAAGTAAATTTAACTTTTTAAAATTTTTTATTTGAATAAATGAAAAATAAAATAAATTGAAAAAATAAATAAATAAATAAATAAAATACCTGAGTTTATTTTTTCCGTAAAAGTAGATAAGTAGGGGAGAGTGGGGTCAATTGTAACAGGGTACGATTGTAACAGAGCAAAAATTTCGAGTGTCGGGTTCTAGATTTGGTTCCTAGGTGGTGCATAAGGTGTATTTAACAAATCTACATGTACACCCCAGATGGCAACCATTTTTATGTACTTTTGAAAGAGTTACATCACAAAAGATATTTTCACGTCACGCAAGTACTTTTTTTGGTATTAGAATATTATATTGTAACAAAGTAATTTTGTTTAAACAAATAAAAATTAGTAACCGAATATGTAAGTGGACACTTTAATTAACATTTCAATAAAAAAAAGATTAGTTTTGCTAATTAACTAGCATTGTTTTTAACAAATGAAGCTGAAATGGCGTCTTGGGGACAATTGTAACAATAAGTAAAGGGACGATTGTAACAGCTGAAAATAAATAATCTTATGTTTACAAACCATTACTTAACTCTTTAAGAACCACCAATAGTTTCCTATATCATTTATATTATGTTGCATGTGCATTATTTTATTTGTCACCTTTCACAGCATAAATTAAAATTTTTAACCCCTTAAAGTTAAAAGTTTAACCCTTTAGGTCTCTGCTCATTATTATTTTTACTCCTAAAATATCACTACTATTTTGATCAATAAAAAATATATCACAACTATGATAATATGTATAATTAACTATGTTTTAGTTGAATTTATGAACTGTTACAATTGACCCCGTAAGTGGGGACAATTGTAACAAGTGCACGACTGTCAAAAATTGTTAATAACTAATATAATAATATTTAAAATCAGGTATTTAATTTTTTTTCTAGTAGAGGATAGTCTACTTTACTCGTCTGTCAATTAATACTAATAATATATTGGATTTTTTGTTAGTTAAAAATAGTTAAGTAAAAAATTTTACAATTGACACCACTCTCCCCTACTAATAGTTTTGTTTTATTGTATTAGTTCAATGATTATTCGAATTGATATTTTGATTTTGTTAAAAAAGTACTAATAAAAGTGAGACCGATGTGTTGCCGTGCAAATAAAACACCAACGTAAGTGCTTCACGATAGATTTTGAGAAAATTATTTGAGCCAATTATTTCATTTCTATTGCTAATTCCGTGAATTCTAAAATAAAATTTCAAAAAACTGATCAAGCTAAATTTATTTCTGATTTTTTTTAAAATTTGTAATTTATCATTAACAATTGCCAAATATAGAATAATTTCAATTTTGAATTTTTTTAATCACTATGCGCAGAATAAAATTCACCTTGACTAACTTTTGATCTAGTGGTAGGATGCTCTCGTATTGGAATTCAATCTTAATAATTTGAGGGGGTAAACTCAAGTATGCTAATTAACGTTCTAATAATTAAAATAATTTTAAATGTATGGCTTTTCGACCAATTTCGTTCAAATTTTGTATTTTGCTATATAATACGGTCAAACCCCGCTATAATGAACCTTCCAGGGACCGAAATTTTGGTTCACTATAACAGTCTGTTCACTATATCCGTTACGCAGGCAATTTAACTAATGGTTCCCAAACTCCTTCCTCTTATTGCACATTATTCAAATAAATGACTGAAAAATATTATGTAGTAGCAAAAAATGTGTTATTTTTCATTACTCTTCGTCTTGCGTACGAAAAAAATTAGTAATCTTAAGATGATGAGCAATCCTCAACATCAGATATGGCAACACTTCCCGAATCTCAGCTAATTTTTCCTGAATTTCTGCCGTTTTACAAACCCGTCTAACCTGCCATTCGAGCACATGCAAGTAGTCTCATAAAATCATTTAGCAAATTCATCGACATTTGTCCAGATACTGGAAGATTGCGGCTTCTTCGAATGGTGTACCACTTCAGTAATGCTTCCTCAATATCCTTGTGATCTGCTTTTCTCTATTTTTTTCTGCCATCTAATTTTTTTCATGAGCAGATATTATTAATTGTCTACTTTTCCATATGTTACAAACTGCAGATTTGGATAGTTTACATTCCCTGAAAATATTAGCTTGATCGCATCCATTTTCAATTTTTCTGATTATGCCCATTTTATCATCAAAGGAGGACGTTTACTGCTCTCTGTAGTTAAATTTGAGACACTTGTTTGCAGGCTTTTTTCAACTAAACTGAGAGCAAAAAGGAGTTGAAATGAGGGCCTTAACACATATTAGTGTCCAACCCTTTAATCAATAATGAATAACTACTACTCATTCCATCTGACAGAAAATGCATGTTGATCCCACTGACACCTTACAGATGCATCGTCTGCCTGAGTTGGAAACATCTGCTTGGTTTGCTTAAGGATGGGAAAGTATGATAAAGGAAGTAAACAAGAAAAAATGTTTATCACTACCTTTGGCCAAGATCACTGCATTCCCCTCTATAGATGGTTTTCAAAATCGGTATATGTATTTATTTTGAAGTAGAAATTTCAATATTATTGCAAAAAAAATGAAGAAAAAAATCAGTTGAAGACAGAAAAAAGTTCATTATATCCAACTTCCTCACTTTTTCAGTTCACTATATCCACAAAAAATAACATTATGCGTGTATAGCAAGGCACGGGACTGAACATTTAGTTCACTATATCCGTGAGTTCACTATAAACCGTGTTCACTATAGCGGGGTTTGACTGTATTACATTCTTTAAAATGCCAAAATTTGCAGACCTTACTATTACTAATAATTATTTTTTGCATGGAATTATCATTAGGTAAGCGAATTTTATAATTGTGTGCAACACATTTTAGATTCAATTAAAAAATTCCCTAGATAAAACGAAAAACGCAGAAATAAAAAATAACATCAAAAAGATCCAAACTGTAGACCGCTCTCCCAAACGAACAATTAGGACCCTATTTCCCTGATAGCAGCCACTCTTTATATTTTAAATGCCAGAAACCCAAATTTATCAACAAAAAAAAGGCATGTTAAGTCAGAGAAAGTACGTTTTTGTTATCTGATTTGGTAACATAAAATATTGCCTGCACTAATTATTTAACCTATTTATTTATTTATTTTTGTGCACTATACATTTATTGTGTTTAATTTGCTTTGCAAAAGGGGAGTGAAAAAATTCCTGTTTTCATAAAATTGTTTTTAAATTTTAATCCAAAATTTTATTTAAGGAAAAGAAATCATCATGCGTCGCCTCTGAAAGCCTCGGAAGCGTGATTTATCACACTTCCGCGCGCAGACGATAATGAAAAGAAGTAGAAAAAAATCGTCAGTTGTGAATTTCGTTCTTCGCGATTTCGTTCTAAATTATTCGTACGTAACCGTGATTTATCACCTGCGGATGAAAGTGTGAGAGAAAAAAACAAAATAAAAAAAAATAATAATTTCACTCCAGCACGCTTACTGACATTCTCTAGGGCTCACCTTCATTTTTCACTTACTCTCTTTTTTCTTTCTTCACTGCAATCGTAACCGGTGCAAAGACTGAGTGGGTTAGCTTTCCGTTTACTGGAAGCATAGTCACGGATTCAGTGACACATCCATCCGTCACATGCTCTGCAACTCGATTCTTGGTCACGTTTTGAGAAGGAAAAGACAATTTCAAAGCGGCCCATTAGTTTAATTTATAGTCATTATTTATATGAGTTGAAGTGGCAACGTTCCTTTTTTTTCATAATGAGGGANGAAACTAAATTTATTTTTGATTTTTTTTTTAAATTTGTAATTTATCATTAAAAATTGCCAAATATAGAGTAATTTCAATTTTGAATTTTTCTAATCACTATGAGCAGAAAAAAATTCACCTTGACTCACTTCTGATCTAGTGGTAGGATGTTCTCGTACTGGAATTCAATCTTAATAATTCGAGAGGGGGACCTCAAATATGCTAATTAACGTACTAATAATTATAATAATTTTAAATGTATGACTTTTTAAATTTCGATTTCTCGGCAACTATTCGACCAATTTTGTTCAAATTTTGTATTTTGCTATATAAAATTACATTCTTTAAAATGATGCCAAAATTTGCAGACCTTACAATTACTAATAATTATTTTTTGCATGGAATTATCATTAGGTAAACGAATTTTATAATTGTGTGCAACACATTTTCGATTCAATTAAAAAATTCCCCAGATAGAACGAAAAACGCACAAATAAGAAATAACATTTAATGGATCCAAACTGTAGACCGCTCTTCTAACCAAACAATTAGCACCCTACTTAACTGATTGCGGCCACTCTTTATATTTGAATGCTAGAAATCCAAATTTATCGAAAAAAAGGTATGTTTATTCAAAAAAAGTACGTTTTTGTGTCTGATTTGGTAATTTAAAATATCGCCTGCACTAATTATTTAACCTATTTTCTTTTTTTTTGTGCACTATACATTTATTGTGTTAAATTTGCTTTGCGAAAGAGGAGTGAAAAAATTCCTGTTTTCATAAAATTGTTTTTAAATTTTAATCCAAAATTTTATTTAAGGAAAAGAAATCATCATGCGTCGCCTCTGAAAGCCTCGGAAGCGTGATTTATCACACTTCCGCGCGCAGACGATAATGAAAAGAAGTAGAAAAAAATCGTCAGTTGTGAATTTCGTTCTTCGCGATTTCGTTCTAAATTATTCGTACGTAACCGTGATTTATCACCTGCGGATGAAAGTGTGAGAGAAAAAAACAAAATAAAAAAAAATAATAATTTCACTCCAGCACGCTTACTGACATTCTCTAGGGCTCACCTTCATTTTTCACTTACTCTCTTTTTTCTTTCTTCACTGCAATCGTAACCGGTGCAAAGACTGAGTGGGTTAGCTTTCCGTTTACTGGAAGCATAGTCACGGATTCAGTGACACATCCATCCGTCACATGCTCTGCAACTCGATTCTTGGTCACGTTTTGAGAAGGAAAAGACAATTTCAAAGCGGCCCATTAGTTTAATTTATAGTCATTATTTATATGAGTTGAAGTGGCAACGTTCCTTTTTTTTCATAATGAGGGATATTTCCCCTTCTTCCCCTAAATTGATTAAAGAACGAAATAGAAAGGTATGAAATTTTTTATCATCATTTGTGGTAAAATAAATATTTTAGGAAGTAAAAATATTTTTAAGATTTTTTTTCCTTGAGAAGTTTATTAATTTATAGCATATGACGCATATAAAAGTAGAAGTGAAGCATATGAAAGTTTATTGATTTATTTGAGCAACCTAATGTTTAAAGAAAACGCTAGTAGTTGAAATTCCAACAAATGAATCTTAAAAGTAAAATAAATTAGCAATTAAATTACAAAAGGGGAAAGTGTACTTTGGGGAAAAAAACTTCTAATTGTCTTGTGCAATACAATAATAATAATGTCGAGATACAAAACACACTAATTAATAAGTGCTACTTATTTAATATGTAAGCCTCTTCATATTTTATATTTGAATTATTTAAATAATAATAATAAAGTATAGCAAATAATTAAAGAAAAACGACATTTTTGAATTCCAATATTCTGATTAAACGAGTTTCATAAGCCTTATTTTAATTGTAATAAAAGTAAGTATGAAAAAATATTATTAACGAACCAAACTGTCACTTATTACAAAAAGTATGTATGTGGAATGTTTGTTTGATTATAGAACATAATTAATTAATAAATTTAATTAAATTGGTTATACTTTCACAGCTCCTGTAATTTCATCAGATGTGATTTCAGCATGATCTGAAATAGAAAATTCGATTTATCTGACAATGGATACCCTTGAATCCATAAACTATTACAAATATTTTTTATTGATAGTAATGATTTGAGATTATAAGGCAAATCAAATCTTTACTTCTGTTATTTATTCTTTTTGTGTGGATTAATAAGTTAGAAGTTTTAATAATTCAATACTAGGAGATTTCTTCTGTGATGTGCGACAAAAGGGATTTTTTTATTCACTAGAACAGGGGTTTCCAACTTACATGACGCCGGAAGAAACAATTAAAAACACCAGTCAAATGGCGGGCTGCAACTTAGTCAAAATTTTATATAAGATTCTTTTATGTTTGAAGTAACATTAAATATTACTGTCAGATTTTTATCAAATTGTTCAAAACAAAAGTATTGAATTACAAATAATAGTAAATATTTTCTGGAATAAATATTTTCTTGGATTGAAAACCTGAGAAATTTTTTTTCCTGCACCGTTGGTATGTAAAGTTCACAGAACCAGAGAAATGAGGTTTTTTTTTTTAACGAAAGAAAAGTATTTTAAGCCTATATAGATTTTTACGAAAATTGTCCGAAAAAAATGTCAACTAATATATTTTAGCTTGCGGGCCACAAAAAAAAGCTTCGCGGGCCGGATGCGGCCAGCCAGTTGGTAACCACTGCACTGGATGGTTCCTGATCACTCCGCTCAACAACCCCGTGGTTGCTTCCCATTCATCATTGTTTTTTTCTCTTTCAAGTCGATAAAAAATCATTTTATTTGTAAAATAAATAAATATCATAACTATATGTAAGCACATTTTGTTAATACAGTGAAACCTCTCGCGAGCGAAAACTCTCTGTTACTGTAAAACTCTCTGTTCCTGTAAACTCTCTGTAAAATGGTTGTTAACGAAGGTTGGTCGTTCTTACTGGTAACCTCCATTGACNCCCCGCCGCATGTCTTTGTAAACTTTGTTTACAAATTGATTATAATTATTATGTAATATTAATTGAAAAGTAAGTATTATGTGATATTTTTAATTACTAATTTAACTTTTGCAAACAACAGAATAAACAATATTTGTTACAATGTTTTTCCCCTACTTTGCATGTCTGAAACTGTCCTAGCTTCTTACCACATCCCCTCCCGAAAAAATATCCTGGCTACAGCCTTGGCTCCGTCCCCTGATCACTCCGCTCAACAACCCCGTGGTTGCTTCCCATTCATCATTGTTTTTTTTTCTCCTTCAAGTCGATAAAAAAATCATTTTATTTATAAAAGAAATAAATATTATAACTTTATGCAAGCACATTTTGTTAATACAGTGAAACCTCTCGCGAGCGAAAACTCTCTGTTACTGTAAAACTCTCTGTTCCTGTAAACTCTCTGTAAAATGGTTGTTAACGAAGGTTGGTCGTTCTTACTGGTAACCTCCATTGACTTCAAAATGTAATCGAAGATACATGGCTTTTCGTTAATGATTTTAATTTTAGCCAGTGTCATTTTTTTGTTGCGGGAATGCCACTTGTGTGTGCATCATGAAAACCAAATTGATGAATAAAATTCAGAGTCAATAAAACTAATCCCTACTGATATAATTGTGTATAAAAGCAAATTTACCAATTATGAATGATGGAACTATTTTAAATAAATAAACGATCAGGTTTGTTGTTTAAATTTGCATTTAGTTTTATATCATAAAAATTAACTAATCTTTAAAAGGTGAGAAAAGATTTGTTTGCTTGAGTTGCTTTTCCAAAGTAACTTTTTTTTCCAATTTAACTTTTAACTCTAAAATTAAATCATCGTCTTCAGTCGTCATCGACTTTTTGCAGAGATTCATGCGATCACTGAGAGAGGTTTTGATGGTCTTTTTTAAAAGTTTTCTTCAACGCGAAGTCAATGGAAAAAATTCCGTACGTCAAAGTGGTCTTTCCAAGAGGTTTCACTGAATGTTAACCTTAAAGACATCAAATGCTATCTGGATTTGAAAAATGATCAACTGCACTTGAAAAAATAATATTTAAACTTAGGAATTCAGAATATGTGACTTAATAAAATTAGTGAAGGAGAAGTAATTTTACTTACTAACAAAATTTTAAAGATAACCTTATATCACGCAGCAGCTCGAATTAGAAATAGTTTCTATCACCCTTGAGCCTTTTAAATAATTAAAAGTTTCGTTACCTATATTAGGATTGATAACTGGCAACATCTTGACTTTCACGCTCTTACTTGTTTTTACTACACCTATTCATTTTTTTATTGCAACAATGGATAAATTGTTATTATTAAAAGCAGAAAAAGGTAAATAAAAAAATAGCAGAAAAGCATTTAAGACTGCAATAATTTGGAATTTCAAATAATAATAATAATAATAATAAAATAAATAAATAAATAAAAATGACAAATAAATAAATAAAATAACTCAGCGGTAGGTTTATTAAGGAAAATAGGCTACAACAACAACAGCAGCAGCCCACCTGAATGCCAGAAATAGCAACAAACATTTTTAGCATTGACGGATAAATAATGAAATAATAAATAAAGTACAGGTGAAAATTATAAAGATGTTACTATAAATAAGAAAAACCATTCTGATCTTTAAAATTATTTCCACGAATTTTATTGACGTCAGATTTCAAGTTAAATTTTGCGAACGGAACGGAATAAATTATTTCAATATTTATTTCCAATGTTTCTCAAAATATTAGAAATAAAAGTCGAATTGAATTCATCTGCTCCAGGACAGAAAATGCTAATTAAAAGAATTCAAATTGAAGTATCCTAATCTTTACTACTACTCTAGAGATTGACCAAACACATGGTACCCACTACCTGGAAAAATTAAATGAGTGGTAGCGAAGATTTTTCAAGCCACTGAAAAATGCTTAAATTTATCTTTCATTTGTAAATTACGAAATTATTCACGAAATATATTTTTTGCACCCATATATATTTCTTTTAAATTCAATATTTATTGATAGCTTAAAACATCTAGCTATATTTCACTTTTGATATCACTTTAAAAAATTTCCAGACTGATTGATTGAATGTAAGGTTTAATGGCACAAAGTCCAAATAAGGACATGCTGAGTCAAACAATACGGTATAACAGTTTAAAAGCTAAGGTCAAAGTGCATACAGCATTGCACAATTTTTATTGATATAATGGTACAAGTTTATAAAATGAGATAAAAGGTTAAAATAAAGTCAGATATAAGGTAAATACAATATTAAATGCAATGAGTAAAATGATACGATGTTTGCAAACTGAATAAAATTGTAGAAAAACATTCAAGTATTGTTAAAAATATTAGGATTTTGAATGTCATTCAATAAATCCTCTATACGTAAAATTGAACTCCCAAAAAAGGTAAAACGTAGTCGGTTAAGACATGGGCAAAATATTAAAATGTAGTGAATTGTGAGTGGAACATTACAAGTATGAGATTGAGGAGAAGGTTCTCCAAATAGCAAGTTAAGTTGTGTGCACCGGATGTGACCTATTCGCAGACTAGTTAGTTTAACGCCTGCTCCACGCAAGCGCAGCACAGGCCAACTGCAGCACAGGCAACTGATCCAAATCTGTTTTAATAGTATGTAGTTTATTCAACCTTTGTTGCCATAAAGATGTAATAAATCGTCGAACATGCAGCTTAAGATCCGAGAAAGGTAGCAGATCGTTTCAGCAGACTCAGCAGAGTCAGCTAGATTGTTTCCTGGTATGCCAACGAGGCTGTGGGAACCAGGGCGGGAACCCTGTAGTTCTAAAAGGACTCGGAGCCTTTCTCAGGGCAGTACTCCTTTCTTCATGATTCAGGGCTTTAGACTTCCAATTCTCGACTCTTATCTTTTACAAGTCGTTTTATATATTCTCCATCCGTTTTCTCCCTGGTCTTTCACAATTCTTAGTCAGCGATTTAAAACCTGGTGGATATAGACCACCAGGATTACAGCGATCAGGATTTAAATCGAGGAACTTTTTTCGCAGTTTTGTTGGTATTCATCCACTGAATATATGACACAACCAGTTCAGAATTGTTGTATTAGTAGCAATACCAGTGCCCCCAAACTTTTTCATAATTTTCGAATTATTTTTAATTCTTCCCATCCTATTGTATTGACAAAACCAAACATTTTCCTCATTACTTAAACACTGTTGACAATACGTAGAAATATTTAAACGAAAAATAAAATAACATAAAATGAAAATTCAATCCGAATTTATAAGTGCAAAATAAAAACTATACATTAAAATAATTTGAGTATTGATGTTCAAATTCATTAAAAACAATTCAATCTACAGAAATATACATAATTAGAGCGATTTCCTTCTATAAATTTCTTACGGAAATCTGCATTTTATTGATATCAGATTGCAAATGATATTTTGCCTTTCGAACGCAATAAATTTCGATTCTTATTGCGAAAGTTTTGCAAAGTTTAAGGTTGATTATGCAAATTGAAAAAAAAGGTACATTGGCGTATCCAGTGTTCAGGCGGCATGCTGAATAGCTTGAAAATTCATTTGCTCACAATACATGGATTTATTGAAAATGAAATTGGAAAAATTTAAATTCGAAATTGTCGATATGTATAAGGAAATAAAGTTTGATACACATTGTACAAAGAGATAAAATGTCTGTAAATTGTATAACTTGAATCGGGTAACATTTATAAACTAAAGCTCTTCCTCAAAGGTATTTGCATGTTTCAATAAATTTCGAGTTGTCTCTAATTTCGCTACGGAAAGTTTATTTAATTTAAAACTTCGAAATTTTTCGAAGCCTTACAAAAGTTTCATTACATCTTACGTAAAAATCTAAATAATATCTTTCGAAGAATTACGAAACTGTTTCAAATACCCAACAGCGTTGAAAGCATTGCGTGCTTCCTTGCTCTGCGAAGATGCAAATTTTGCTACATTCTGTGATTCAGAGGTACCGAGGATAACAAAATAACCTTTTTTTTCCTTCGCATTTCTTGTTTTTAAGAAATTCTCTGAAGAGTAGAACGTTAAGAAAAAAGGATTCCCGAATCAAATGTGCTTCTCTAAGTAAAAGCCCAGATTGCGTGTTAGGAAGAATAAGAAGAAAAAAAATGGGAACATTTTGTTCTAAAAGAATAGAATAGGTGAAATGGAAACACATTCTCTTTCTCTGATACTGCTGGAAGCAAAAAAAAAAGTAAGAGCTTTAAAATCGCGACATGGTACAAATTAAATAAAAATCCTTTATATCCTAGAGCAGATATATTCGTTGGCGAATTTTATTGCATTGTTCTTTTTTTTCCTTGTAACCAAGTTTGTCTCCCTCACAGCCAATAAGAATTTTTGGCGACAACGAAGATCCCTGGTGTCGTTAAAGATGGTGTTCTGAGAATATATGTGAGCTGAGAAGTTTTAGTGCAAGAAGGGAAAAAGAAAATAGGATGGGACACATTGTTTCTTCTAGATGTTAAAAGGAGTAAATACTGCAGTATGAGATTATGTACTTAGTTATCAATAGTTCAATTTCTCGCAGCCAGGTTCCATAANCACTCTTTTTTCTTTCATTTCATAGAAATTTCCAGATGTTTCATCTTTAGTGTAGTTAGCGAGTTCGCTAGTTGGTAAATATAATGAAGTTAATATGTCTGAACTGCTGAACATATTACAAGAACAAAAAAGAATGAAGTGTGTTGTTTTTAGAGAACTTTACAAAGTTAGTAATACAAGATTATTTTTTATTACTAATATCTTGAAACGAATAGTAAAAATTCTCGAAGTAAATTCTCATCAAGATTATACTAGCTTTTTGTTTTCAAAATTGGCAACAGCAAAAAAAAAAGGACTGAAAAGAAACACCTGTTTCGCTAGAAGTTTTTGTTCCGAGAATATGTCTGAGCTGCTGAAAAATTATATTACAAGAACAAAAAGGAATGAAGTGTGTTGTTTTTAGAGAACTTTATGAAGTTAGCAATACAAAATTATCTTGTATTACTAACTAATGTATCTTGTTGATAATAGAAAAATTTCCAGATACAAATTTCTATCAAGTTTAGTTTTGTTTTCTGTTCTTAAAAATTGAGAAAAAAAAAACTACGAAAAAAAGTGTAAGACCACCGATATTATTAAAAAATCGTTCTAAGAATAGGTCTTAGCTGAAAAATTATATTACAAGAAGAAAAAAAGAGTGGAGTGTGCTATTTTTTGAGGGCTTTATAAAGACAATAATACAAGATTAGATTATGTATGAACAGCGAAATTTCCCGAGGCAAATTTTCATCAAGTTTAGTTTTGTTTCATATTTAAGAAAATGGACTTTAAAAAAAGATCTCTTGTCGTTAAATAAGTTGTTGTTCTGAGAATATATTTGAGCTGAAGCATTTTATTATAAGAGCAGCAGATAATGAAACTCATTGTTTTTAGAGACGTTATATACTAGTTAGTAATGCAAGATTGGATTATGTATCTTGCTTTCATTAGCAAAATTTCTCACAGCAAATATCCATCAAGTTTAGTTCTGTTTTTTTTAAAAAGAAAAAAATTAAAGGAAAGATCACATGTACTGTTACATAAGTCATTTCCCTGAGAATGCGTCTGAGGTGACAAATTATAGCACGAGAACAAAACAGAATTGAACGCTTTGTTTTTAGAGATGTGGTGAAGTTATAATATCATGTTCCTAGTTGTTAACAGCAGAATTTCTTAAATCAGAATTCCGCTCAATTTAGTTTTGTTTGAAAAAAATTATAAGGATTAAAAAAAGGAAATTAAGGATTTAAAAAAAAGGTTGGTTGGTTGGTGGTTTGTTCTAATGCCATTTGTCACACGGGCAAGCCTGCTTAGTGAAATTGAGCAAATTTAAGGCAGAGTGTGTGATTCTTGCTTTTCAGTGGCGCCATCTATGGCCAAGAATTCGACTTCTGCCACACCATACGTCACACCTGTTTATAAGGCAGACCCATTCATACATCCATTCATTCATCCACAGATCGTAATTTTGACCTGAATCAGAGAATGATCGATCTCCAATCCAGTACCCCCAAGTGGTATTGATTTGTTAAGGGAACATGGAGGACTTTGTGACTCGACAGAGTCTTAAGGTGCATCAGTCACCAACTACATCGGGAGTCTTCGGCAGGCGGGGTTCGGACCCACGAACTCTCGGACATGGGCCCAGCGCCCTACCGACTAGGCTATCCCGGCCTTAAAAAAAGGAAAGAACCTGATATAAAGAAAGTATTATGTTGGTGCTCCAAGGATACATAAGAGATAAGGCATTTGTAGAGAAATTTCTGTAAAGACATTAATGTTTTTCTTCTTTTTTTCCCAATTAATTATTCTGATGGTTTCCGACGCTCGACAATGTATTTAACACGTAACCAATGGGCATATAAATGCTGTAGTTAACCTGTAGCAATCACTGTGCATATACGGTGCTCATACGGTAGAATTTTGATTATAATTATTAGAGCCGCTATATTTAACGTAGTTATAGAGTTACATACGTTAGAGTTACATAGTTATTATAGAGTTACATTACATAATATGAGATTGACTGAGAGACTAAGAAATCGATTTTAATATTTTTTCGTAGACATGAAGTGATCGATAATAATTATAGGTATATGTATTATTATTATTTTCTCTTTATTTTATAATTTTTCTCAACAATTCAATTTATTTTTTGTAGGCAAAAATAACATTAATTAACCATATATTTTGCGAAATCAAAAGTTGTTTTAAACTATGCTAGCTATACTTGGCTCTTTTATCTTGTTAATTATCTAATTATATGTCATATAATCAGTTAGAGTTTTTTTACTATGAAATTATTGCTGATAGAAAAATTTGCATATTAACAAAATATAAAGTAATTTATTTTTGTTTAAAAAGAAGAATTGGAGCATCAATAATTTACCAACTTTAGTGTAGTTAGCGAGTTCGCTAGTTGGTAAATATAATGAAGTTAGCGTAGTTAGCGAGTTCGTTGTTGGTAAATATAACGAACGAAGCGAGACATAACTCTCTAAGATGAACATTTATTAACATGAATTAAGAAAACGAGAATGGAGGAAAATTTCTCAAAGGATGGTAATCAACTCTGATTTTTCTTCTTTTCGAACAGATTTTTCGTCTTTTTTAGCTTTCTATCTACGTTAGACTCCAATAATTATAAAACATAATTTCTGTAATGAAATAAAACGCATGATTTTCGGAGATATTACAGGAAAGAATTACTGCAACATGATGAGCCCAGTTGTGAATAGCGAAATTTTCACAGCAAATTTCAAACTGGTTTATTATTTTTTTCTTAAAGAAATTTTTTTTAAACTGTTAACCACAATATTTTACGAACGAAAATTAATCCTCGGTAATACCTTAAACTTTTTCATTTTATTGGCAATTCTTTTCTGATTGTGATCTTAAGCAATAGATCTGAAGGAAAAAAAAAAATTAGTGGAGCAGCTCCGAGTGTTGGTGAGTGACAATAAAGAACGAGGAAAACTCCTAAGAATTTTTCGAATTTTGAAAAAATTAATATTACATGGGGAATAAAAATTATAATAACGCAGGGTGCGTAGCCAAATTATTCAACAAAAATAAGCACGTTTTAAGCCATTTTTCAAGCACTCAAATAATATATTTAAGCACTTTAAAAAAATATCATAATTAGGTATGGCTGGAAAGCTTTTGACAATTGACGGTTTAATCTGGTTTTAATCGTCATGTCAAAAAAAGAAACCTTTTAACATTGCTTTAGACAATTGTCAAAATTTTTGAATCATATAAATCGAATGGCGTTTTCCCACGCTACGGACTGACGATGCACCAAAATAGATTGGGGTTGAATTAATTGTGAAAACGTTGAATTGAACAATGGGAACAGCGTCTTTCTGCATAATTCGTAGCGGAAATCAACATGGTAAAGGAAAAATTTCATTTCAGAAAAGGGAAAATTAAGCACTTTTTAAGAACTCCAAAAGAAAAAAAGCATCTTTAAGGGCTTTTAAAAAGCGAAAATCCAAAATAAGCACCTTTAAGCACTTTTTAAAAATTCTATGCACCCTGTAACGGTTTACTAGAAATTCTGGTTTTCAAAATTATAGTTATTATTACCACAAATTTAGTAAAAATTACAAAACTGAAAGGCAAATTTAACCGAATAAATAGTTATGCCATGCTCTAAAGTATCATGGTAAAATTACTAAATTTTATCTCACATTATAAATCCATATCTTATTGTAAGTTTTTCCAAAATCATTGCCAAAGAGCTTCGGTACAAATTACGTTAAAAATTTAGTTTTTTGGTGCTTCCGTACAGCCAGTCTTTCCATAGAATTTTAATATAATGTGGTAAAGTTTTGAATTTAATTTTTTTTCTAAGTGTATGGGTTTAACTGAAAATTCCTTCTTTATCTAAATTTACATAGTTAATCAAACAAAAGATTCAAAATATCAATGAACTGGTGCCATTAAGAATACATATATTCTTATTCCATTTTGTCCATCGATACTGTTTGAAAACTTGAAACATTTCGCAGCCATTTCCGTGTTTAATCTTATATCCAGGTCTTAAAAAAGTCTTCAAGTACACAAGAATGCCATTTTCCATACCTCACGACTCACTTCAACCCCCATTCATTGCTCTATTTGGTAGTTAAAGGGTCTCATTCACGTCAGCGTCTTTGAATAAATCCGACAGTTTGTGTTTTATTTATCCCTCCATTTCTCCTCTAATGTCCCACCAAAATGTGAGTGAATTAAAACTACTTACTCGAATTGAAATTCTTTGCTTTTTCCCTTTTCTTTTTCCCTTCGGTGGGTAACCAGTGTTGAAAAGTCCCCAAAATATTTCCCAATCCCATTCCGGATTTTCGTGCTGAACGACCCATAACCCCCCTATTCTTAGTAGTACTCTGTTTATTTGGAAAAGGCATCTTTTCGATTCGGGATCCGATGGTTAAGGGAAAAAGTGGGGGTCTTTTCCGGGGGGTGCTCCAGGAAAGTTGGAAATGGGGCATAAAAGTTCACCCGCTCCTATTCCCTTTTCTAGAGGGAGAGGAATTGCCACCATTGTGGCCCAGCTAATGCTGCGTCATAAAAGAACGTCGAAGAGGCCGAATATTTGAACAACTCTGGTTGCTCCTACACCAGAAAAGTGAGGAAGTAATCTTATTTTGGAGGGCTTAAAGGGGTTATTTAAAAATTGCGAATTAAATAATTAAAGTATTTTAATTATTTACCAATTTAAGTAAGAAATAATTATTGCAATCTTAATGAAAATAATTTACTGTAATCGAAAATAAAATAACTAATTTATATATAAAGCTATTAAAATTATTTAATTAATGTGGATTATTAAATACTTTTGGCAGCTAAATATTTTTACTATAAATAGATGCTAACATTTAAATATTGAAACATAGAAACTTCCCCAAAATCGAAAATAAGTTTGATATACTTATTGGTTTTAAATGATTTAATGACTAAATAGATCAGAAAATAGTTTATATTACACAGGGTCAAAAATGTACATACACTTATCCTCAGATTTAAAAAAAAAAGGTAATTTTATATTGCAGTTTACACTGCTAGATGTTTAAAGCATTGATATTCCATATTTATCTATCATTTTACAAAAGTAAGAGAAAAAAAAATATTTGTATGCGCAATAGTTATGGATGACTCATTTAAATCTCTAAGCAATATTTATATATATATAAAAAATTTCGAAAGTGAGAGAAAACAAAATTTGTACGCATTCGTTAACATATTTAAAAAGAAAATAGTTTCTACAGTCGACGCTCAATATAACGACCCATGTGGTCCAAACAAATATGAACGGTATAACGAGAACTTTCTATAACGTGAGTACTTAAAACGAAAGCAAGTACTGGACTTATTTAGGCAAAATCCACTACTAATCTGATCAATCCACTTCATGATTTTTAAGGTCTGTTCATAGGGCGTTATGATGGTTTGAGTTGCCATTTTCGCTAAATAATATACGCCTAAGGAACGAAAAAGTTTAATTAAAAATAAAATAAAGTAGGGCACAAATACCACGTGTTTTACCTCTGAAATGAATTGCATATTACAGCATTTCAAGAAAAGAGTAAAGATGGACAAAAAAAAAAGTTTAGTGAGACTATTGAAAGCTTTAAAAAGAAATTTACGAAGTTCATGATTGAAAGAATTTTTAGAATGCTTTCAAGAGACTCCAATTCCCAGGCTGTGATTCAATGTACACTTTTAATTCTTAATAAAAAAAAAATCGATATTTCACTATCTTTTTGACTATAGATAATACCAAAAAGATCAGCTAGGATGAAATTAGGTGATCCAGTCACTCTTTTTTCTTTCATTTCATAGAAATTTCCAGAAGTTTCATCTGTGTTAATTGTTAACATCAAAAGAACTAGTAGTTATACTCTTTTGCAAGTTAAGAAAGAACCAATGTCCCTACGGATGGAGCCTATTTACATCTAAGTGCTCGCCAAATGGATGCCAAGCTCCCAGCGCGAACGTATATCAATATCACCAACTCTTGAAACGATGTTGCACAGCCTTATTTCTGCTTGCTCTCTTAAATCGTGTGAAACGAGGAAAAGAAAACTTATTGAATAATTACTTTTGGTTTTTGTTTCCCGAAAAATTAGAGAGTTGCATCATATTTAATTTTTATTGATATTATTTTTCTCAAAATGAATCAGAAAGTGCATTTGAAGAAGCTGGGAACAAATTCTTAGGTGAAGCAGACATTCCAAAAGCAGTAATTAAATAACGCGATTTATAACAAATTCGAAACAAAAATTGTAATTGAGAACGAACAAATAACAGTTATTAATAATAATAATCACTTAACAAGTGATAAGAATAAACAAAAATGATACCAAAAATCGTAATAAATATACGTAATTTTGTTCGGATTTAAAAAAAACTGATAGAAGAATTGACATTGTTTCTTTCAGACGATTTTCTTCTACAGCAGAAAAAGTAAAAATTCTTTATCTCGTATTTGATTTGCTGAAGGGCATCTCAGCAAAAGACGAGCGATTCTCAGTTGTCCAATCAAATCCAATGTTCTCGCTTTCAACGTATATGATGTTTTACAACGTCATATAGTTGTTTCTTTTTCAAGAATGAATGTTTTCCTTATTTAACGAAACATGTCGCCAAGTAAGACTACGAAGCTATAATCTTTTTCAAATAATTCTATGATATATATCGTAAAAGATAGCTCGAATTAAATTTTTTGTCAAACGCGTTTAACATAAAAGCTTTTTTATAGTTTTGAAAGCAGATTTGTATAATTTGATAACGGAATAAAACGGAAGTCGTACCAGTATAATATATTACACTATTTTTTGCTTATTAGAATGTAATTTAAAAGCAGAAATTTAAATTTTTGGTATTTTATTAAAACATCCAAAACTCTGAAAGTTAACTTAGGTTTCGTTGTATTTTTTAATAATCTATCAAAGAGTTTTCATGAAAAAATGTAATACTAAAATAGTAATGCACTGGTCGTGAACTTTTCAAAAATTCATATAGGTTGAGAGATTAGTAAAACATATTCTGTTTTTCGATATTTCACTTTTTATGTCATAATTTATAACCACAATAACAACATTTAGTATGTGATTAAAAATATCTGAAACTGAAAAATTTCACTTTCTAAACATCCCCCTATGATGGGTTATTGGGTGGCAAGGTTAGAAAAATGTCATTCCTTCCATTAGAACAGCAGTGGGCCATATTTGAGAAAAGTTCCAAATAGTCCCACATCTCACAGCCGATAAGAGTAAATCCAAAGAGTGGCCTGCTCAGAGTCCAGCTAAAGTCACCAGAATGTATTCCTTGGGTCGCAATTAATCTCGACCCACGGTATTCCCTCGGACGTAACGTCGCGCTCTAATGGAGAAATACGACCCGAGAAACGTCGCCAAAGTCTTCTTTTCCTAAAGGGAATAGATGCGTTATGGAAAGGAGAATTTTCTATCAAAGAATTCTTATATCAAGATCGTTTTAATTATGGGTCGTCCAACGTCCGAGAGGAGTGATTTTAAGGGAGTTTTGAGGGGAGTTGTTCCGGCCAGAGAAGTAGAATAAGTGGAGAAGGTTTGCCCATAATTGAAGAGGGTTATGTTCTAAATTTGGTCGTAGAGAGTGGAGGAACTGCTCGTGTAATAGGAGGTTTATGTTACGGAGCTTGTTGGCAAAAGTCGTAACTGACAGACATTTTTCGTCGTTAGGTTCGGAAGCGAAAAAAAATTTTTTCCACACTTCACTTTTCTCTTATTTTTGAATTTTTTGATTCTTGGTGGAGTGGTAATAAACTTGAATTTCTTGGAAAAGGGATGGAAAATATTTTTCTATTTTGTTAAAATTATTTGACAATTTTGTTCTCTGAAGTTACATTATTACAGACCGTTACATATATATATATATATATATAAATAAAAATGTTCATATATAAAATATATAAAATATATANAGAAAGGCAAGAGCCTTGAAGCTATCATAAAAATGAGAGCGATGCTTCTCTCTCACGGTGGCCTCCTCGACTGCCGCCAAGAAGGCACCCGGAAAAGCGAAAAAAACGATATACGGTTAAAGTTAGGGTAGGGTTAATCGATACGAAAAAAGAGTCAAACAAGTTAAATGAAGTAAAAGGCTATTGCGGTTAAAAAGAACGAAAACTGAAAAAACTATTGAGGAGTAGAAAAACAACGCACGTGTGATGTAGCAACATCACAGACAGTGATGATACAAAAGGCCGACACACTTACCAATATATCCTAAAAGTCAGCAATCGAAAAATCTACTCCAACTTCTATATCAATCAATTTCTAACTAACCATGGAGCTCAAGGTAGTTATCAGTCAAAATTGTTCGGGAAAGACCCGAACTGCAAAGTTTGTAAAACGTAGCAAGATATCGAACACATACTTACTGTCTGTCCTGTTTATGATGATTTAAGAATTAAATTTTTCCCGAGAAATTTCAACTTTGATACCATTAAAAGAAAGTGGAACCAAAAGAAACTAAACAAAGGAATTGAAGAGATTTTTAAAAAACTTTTTGAAAACAGAGTGGAGGATCTGGCCTAAACCGATCCTTCAACAGTATTCCCTGGATGCCCCGAAATGGGGGCGGGACAGGGTAAAGCCAAGCTACCCAATGAAAAACCTAATATTACCTAGTGTCAATTAAATTTCATTTTTGCATTTATTATACCATGCTAGTAGTAAATAATTACTAAACCGTTTGGTTTTGTATTCACGGTTTTTTAACCATACCAGCTATAAAGGGCTTCAAACTCGTAAAGAAAAAAAAAAAAGTTCCTAACTGTAAACTTTACTGTTATTTGAACGGACAGACTACTACTGGTTATTTTACCGTAATTTTAGATTGGAAATTATAAGAATATAGTGTCCAAAGCATTTTTACAATTTATTCCACCTTGATGTTTGATGAGTTATATGTTAAGTAACAGACTGTATGAATTGTATTTCGATTTATATATAATAGCTGATTAAGAGTATAAAATAAGGATTAAATATTTAAAAAAAATTCAAGCTATTGAACGTGTTGATGAAATGTTAATTATAACTAATATATTACAAATTCTTTTAAAATGTTGAAACTGTGATAAAATTTATTTATTTCTTATATTCTTCCTAGGATAAATGAAGATTTTAATGTTAAATTTTTCCCGAACAACCGATTTTTCCCGATGAAGAAAATTCGTTGAATTTTAAGTTTGATAAATTATTACTAATTTAAAGTTTTAGTAATTGTCAGCGCTATTTTATAGTCTTATCCCCAGGGTAAACCACTTTCAAAGAAAATAAAAACTTAAGTATTATGTAATTTAATTAAGTACCTTAACCAATTATAAATATTTTTATCCTCTTTTTCGCTTAAATTAAATTAAACCAAACTAAAGAAATTTTCAACTTGATCTTTTAAAGCATTTTTAAAACAAAATAATCTGCTATAGACGAGCTTACACTTTCACCAGAAAATAAATTTTGTTAAAGTATTATTCATCGTATAATGAATGAGCTGGAATTAATTTTTTTCCCTTCTCTAAACCGTATTCCAATTACGCAAATAGATGTTAAGCCCTTCAACAAAAGAAGATGTTTTATCCCTTAAAGAAAGACAACAACAATGTAAGGCTCTTGTAATTCTACCCATGTTGTTATACAACAAGAAGATTAAAACTACCATTTAACGAGAGGACACTTAAAAGATTTTATTTCAACATTAGTGATTTTTCTAATTTTGTGATCAGGAGTTTTAAAGAGTGAAATTCTCTGGATAACTTAAATAGAAAAGGCTTTCAAGTCTAATGAAGCCGGCGGGGTGGCTTGTTTGAGATTATTTCGCCTAAAACTTTTAAGGAGAAACTTAAATAAAAATTTTATGTTTTTGTAACACTTTACTTCAAGCATGGATCCTAAGTATGGTTATAAAAATTGCAATGATTCAAAGTCCTTTTGTTTTACTAGCAATAACTTTTTTACCCGAATTATTCTACGCTTAAAAATTTATGTATGTTGACTCGCTAAAAGGAGAAGAGGATTAGATTGGGTACTATAAACTTGAGCCTCTCACGAAAAAAAAAATATATATATATATATTTTCATAGAATCATATTAAACTCGCGGCTTAATTCAATGAACTTCTAATAAATATTACGGTTTCTTTTCAAGCTGAAAGGAGCCAATGTAAAAGACATTTTTCCAATTTACTGCCTTGCCATTATGCCTTTTTATACCAGTCCTCCATTGCTTTGAAAGTGTTGAATGGATTTTCCAATACACTCAAAGAAAAAGTACTAAATTGTACGTACTAAAATGAAATTTAGTAAACTCGAGAGATGGGTTATATATTTTGGCTGGAATTTGCTCCGTTCATTTTAACATTTTTAAAGTATTAGTTTATGGGTATAAAAAAGAAGATATGATAAGGAAAAAGTTTAGTAATCGAAACACTTTCCTTCTTTCAATCGTAAAAGTTTGTGGGATATTTTCGAGTCCATTGGCTTGAATTTATATTTTTGTAATGACTAAAAGCTAAGGATAATATTGGTTTAATTAAATTGTCTCTGATTAAAACGAAACTGAAATCTACTAAAATTTTTTTCTTTTGGTAATCATAAAAAATATAATCTTTTTGAATGAAAGAAGGTTAAAGATTACTTCCAGTCTTAAATTTGAACGCCTTGCTTTATTATTGCGATATTGGTACTTTAGGCCAATTTTAATATTTTTAAAATTATTATGCGGAAAGTAATAGTTTGAAAATAATAAGATATTGGGTGAAATACATTATACGTTACAATAATGTATCTTAATACAATTTTTACGGGTAAACTCTAATATACACCTCAGATATTTTTAGTAACATTTGCAAAACGTTTGACATGATATTGTACCATATCTCATCACTTCCAGGACTCTATTTTCAAAGGTCATGGTAGGAAAGCCACGTAATTTGGAACCCAGTCCAATGACAAGGACAGCGTCTGAGCAGATACCCCTCACTACAAACTGACACATTACAACCAAAGAGAGGAATTTAAGCCTTGAAAGATTTAACATACAATTTATTATGCATATATGATCTGCTACTACCCAGATAGCACCGCTACCGGATTGCAACAAAAAAGTGACAGACACTCATTTGTGAAATCACTTGTGACCTCTGCGATGCGTGAGTTTTTGAAGGTTTACTATGTCCGCTTTTGGGGAGCTCGCTTTTTGACGCCACCCAGACATCACACGAGACCACAATTAGGCATATAATTGTCGCAGTGACTTCACCGTGAGACAAAGATGTGACATATTCACCTCGCAACTTAGTCACATGGAAACCCAGTTCAGACGTAAATGTCAAATTTTGTTCCACTGTGATCCTGTTGAGACATGAATATGTCATATCTTTGTCACACTAGTTGAGAGGTGAATATGTCACATCTTCGTCACATGGTGACCCAGTTGAGACGTAAATACATCACAATTTCGTCCAACCGTGACCCTGTAGAATAGTGATTTTTTTATAAACGTCGTTGAACAGCCAACCCAATTTTTTTGGGGTTTACGACTACGAATGTTCAACGCCGTAACTTTGTAATTTTGAACCCAATCCAGAAGACAAGGGAACTTCTGGATCAAGTAGTGGGAGAAATTTGACTTCGTGGAGGACTTTTTTTAATGGATCTAACCCGAATCTGTGTTACACGGAGAGTTGACGACCACGAGAACCTCCCAGGGTTAGCCTAATGGCAAAGGGACTCTAGCCCATGATCTGTCTACCACCGAGGATATTTCATATCAGCATTGTGGCCGGTGCAAGCCGGATGTAGATTCGTATCGACCAGCCATCGGTGGGATTCGATCCCGGTTCACCTCATTGGAAGGCGAACGCTCTATCCCCTGAGCCATCATGGCTCTGAATAGTGAATTTGTCACACGGTAACGAATATGACTATAAAACGTCCTATTGTGGTCTCAAGTTGACGTCTGGGTGACGTCAAAATACTACGCCACCAAAGGCGGACTTTTTGGACCCATACATCACGCACTAACGTAGCCGAAGTCACATGTGACTAATCGAGTTACATTTTTGATGCAATCTAGTAATGGTGTTATTGGGGTGGTTACTGAATATTCATTGTATAACTAATTTTTAAATTTTATTTTTAAAGCATTCCAACTTAAACTCATTATAAGAGTTATTACATAGAGTTTGAACTCTAGAATTTGTTTTTTTTAATTTTCAGTAATTTTAATTATTGCTACACATAATTACTGCTGAAATATACTACGTAGCTTACCAGAGCATCACTAAACATAATGGCTCTGAATAAAAATAAGAAATGAATAAATATAAATTAATTTTAACGAGAAATCAGTATTAATAAAATGCTACCACATCTTACCTTCTAAAAACCAGTCTTAAAAATATGCGAATTTCTAATAGTAATTTGTTTTTACTAGGATAAATAGGTTTGCAATATTTAAAAGTTATGTCTATAAGGTATAGCTTTCAATAACTATATACTAATTAGCCTAGTTTTTTTTTGAAAAATCAGTAATGATAATGCTAAAAAATTATTTATTTTATTTATTATGCATAACTGTAAATTGAACCATTGAAATAATTTTTGAAGGACCAAGCTACACTTGCTTTTATAGAAACTCGATTTTGAATTAAAATGAAATCTAAAATATTTTAAATACTTAACTTTTTAAAAATTTACGCACTTAGAGAAAAAAAGCCCGAAATATTAAAAAAAATTTGCGAAAAAATTAATTACCTCTCAAAACCAATCAATCTAAATTAAAAAATAAAGACCATAAAAATATTGTCGATTTAGGTGCATTATAAAAATGAAAAGAAAACTAAAAAAAAAATGTAATCAAAATGAAAGAACATTGACTTAGCAATCGAAAACAAACACCCAAAAAATATTAGAAAACGAAGGAAGTCTTAAACAAAAAAATTAAATAGACTTAAAAAAATAGAAAGTGTATTCAAAACGCGTCAGTTTTCTTTAATCATCAATCTCAAAACACTAACTTATTCTAATTAATCTTTTATCACAAATTTCATTTTCTCCAATATAAGAACATTTACGCAGTAGGACTAACCTCTTTTATATAGTTTTTCTCTTTTTGTTGCGTGATCGAACAAATTGGAACTTACCAAGTTGAAAAATCACTTTCTGTTTTTGAAACAACCAATACAAAGGCTCGAAACTTCTTAAAATCACCAGCTTGGAATACAATGATTATTAGTCAAACCATAAAAGGATCAAAACTTTAAATACAACATTCCAGAGAAATACAAAATTCAACAAAAGTGAATGCATTTTTGAAATATTCAATTTTTGGTAACATCATCGTTGCTAAAATTATCATATGAGTTCATCGTTTGTTTCATATGAGTTCTTCGTTCGTCAAAAGGGGCTACCATTTTTAAAGATCTGACATAGAGTATTCAGTTGTTCGTCCATCCTCCCCAAATAATACATTACAACTAAGAAACTAAATATCATCAAAAGTAAAAAGAAAACAAATAACATTTAATGTAAGTAGAAAAAAGCTTTTGTAAAGCAGAAGCATATATAATCGTTTTCAACGGATTCAACACAAATCAAGGAATTTTAATCTTATGACATATTTTTACGAACGAATATAGGTTCAATTTTAAATGATAGCATCAAAGCTTTCACCTCCTTAATTTGAGCCACTCATTAGAAAAAAAAATGCTGACAATTAAAAAATGACGGCAGCTGTAATTCACGTTTGATTTAAAATCTATTGCTTTTCTCGAACAAAAATCAATTAGATATTTATTTTTTTGAATGATTTTTAAATATTGACAAATTCTCCATTTACATTTTTATAAGTTGTAAAATTAAATTTAAGATTTTACACTAATTATTATTTGCATTTTAAATTACCGATTATTTAAGAAACCCAAGTGTCTGACAAAGGAAACTAGGGAAGTGTGACTCGCCAATTTTGAAATAAACTAGTGGGATGTATGCCTTATGAGGAATAATTTTCGGGGGCAACATTCGTTTCGGCCCATAGAAGGTCCTGTGAGAGATAAAAAATAATTCCATATATAGAAAAATCGATATTTTATTACTTCAATGCAGACTATTAGTTATTGTAATTGTCTCATTCTCCAATTAATTTGTATGGTTAATTAATTAATTTTCTAATTAATAAATCAATTAGCAAATTAATTAATTATTAATTAAATATTAATTAAATATTAATTAATCAATTATTAATTAGTTGATTGATTTGCAATTACATACTCCAATTAATTTGGAAAATTTTTGGAAAAAAAAAGTAAAAAAATTTGATGTCAATTTTTTTTTTAATTAACCTAACAGGTTTTTCTGAAAAACTACAGATATATAAAATTTTCAAAATCCATTTTGAGAATAAATATGCATTATATAGTACGTGAAAGTTAGTACCACAAAATTAATTGGAGTATGAGATAATTACAATAACTAATAGTCTGCATTGAAGTAATAAAATATCGATTTTTCTATATATGGAATTATTTTTTTTCTCTCACAGGACCTTCTATGGGCCGAAACGAATGCTGCCCCCGAAAATTATTCCTCATAAGGCATACATCCCACTAATTTATTTTAAGATTGGCGAGTCACACTTCCCTAGTTTCCCTTGTAAGCACAATATACGTATACATCAATGCAAAGCATTTTATATTCTATTGAGCTTTTGTCTTCATTTTTTTTCCTGAAAGTAAATCTTTGTAATGCAAACATTATCAATATTAATCCAAATGTGCGCAAATTAGAATAAAGCACTTTATTCGAAATTAAAAGATTACAAAAATGCGTAGTTTATGTCTTTGTTTGCTCAAAAACTTCGCTCTGCAATAATATTTCTATTAATTTAAATACATCTTATCAGCGTTTGTGGCTATAACACTTGTGTAAAATGTGAAATTTTTTTACGTAAATCTTAAGGGAAATGTATGTGTATTCATCTATTTTAAAAACGGAAGGAAAAGATAATATCAAAATAGGTTCATTTAAATATTGTTTGGTAATTTGTGTAAGGAGTATATTAACATTTAAAATAATTTTTTTTTCTGACACTGTGAGCGTTAGTGTATGTTATTTTTTAACAAACACGTTTAAGTTTTTTTTTCTTTTTCAAAATAATATTGAGAGGTCTTTGGAGAAATTTCAGAAAAGATCACGCATGAGTGTAATTTTTGTGACCATTCATAATTCTATTATGATTCACATATTTAGTTTTAAAAGGTTGCAAAAAATTGCTTACAAAACTTTCAAGTCTAACTTTAGTGAAAAAAGTAGCAAAAAATACCCCAACTTTAGAAAGACAAGTCGTAAAATGGTTCTCGTGTTACTTTCAAGGGATCAAAGTTGCTGCAAAGTTTCTCAGAGACTTTAGTCCCAGTAAAGTATATTTGCGACTACCAAGTGACATAAGTCACAATAAATAGTCACGGTGACTTTTATGAGATCTCAAAACAGAATAACATTCAAGTCACATTAAGACCTCACTTGGGACAATTCAAAACGGTCACGCCTGTGACTGTGACTGTAATGACTATTATTGCATTTTTAATGACGTCGCTGCAACATCCTGGGTAGGATTGAAGCTTACAATGATTCGCGTTGCCGAGATCAGAATATTTTTAAGGGGTTTAGCAACAAAATTTTGATACAGACTGTTTCGTGCTATAACTACTATTTAAAGAGCTGATTCGTTTGGTATGAATATAATATAACTCCAGAAAACTCATGGAAATTTTTGACGAAATTTCAATGCTATTTTAGGAATGATTTCTTCTAAGTATTATAATTAAAAAAAGTATAAGTACAGTGGAAAATAATATCACAACTTTTGAAAGAAATAATCTCAGTCATGTTAGCGAATTTTGAAGCATTTTAGTTTAAGTCTACAGTAACAAAGCTTTCTAAATAGAAAAATTATAATTCATTAAAAAAAAAGCTAGGTAACTAACTCTGCGACAATTTTAAGTCTGCATAACAATACTCAAACAAAATATAAAAAGAAAAGAAAAAAAGAAAAAAACTAGCTTAATGCACAAAAGCTTTAGCCGAGAAAGTTGAAAGGGTGCATTTGCATTTATCACAAAAAACGGTTCTAATAAAAAATAAACAATTTGTTCGTATATTTTAGTTTATAATGCGAGTTGTTATAATAGTTTGCTTGCTAGAATTATTCAAATTTTAAAGTATTCTTAGATTGTTTTTTAAAATTTGAACAAAAACTCAAATTACAAAGTTTCAACAGCAAAGGAAATATAACGAAAAATACTAGAATATAAGCATACATATATAGTCATGTTGTTAGTTTCCTTAATAATTATTAGTATGCATAAAATACGCTAAAAGCATTTCAAGTTGGAATAAAGTTTACGCTTTATTTTAATCCTACAACATACATTTTTTCGTTGGAAGTCTTTTTCCATTCTACAAAAAAGCATCATTTATTTCGAAATTGAAACTGAAAGTTATAAGAACCCCGGGTGGTTTAAAGAATAAGAGCAGGGCAAATTCAAGGAATATGAATCGTTTGATCGTATTTCGACACTTTCTCATTTTACGATCCTTTTTACTAGCCATTAAAAGGTGCAAACGGGCAAATTAAAACATAAAATTTTTAACGACACAGAAATCTATACGAGAAAAATGGACATAAGTTCTCTAAAAATTATACAGTTAGTGATTAAACCCTGAGACCGAAGCGTGTGGCTCAACGATAATGAAAGAAACGATCATTATATGTTAGGAGTCTTAAAACTAGCTGTTAAACAAGATTTTTGATCGAATAGGGTATGATAAGAAAGTTTCACACTTTATTATTCTTTAGTAGATTAGTGTCTGAAAATAATTTGGACTATAAAATATTTATTATTAACTTTTGTATAATCATTATGGAGCGATAATTAGAGAGTAACTGGAAATAAATGAAACATTATGTTTTAAAAATAAATTTTTGTCCTTTTTACTTTGCTATGTTTATTTAACCTAATATCATAAAAGTTGTATAGGTCTTAATAATAGTTTTTAATGCTATAGAGTTTCTCTTTTTTACACTATCTATGCATATAAAAAGACATACCTTAACTGACAGATTCGCTTACTCGCCGATTCATCATCCCACAGCCTAAACTACTGTAGCTGAAAACATGACATTTTGGACAATGAGACTATTTTTTGACGTAAGCACTCACTGACTCGCCGATTCATCATCTCACAGCCTAAACTACTGTAGCTGAAGAAATGACATTTTGGACAATGTGACTATTTCTTGACGTAAGCACTCACTGATTCGCCGATTCATCATCCCACAGTCACTACTGTAGCTGAAAACATGACATTTTGGACAATGAGATTCTTTTTTGGCGTAAGCACTCACTAATTAGAGATTTTTTGATATTCCATCCCTATGAGGAAGTTTGATTTCAACTTACTATTTGGTGATAATGTTTAGTGTCAAGCATCATTTCATGCGAACCTTAATTCTTTTTCAGATTGAATCATTACTAGCCTATAATCTCTCTCATTTATTTGTGCATAATTGCACTAACTCCCTGTAATCACATACTTTATTCAAATAAAAAGTATATCACTCATGGGCTGCAATAGTGGCACAACTCAAAAAACAAGGTGTTTTGGAATAAGAACAGGTGTAAATATGTAAATACGCATTCTTTTTAGCAGCAATACTAGCACAACTCATAGTCAATTTGAAGGTAATCTACGTTTAAGCAAACTAAAGCATTTCTTATGTATTTACCTTAGCAATGAAAACTTTAAACCCCCTTATCTCAAAACATAATTTTTTGAGTTGTGCCGCGCTATTGCAGCCCATAAGCGATACAGTGAATTAGTGTACTCGTAAGCAAATAAATGACATCAACCATATACTAGTGGTGATTCAATCAGAATAGTAATTAAAAGGGTTACATGAAATGGTGCTTGGCACTAAACAATATCGTCAAATAGTAAGTTGGCAATAAACAGAGAGTTAAATAGTAGTTGAACGGTTGTTATCTTTAAAAAAATTAAGAGCTTGTATATGCATCTGTATGTCTCTCTTGTTACTCCAGAAGCGGTTGTGCTAGTGTCCTGAAAGTTGAACAGTGGATATAAAAGGTAATTTTAGCTCTCAATCTTAAACCCTATTCAAAAACTTCAATTAAATCGTTCGGGAGAGATATTAAAAAAAAAAAGGAATTTTCTGATTGGTTTAGCATTAGCGATTGTTTTAAATTAAACTCTAGTAGACGATTCTATTCTTTATTCAAATATTTTAAAGATTACTTCATTGATATTTGCAAGCTTATAGCTTTCATTATTTTTCCTAAAAAGAGTTTATTGCCCGTTCTTTAATGATTAATTTTTTATTAGTCTTTACTTCAAATAAGCTAAATGATCAATGTGAACGTGGAAGCATGCGTGGACTACATCATCAAATTAGTATTCCTAAGGTAATCTGAAACCACATGCTTATTTTGTTAACAGTTATGCTTTTAAAATGTTTTTCTATAAAACTAAATAATTCAAAATCAATGGTATTTGGATCAAAAAGCAAGTTATGCTCTGAAAAAATAATGAATAAATGATACCGATTTGCTTAAGAGAAACGTGAGTAATCACCATACTACAATAAACGCCAATGATGCGTAATTAAACCTTGTAATAGGTACTAAACGATTTTTTTAAAAAAAAACTATGTACTAAAATTAAAAAAATGGTGAAATGGTAGAAGCTCGTTGAGGAGAAACACAAATAAAATTGCCATACTATTATTGAGGCCAATTATAGCCTAATTAATTCTGATATTTGGCACTACTGATGTTATGGTAATTGGTGCAAAGATATAAAGCTATAAGTATTCAATATAAGTTAAAAACAATATAGGTACATAGAAAAACATGTTAGCACATTTGGTACATATTAAAACTGCATCAATACTGGGCAGTTTTATATTAGATACTGTTAATAGAGAGTTTTTGCTGATCCTTGAAATTGATAAGTACAGGAGAAAACCACTTGATTGTGATGAAGTTTAACAATAATGAAGTTTAACAATAATGAGTTGGTCGTGAGTAACACCATCATATCAAATGATAGTGATTACAGTTAATCTTTATTTTCAGGAGATGGAATGAACTTTATTTTGATGGGATGAACGACTACGTATTTTGCTAAATCTAAGAGCATAAGGACAGTGAATCATAATAAAAAAAATGGGATTATTCAAACTTTATTATGTATGTTGCTATATGTTTTTCAGTTTTGTGCGGAATTTTAGTGTTATTTAATACAGATTCTGATTCATTGATTATTTACTTATTTTTTTCCCGTATGAGGAACAAAAATTCAGCTTGTTGAGAACAATTTTCTCTTCATTCTTCACAAGTTGAGCTGATGGTAAGGTTTTCCAAGCTTTTATAAATTTCAGTAAAAACGACCATACCTATTGGTCAGCTTGTTGAACTCAATTATTGTGATCCATTTCACTATAGAACTCAACAAATTAGGAATTTTCAAAACACAAAGCTCCCAGTTTATCTTCAACAAGAACGCAAGGTGTGCTGGATTTATTGAGAAACTTGCGAGCTACTTTGTGAACAGATAAAAATTTCAAGGCATATTTAGAATCTAACAAGTTTTTGAAACAAGTCAGAGTTGATCCTTTTGAGTTTTAACAGTAAGTGTTGTTGAAGATAGTATGTTTTCAAATTACATCAATAGCTGGACCTAGTTGTATATTTAAAGTGAACTTTTTAATACTTTTCATTTTAACAATTACAAATTTTCATGATTTTAAATACTATGTTTCATTGTATTCCAACTTTTCTAAAATACGGTGTTTAGAAATGTATTATTAATTGGTTATTTAAAGAAAATTCTTATTTTTGAAATGAACAAAAATAATGGTAAAAATTAATCTAAAATAAGTTACACAGTAACAATAAGCCATTATATTTTACTGATTATTAAAATTTTTTTCAAGAAAATTAATCATCTGGTTATCAAACTTATTTTATAATTTTTCCAATGATTTTTAAATCTGTTTAGACAAAGGAATTTTGAAAGAACTTTTTTTTAAACATATAATGGTGCTAAACACTTCCTTTTTTTAACCAAAAAAGCTGGTATTTCCTCTTATTAAATTCCCTTTCTCGTGTAAGAGAATAACTTAACTAGAAATTTGCATATTTTTATGACACCCAATTTATCACATTATTTCTAAAAAAAAAGGGGGGGGGGACTTTTTTGTTGCATATATTACGTTCTTTATAGTTATGCATTGTATCATTTTCCTTTTTTTTATGTTGTTTATATACTATGTAGTACATGTGTACTTTTTAAAAGTCTCTGCAATGGATGATGCGATCACGTGTAGCAAAATTATATTATTTTTTTATGATTTTAACAATTATAAAATAAAATAAATAAAACTTGCAATCAAGTTACATCGTCTTTTATTGTATAACAAAGCATTTTTATTGATTTTGGTTGGAATACAAAAATCTACTGTAGAATTGAAACTTAAAAAAAGTTACTAGCACTTTTCCTATCGGAAAAGGAGAACTTTTTACCAGCAAGAGGCAAGATTTTGTTCTTCAATTCTCAAATATACTATGGTACACCGCCTTTCAATCATACAACTCAACAACCCCCTACTTCTCAATAATCTTTATTTTTTTTCTTAAAAGTCAATTATTTTTGACAAATATATAGATATAAAATAGAATTATTAAAACTTTATGTAACGTCCTTTGTTAATATATTAATTATCAAATGAAATGAATCTGAAATATAATCAATCGTACACGAAAAAAATGGCAAAGAAATACATATTGTGTGACTCAATGTAAAAAAAAAAAATTGAGAACAAGTTTTTCTCGTTTACGAGACTTTTATCATTATAACAGTTTAAATGCGAGACAGGTTTTAATCTCGCTTGAAATAAGCATTTTATATTTTAAAAAATTTTAGTCGAAATATTGAGATGATTGGTAATATTATGATGTCAATACATAGTCTCATACCTAAACTAATACCTGGCAATATCTAATCTCTCTTAATTACTTTTGACATTGACTGAAGTTCGATCTTAAAAAATGAAGTTTTTGAATTTAGAGAGAAATATGTATGATTTTTTTTGTCGATTCAGGAAAATATTCTGATCAATAAATTGTTTTGGGTAACAGGATTAGTATATGTTTTTTATTGAATATTTACTAATATTTTAGTGCTTACAATAGAGCATGCTGCTTTTATTAGATGATCCTGCTTTTGTTAGATGATCCTTAGAAGACATGGTAGCTATTCAGTAAATACAGTATTTTTCAAAGTGTGAAAACGTCAGATGGTACTCAGAAGACATGGTTGCTATTCAGTAAGAACCGTAATTTTCAAAGTGTGAATTTATCAGATGGTGATCAGAAGACATGGTTGCTATTCAGTAAGAACCGTAATTTTCAAAGTGCGAATTTATCAGATGGTGATCAGAAGACATGGTTGTTATTCAGTAAGAACCGTAATTTTCAAAGTGTGAATTTATCAAATGATGATCAGAAGACATGGTTGCTATTCAGTAAGAACCGTAATTTTCAAAGTGTGAATTTATCAGATGGTGCTCAGAAGACATGGTTGTTATTCAGTAAGAACCGTAATTTTCAAAGTGTGAATTTATCAAATGATGATCAGAAGACATGGTTGCTATTCAGTAAGAACCGTAATTTTCAAAGTGTGAATTTATCAAATGGTGATCAGAAGACATGGTTGCTATTCAGTAAAAACCGTAATTTTCAAAGTGTGAATTTATCAGATGGTGCTCAGAAGACATGGTTGCTATTCAGTAAGAACCGTAATTTTCAAAGTGTGAATTTATCAAATGGTGATCAGAAGACATGGTGGCTATTCAGTAAGAACCGTAATTTTCAAAGTGTGAATTTATCAAATGGTGATCAGAAGACTTGGTTGCTATTCAGTAAGAACGGTAATTTTCAATGTGTGAATTTATCAGATGGTGCTCAGAAGACACTGTAGTTTTTCAGTAAGATTAGTATTTTTCAAAATGCGAAATTATCGAAAGGTGCTCATGGTTGCCTATCAATAAGAACTCAGTATGTTTTAAAGTGGGAAACTGTTTGGTGAAATACAATTTCATAACCATATGAATTTATTTTTTAAGTTTTTCAGTTGTTGTGGGTTATTTGTTTATTTTATTTAATTTATTTTTTCAACGATTTCGCGCATCCTTTCTTTTACTCAATTATTAAGTAGTATGATAGCATAAAATAACATCAAAGTGACTCGTCCTCTTAACAGTTAACTAAAAGCATTCTAGTAAAATAACTTATCATAAAAATTATAGAACAATAGAAAGTCATTGATACACTATTCAAATAACTTCTTACTAATTTATCCCCCATAAAATCAAATATGGAGATTTTATTGCTATATAATTTTTATTAATTAAATTTTATTTTTGAAAGCCTGTTCTCGAAAGAGAAAATAGTTTAATAATTCCTCATTCAATTTCAACGTAGGATAATCAGATTATTGAAGATTCAGTTGGCGAGAAAATATTTGCTTCCAACTAACAATCCCAGAATGCATTTGGCAATTACGTGGCTCAGCGAGCCGATTATAATTTGAAGCTTCATTTTAAACAGTGGAGTACAAAACGTTACGCTCATAGTAATAGGGTAATCCAGTTCGGGCAGCGATTTCATTGAGAAAATTGTAAAGGACAATTGAAGCGTAATTAAAATGTTCGCCAAATACGGGTAGAAATGGAAATATTTTCCTTTTTGGCGTTGGAAAAGGTACGTTGTTGGATCAATAAAATACGAACAATTCTATATCTTTTTTTTTAAAGCCAAAAGAGCTTAATCTATTGTTCTCAATTGACTCGCTAAAATTGTAATTTTTGGTTATTGCGCTTGATAGTCTGAAAAATCATATTAAAATGAGAAAATATGAAGATAAAACTGAGGAAAGATGAAGGAAAATTGATTATTTTGATACTGAAGTGTAATTTTGGAACGATAAATAAAGCGTATATTGTTTTAAGCAATTAAATAAAATTTAAACCGTTGTGAGAAAAAGTTAGTAAATTTGTTATGTTCTAAGGAATATGATTCAATTTAAAATTAATAAATTTATTGCAAAACTCGGAAAATAATGCTTTTTAAGCATAAATTTTAATGAAGTTTTCTTTTGCAACCTTTCCTTAGCCTAAATTCATTTTAGAAATCAATGTTATATCATTACTTCAGATGGAGTGGGATCACTTCTTCTTGTTAAAAAATGATGAACAGCTAGCAGGGAAGAATAGTTCTGGAATATTTTTCATTAAAAGGCATAGTATCACACCTTTTTTTTAAAGAATGTTGAACAGTGAACGGGAGAGAACAATTCTGGATTGTTTTTCATTTGACGGGGTAGGATAACTCATTCCTGTTAAAGAATGAAGAACAGTGAACAGGAAGGAATAGTTCTGTAGTGTTTTTCATTCGATGGCGTAGGGCGTTGTATCACTCCTTCTTGTTAAAGAATGTTGAACAGTGAACAGTTAAGAATAATTCTGGAGTATTTTCCATTAGACGGCGTGATCATTCCTTCTTGTTGAAGAATGATGAACAGCGAGCATTAAAGAATAGTTCTAAAGTGTTTTACATTAGACGGTGCAGTATCATTTCTTCTTGTTAAAGAATGTTGAACAGTTAACAGTAAAGAATAATGCTGGAGTATTTTCCATTAGACAGCGTAGGATCATTCCTTCTTGTTGAAAAATTATGAACAGAAAGCAGTACAGGAAAATAATGTATAATAAGTATGAGTCCAGAGGTTAAAAATAGATATCCATCCAAAAATAGACTTCTTCAGCAAGATTGGGCTCTTTGCAATCATTCCAATAAAGTGAAGAAAAATTTCGACGAAATCAAAGTGACCGAGAAACACAATGAATCACAATACTATAGAGAATTTATAGATATCTGCATGCAAAAATTTGAAAAATAGAATTGCAGAACCGAAAATTACTTCTTTTGATAATTGCTTTAATATTATAGTGTTGGTGGAAAAAATGTCCAAGGTTTCAAACATGTAAAGAAACGTATGCCTAAACGAGTTAAATTGTTTATGAAATAGGAAGGAGCGGATATTAAATAATAATTCAAAAGCAAACGAGCTAACATTCCCAATAAAATATTTTTTTTATAATATGTGTTTGATTTAGTAAAAAAGCTCGGTAAAGATATAAACCTATCCCCTGGGCACACAAAAATCGTCATTCTGTTATAAAATTAAGGGAAAAAAATTATGTATAACGTAAACAACTACAGTAATACACAACTCGAAAAATTAAGCAAATCGTATTAAAAACTAAAAGAGTTGTCGAATTCTTCGTTTACAGATTGTCCGAAAGAGTGGTGTTACTATTCGCACGCTTAATTTCACAACACTTATTTTATTTATTGTCTTAAATTTACTTAAAATCATGATGGATAATGTAAAAAAAAGTTTTTTTAATGTAAGTTTTGGAATTGAGATTGATTTATAAAAAGAAATACATTTAGCTCATAAAATAATTTGATTTTTAAAGCCATTTTTTTCTGGTGGAAAGGTGGATGAGATTTTTAAAATTTTCCTCACACTAAAGAGTGGGCTATAAATTTCAGCCTCTGTAATTATGAAAGTTATAAATTTTGTGCTCATAGCCATAAATAGTTTCGATAAGAAATGATCAAAGGAATCAATATGCAACGCTCTATTGAAAAGAGTTTTCTAGCATATGCTTCTATTTTCTAAACAAAACCCTTCATGTTTTTGTTTATTTTTATTTTTTAATCTTATATTCTTAATTTATTAGCAGATGGCTACACAAATAAAAGGTGTGAAAATTGTTTTTCATCAGCGTTTAAAAATGTGGCGGGAAGTATTCTTCCCAACACCTTATAAAGGGTTAAATTGTACAGCTTAATTCTACTAAAAATCGAGTTTTCTTACTCTCCATTGAGTTCACATTGCGTCCACTTAACAGCTAGTCATTCGTAAAAATGTAGTGAAACAATAGTTTTTCAGTAATTATGAACTGCACTCAACTAAAAAATGAATCCTTTAATTAAGTCTCTAAAATCTACACTGTAAAAAATGGATACTCAAATATCACGAAACTTACTTCGTTTTTGACAAATCGTTTCCTGGTATATGCTCCGAGCGAAAATTTCGTCAAAGTGACGAAATAACTATCGTTACTTTTTCTAAGAAACAAATTTCGTTAAAATGAAAAAATTATTTTGTCCTTGTATTTTTTTCAAAAAAAAAAAAAAACAACAACAACTTCGAAGTGCATAATGTATTTACCTTTTCAAATAATCACTTTTTCACGGGCGTTATATAGGTGGTGCAACACAAGAAGGACACATAGAATAGGGATTTAAATTACCCCCATGCAAGAAGCGGGTTTCGAACCTCAGATCTTCCTAGCACGAGACCAACTCCCCGACCATCATGCTGTCGACCGGCCGCATTTGTCAATTTATTTTCAATTGTCTTGTCTTTATTATAGTTTCATCATTCTAGTTAACAATCTCCAACAATGTACTACAATGAGGTTTCGAGCTGATGAAACATTTTCGCCTTTTATTTGAGAGTTCTCTTTTCGTCACAAATCACGTGATATTCTGGCGAAATAATTCTCAATATTAACGAAATACTGCTTAAGGATTGCTGAATCGTCAAAAGTGAGAGTTTCTGAGAGAGTAGTTAATGCGATGTGGTTCCATTAGGTTTTACAAGGATTCCTAATTGATTTTACATCACTGTTGATCCTTCATAAAAAATTATGTGAAACAATTCGTTTTCTGCAACGACGATGCTTTAAAGACACTAAACTATTGTTCAATTTTAAAATCAAGTATCTTTTTTTAATGTGAAATCCTTAAATATGTTTTCTAAAAAAATATTAAACCTTTTTTATATATAAAAAAAATGTTATTGAAATTAACCATTTGGCCACTAGCAGAGACAAAAACAGATACATTGCAACAAATAAGCAGTTTGCTAATTTCAATGTAGTTTTCCCTTTTTACAATCCCCATAGATGTATTTTCTTTTCATAAAACCGACACCCTTGGCGTAACTGCATAATTCTTCTTTCGATCTATTTATTTTACTTCGAACTTTCATCAAATCCATTTGCAGAAAGAATATCGAAAAAAAAGCTAAGGGGAATGGAGGTGTAGAGCCCCATCACTTCCAATCAGTATCAAAGTACAGAAGCTATTTCCTCGATGTAAATCTCTGCATCAGCGAGGCAAGCAAACAACTAGGGAGAGAGGGGCAATTCAACTTCTCTGCATTGAGGGTCGTAAGAAGCGGGGGGCGTTTGATCGAAACATCAGGTGTCGTCGAGAGTTCGACGCCCCGCAGGGTCACCCCCCTCATGCTTCAGCCCCCAACATTCCTTACCAAAGAGAGTTTAGACGACAAATTACTGACACTAGAGCACAGCCATTCGGCTTTATTTACTTAGGATTCTGCCCTGCATCCTCTTGACGCTGATTAGCATGGGGCGCAAATACGGGCGCAGCCCCCTTTGAAGAATGTGTTGGGAAGGGAGACGAGGAAATCGAATTACATCCTCCGCAAAGGCTTCCTATAGGTCTCACGAAAGGATGGCGCGTAGATAAATAGTTCCTGCATTGGAACTGTCCGGGTTTATTTTGCAATTGCTTAAAAGAATTGAAAGTCATTCCTTAACCTTCCCCCATGTCGTTGCGGAAGGTTACAATTTAGAAGCCCCAGAGATAAATGCAGTAAAAAGAATAAGATGCAAAATCACTGCCCCCTATGTATTATTCTAATATTTACGCTGTAATTAGATACCAAATCGTACAATTAAGATAGAAATTACTTTGCGGGCATGGGGTCCCCCTTTGTGACTTTATTATCGCTCACTTATTCATTTTGTTTAAATTTGGTTTCTGATTTGCAGTCGATACTTATTGGAATTACAGAGTAATATTTCTCAATGACTGGATACGTTTTGGTTTGGGGCAAAGAATTACCATTAATGACTTAGATTTAAACTTTATATAAAAGTTGCTTAGATTAGCTGAATTGCCGAAGTTAAAAGAGTTGAATTCTTAAAGGATATTTGAAACTTTGAGTATTAAGGCAATTCAAAGGCAGTGAATGAGCAATTATTTAAAATTTATATTTTCAAAACTATTTAAATTAAAGTCCGGTCATATTTTTATAAAGTGCTGAGAAAATATACGAGTTTGAGTGTAAAAGTAGGCGTTGCTATGGTACTCGGGCATGTTTTTCAGAACATAAGAGTTTCCAAAAGTTTCTCTTAAAATTTCGTTATAATTTTAGAAAAGATTTGCTTTTTAATATTAAATTTCAAATTTGGCAATTTTTAATATTAAATTTTAAATTTAGCATCACAGCTATGCGTGATTTTGTGTCACAATCTCTGCGCTGTGAGTGCGCTAGGATGTATTTAATAAGCTATTCTTCTGATAAACAAATAAGCTTTATTGCCTCAATCGAAAAATATTTTCGTAAACCCATTTTTTTCAAAAGGGTAACAATTATGTGCAACGTCCACGCAAAGTAAATAGAGTGTGAAGCAAAACTTTACAAAGGGTCTACAAATTGTGCTGCTGACACCGTCTTGCAGAAATGCTGTACCGTCTTGCAGAAATGTTGTCAAGGCAAAATATTATGGACCGGAATAAAAACGAAACGTGAAAAGAAAGTAAACGAAAAAAGAAAGAAAGTAAAAAAAAAGTAAAAGAAAAAGAAAGTAAAAAAAAGTTAAAGAAAAAGGAAGTAAAAGAAAGTAAACGTAAAAATAAAGTAAACGACAAGTTCACGAAAAGTAAAAAAAGTGCAAAGCAAATTTTACTGCTTCGAAAACTTAGCAAAGGCTCTAAAAATTGTGCTGCTGGCACCGTCTTGTAGAAATGTTGAAAAGGCAAAATATTATTATGTGCTAAAATGTTGATAAATAAATCATTGGACAAGCTGTACTAATATGGAAGAAACTTTGTGCTTAGGACGAGTTATCTCGTCCTTTACTTACGGCGAATATTTTTTGAAGACGAGCTATCTCGTTGGTCGTGATGAAAGAGTTAATATAAAATTTTATTTGCGTATTGCAAAAACTTAATGTCTTTCTAAAACATTTAAGAGCAATCACATATTTTCTCAGATTGGGAGAAAAATATCACGCAAAAATAAAAATTTTGGAATTACCGTCCGGTATGCTGACATTTGTGGTAAAAAAATATAATTCTGATGATAATAACCAAAAAGTACGGCATTTAAACTACTCGATTGCTAATTTTTAACGGTTTACCGGAAATTTGGTTTTCAAAATCAAAGCAATTAAAGGAAGGATCACTGCTCAAAGCAATTAAAGGATATTGCAAGTCTTGTATAAAATAACAGTATAAGCAAATGTTTTTTTTTGTGCATAAAATGGAAGAAGAGAGTCCTAAATGCAAATTTTCCGTATTTTCAAACTTCGTGGTAAGCAAATTTTGAGTTTGACGTCGAAGGCGACGCTTTAAGGTCAGCGATTTTAATTTCGGTTTCAACTAAATGTAAGACAAATCGGAAAAGAATGATCGACATTCAGTAAGCACGTTGTTTCAATGAGTGCGATGTCTCAACGAAATCATTTAACCGAATCAGAAGCTTGGAGAGTTGTTGGCCTGTTAGAAGGGGGCCAAACACAAGCCGTGTCTCACAAAGTGTGATTTCCAGTATCTGGAACAGTTCTTTGGAGACCCGAAATGCAAGCCGAAGATTAGGGCAAGNCCCCTTTGGGGCGATCGCCCCCAGGTTGGGAACCACTGATTTAACCCAATCAGAAGCTTGGAAAGTTGTTGGCCTGTTAGAAAGGGGCCAAACACAAGCCGTGTCTCACAAAGTGTGATTTCCAGTATCTGGAACAGTTCTTTGGAGACCCGAAATGCAAGCCGAAGATTAGGGCAAGGTCGTAGACGTGCAGCAACGCCAAATGACGACCATTATTTAATGCTAACGGTTCGGAGACACCGAAATGTGAATACCACTCTTCTTCAACAACACCTTCACTCGGCTACTGGCACCACAGTTTCGACAAAAACTGTCCGAAATCAACTGCACGCTGTAGGTCTGTATGATCGCCGACCAATGGTACGTGTCGCGTTAAGAGCAGGGCACCGTCGCTCCCGCAGGGAGAGGGCAACAGTGCACGTGAACTAGATTAGAAATGAATGGAGCTATATTCTTTTCTCTGACCAGTTTTTTTGTTCATCGTGATAATAGGCGTATTTTCATCTGGAGGGAATGTGGCACTAGAAACAATCCTGCCTTCATGGACGATAGTGTGAGATTTGGAGGTGGGGGAGTGATGGTCTATGCTGGCATCTCCATTGATGTGCACACCGTTCTCCATATCATTCGAAATGGAGCTCTGACCGGTCGCCAATGTTAGGATAAGATTCTGAGACCTATTGAAGTCCTTTATGCGCCAGCAATTAGAGATGATCTCATATTAATGGACGACAATTGCAGGCCACATCATGCTAACGTGGGGAATGATTTCCTTTTGGAAGAAGGAATCACACGAGTGGATTGGCCAGCGTATTCTCCGGATATGAACCCAACACAATCGAGCATGTTTGGGACAGTCTAAGCAGACAAATTGCTGGACGCCTACCACCCCCACAAACTCTCCAAGAACTGGAAAGAGCTCTTCTGGAGGAGTGAGACAGAATACTCCAGTCCTTCATTAATAACCTCATTGACGCGATGTCTCAAAGGTGTCGAACGTTGCTGGCCGTCCGGGGAAACAATACCTTCTACTGAAAACGATTTTCTTTTAAGGAAACATCTTTTTCTATATTTGTTTTTCTCATATGCAAAATTGTGTTTTTTTCTTCTTTTTATACCTAAATGCTGACTAAAACGTTTTTTTTTTTTTTTTTTTTTTTTNTTTTTTTTTTTTTTTTTTTTTTTTTTTTTTTTTTTTTTTTGCCAAACAATTATCATTTTTATCTCATATAGCCTACTACGTCTGTCAATAATGTATCAATAATTCACACAATTCTCCACGTGCAAGATCAACCCACAACCTCAATATCGTTTAATTGTTTCGAGCATTGTAGTTCTTATTACCACACATTTAGTAAAAATATAAAACTGAGAACAAAATTCAACCAAATGAATAGATTTGTTTTGCCATGCTCTGAAGTATCGCAATAAAATTACAAATTTTTTTCAAATTTACTAAATTTTATGACATATTATATTTATTGTTTATTTTTACCAAAATCATTACCAAAACATTTCGGTAAAAATTAACGTTCTTTTCTGTGCTCCCTTTGAGCCAAAAACACCGTAAATTTTTGAATATTCTGTTAGTTGCGGCCATAGTTTTTTCTTCAGTGCATCATATAATATAGAGAATAGATTTAAGAGAAACTTAACGACAGTTACAGAAAAGCAACATTACATACCTAATAAATGCAAATTTAATTTCGACATCACTCAAACCGAAGATCAGTGAATTCTAGAAATATCTCTACGAATTCAAACTCAGATTACATTTTTAATTCATGAGCTTTTTAAATAAATTTATTTTTTTTCCAAAGTTCTTCTGCATATATATTTTTTTTCGTTTTTCATTTATTATATGCCGAGAAAGAACACTCAAGGATATTATGTTTTGAGTTTATATTCAATACAAATATGAACTCCAGTTGATTAAAATCTGAGAATGTAATAAAACTTTACTGGATTACCTAAAAGGTAGACTTTCTGTAAATATANTCCAAAAATTATTTTGTTCTTCCTACTCAATTAAATTTTTAGACGTGCCTAAATCGAATAAAATATTTTGGAAATAGATTAAAACCGTTAGCAATTTGAACTGTTATACAAAATAAGGTTATCGTATAGAAGCTAACAAGTAAAATTATTTCTCATTTATTACTTCTTATTGTGTCACACATTATATGTTTAAATATTTTTGCTTCAAGTACAGTTGGTTATTCGTAAAATCCCAGTAATCGTTCATTTTATTACAATTAACATGTTAACAAAATATTCTATACACAAATAATAATATATTTTATATATAAATAATATTAATTGCAAAATAATAATATATTTTGTAAGCAAAATAATATTTGTTTAAATTAAAAATGTTGAATCTTAAGGAGATGAATGAGAGATCACCACGGAGGTTGGTGAACTGAGTGACGAAGTCGGCATAGAAAAAGTGGCGTCCTAGAAAAAAAATTGTTATCCTCAACCGCTGTTTTGGGTGTTCAACTTTATTTTGTTTTGCTGCGCAAAAACTATTAGACTACAGAACTTGAAATTACGATGGTGTTCTGAAAATATACAGTACAATGAAATAAAAAAAATAATATTCGCGCAAATTAGAAATTACAAAATAATAAAAAATATTAACTGTTAAATTAGTAGGAAAAAATACCATGCAGAATGATCTACAGGCTGTAGGAATGCCACACCAGAGATGAAATGGGTATGCTAAAAGGGTCCTATTTGTTCATGAACCTAAAAGAGTATTTTTTTAAATTCAAATTTGTTACAAAGTTATTGCAATTTTGAGTGCTTTTTTTTGCGACTTTCTCTCTCCCTGACTTTAAGTTACATTTTGCTTTGCTGCACGAAGTCTATAACCCAAGGCACTTGAAATTACGAATGTATGTAGAAAAAGTTTACGGAGTACGGTGCAATAAAAAAAGAAAAAAAAAGATTTAGCAATCAGTTAGAGAAATTTTTTTCAAACTTGGAGGAAAAAATACCATGCTTTGTCGATCTGTAGCCCGCTGAAATGAAACTACAAAGTTAAGATTTTACTTGCTAAAAGAGCCATTTTTATGTGTGAACTTTGTTTCGTGAATTTTGTTTCGAAATTCTTATATGTTCAAAAGTTATTCCGATTTTAAGTGCTTTTACATTGATTTTATCTTATCAAATTTGCTTTAAATATTGACCATTAATTCATTTATTGTAGAACATTTATTTTTTTTCTCACGAGATCCCTATTTTATACGTTCGCTCTCAAGTAGATGCCAATCAAAAATAGCAAAAGAGAGAGAAAGTAGTAGTATTAGTTGTACTTTATTTACGTCGCACTAGAGCTGCACAATGGGCAGTTGGCGACTGTCTGGGAAACATCCCTGACGATGATCGGAAGACATGCCCTCAGAATTTTGATCCTCTGTGAAGGGGATGACTCCCCCGATTTAGTAGCCCAATGACTTGCGCGTGAAATCGAGCTTTACGGTAGAACAGTTTAATGAGGACCGATACCGACCATCCTCGGTTCCTCAGCAGACTGATCAAAGTGGTCATCCACAGCACACTGACCGCTGCTAGTGATGCTTGACTTCGGTGATCTACTGGCAACCGTGTCTTAACGATCAGTCCACTGTGGGACAGAGAGAGAGAGATTACATGCTGCCTGATATAATAAATACTTAAAGAGAGATAAAAACCGTTACCATTTGAATTGGGGAAGGTCTCTCCCACGTGTAAAATTATTTCTAATTTATTTCCTCTTATTGAGTCAAACAATCTGCGTTCCTAAGGTCAATTTTTTTTTTAAAGTTCAGATGATTTTTTTAATGAAAGGAATGAGAAGCAGGGGGGCGGGGTTGGTTAACGGAGCACCTAGGTAGCTAAACAAATTAGTGAAGGTATTCCCAGTATCTTGAATGCAATTGTAATGATGATTATTACAATTAAATAGATGAACTTAGACATTCAAAACATTTAATATCTCTTTCTTTACAGTTGATTTATTTAAAATGAATAATTTAATATTTTAGAGTACATTTACCAATTTATGGTGTTGATATTTTCAATGAATTCTTGTACATTATTTATGTAAGATTTTTTTTTCTTTTAAAAAAAGGCCTGCTGAATCGAAATTTAAGAACTCTCTTAGGTATTCTAAGAGTATCAAAATGGAGCGAATAAGAAAATTCTCTTTAAGTTTCTAAAAACTCCATAAACTATTAAATTTTTGCTCACGAAAATTTATATTTAAAATGTATTTGCTCTTCTTCAGTAATTCAGAATAATATAACAATCAGAATCATCACCACTTCACTTTCCTTTCATCAGTCCAAATGCTTTGTGATAAAAATTTTACGAACTAAAATTACTAACACAGTAAACCAACATATTTTAAGATTTTTAACAACCGCATCGATTTTTTTTCCTTTGAAATAGCAAGGAGAAACGGAAGGTAGAAAATTTCTCCCTCGATACGCCCTCTAGTCACATGGTTTCATTCTGATGACAAAAATTATCTTGAGGCGCAATACGACTTATCTATACATTAATGCAGTTCAATGATAAGGACAAAGTATATTAATTTGGCGGAAGCTCAAAATTATTGAGATTTATTTTTTATTGCTTTTAAAATTAACTTTAGTAATCCAAAATATCTACTATGCGCAAAATGAGTGTTTAATATGCATATATTATTGAAATAACTAGCTTTTAGCTGCTATGAAAGCTACATATGGGGATTTTACCAAGTTATGTTTGATATTAGGTTAATTATAAAAGTCATCTAATCTATCGATTTTTCGGGAGGTTTATTACAATTAGCCTATGCGCTTTAAGGCGACTTTGGAAGACTTTTTCTTCCATCAGCCTGAAATTACTTATAAATCAGCTTGCATTTACCTTCATTTAACTCTATCAGTCTGAATCTACTTTTAATAAGGATATTTTCTATAAACCTGCACATCTCCAGGCCTACAAACTGTTTGAAATAAAACTGGCTTACTGAGAAATAAATGATGTATTTTCTAAAAAACCTAAAATATGTTGATTGGTTGTTGTTGTATGTTGACTAAGCCTGAAAGGTGTCAGAATGATTTGAAAATACTGGAGATTTTTTCAAGTAGTCTAAGATATTGCAAAATGTCTGCGGATATTTGCAAAAAGCAGAAAGCAGGATTATTCAATTGCCTTACCAAGAATACACTAAAAAGTATGTCAATATTTACAATATTACCATGTCTTACTCACTAAACACTTTACAAGTGTTTTAATTACTCACATTTACCACAATTTACCACAATCACATTTACCACTTTAACAATTGATTATCCCTTCAACTACACTAACCGTTAATTGTATTTTCTAACTGCAACTTAACATGTGTAATAGCATTAAAGTGGCTTTGATACCTCTAATTAAACAACATAGGGCGAAAACATTATGAAAATTTCTCATTAATGATTCTTCATTCATTATAAGACATTTTATGAATATATTTGATTAATCATGTTCTTGTAAAATAAAAAGTTGTTTTTACTTTTTTTTCACACTATTTAAGTTGTAGTACTTATATTGAGGAAGGCATTCAAAGGCAAAGGTTCTAGAGAGCAATTAAATAACAAATTAAGTATTTCGTTGCTTCAAGTTATGATAAATTATTTGTCGCGAAATGATTTCTATCTAACATAACGTATCATTAGCATGTAATGCTATTTGAATACGATTAATTCATTTCCAATAAATAATTGTTCCAAAGTAAACAATCGATTCAAGTTAATTACGATATCCGATTTTCATTCTCTTCATAACGGTTGTCATTATCATTCTCTACAGTTATTACAGTTTTCCGTTCGTCTTTCTCTTGTTCTATGCTCCAACAAGACCTCCAGAAAGAATCGATTTGAACGTTTCGCGAATAGAAAATGTTTAGTTGTGCGGAAAATAATTTCGTCCCCCTGAAATAATTGGTAGTTAGTTAGAAATAATGATAATAGAGTACAATTAAGAAAATGTGTTCAGAGTTATTCCAAGTTTCCTGACGATTCTCTAAAGATATAATCATTAATTTTTAATGAAAAAAAAACTGTTTTAGAAAAGGAAACAGTTCTCCTTTTGGGAAGGGGGTTATTTAATTGGAAATTCGACGAACGATCAAAATAATGAAGAAGTATCAAATACGACAAAAGATTTGCGCTTTAAGAACTGGAAAAATAAAAATATTTTTTAACGTATCGTCCATAAGAATGTTAGAGCCTCATTATTAGAAACATATTAAGTAAAAAAACTTAACTCAAAGAAAACATCAGTTTTTGTTTCCAATTTATTTAAGCATTAAGCTACAACATTTCTAATTTAAATAGAAAAATTGAAAAATGTTTATTGAAACAATTTTTTCCCAATTATTTTTTAGAAAAGCGCAAAAATGAAGTAATTTGCTGAGTAATTTTCGACAGTATCAAATGTCAATAAAATGTGAGTTAAAAGTGTTTTAAAGGAATGCATTTAAATTAAAATTCGATTAAGTTAATGTTAAACTGATTGTAACAAATATATAATTATTACATATTTATTAATTGAAACAAGAAGAGTTTCAAATAAGAGCTTTTTGGGAGGTTTTCTTTTTTCCTTTTCTTTCTGAAAGAAAAATAAAAATAAAAACAGCGCAGGTTTAATAAGATTATGTAATTAAACGTGTTTTCTAGAACATTAAAAATGTTTTTGAAGGAAAAAAAGGAAAAATATGTAGTTACAATCAATTTCATGTAATTCGTATCATTAAACTTTTTAATATAACATTTACTTATTTTACAAAATGCGAAAAAATGGGATGAGAAATTTCTCTATTTATTTTCCCTTATATGAAATAGTTAAATAATAATTAATTTTAAAGTAAATAAATTTAGTCTAATTCTGGTAATCTTAGGGATATGAGTTATACGTTATAGAGTGTGAGAAATTGTTGTGTATAATTGAGGAGATAAAATGAGTTTGAGATAATTCCTGTTTTCTTTTACCGTAAGTAAACAGGATTTTACCTTGAAAAGATAATGAACGACAAGGGAAACATTGTTACCAATTAAGATGATGAAACTCAACAGAAATATAATTTTAAAATTTTTCCTGTACGATTTTTGAATAAAAGTTTACCAGCAAATTTCAAAACTGGAAAAGAAGCAAATGTAAGTAAAATCATGAGTTTTGTTTGTAAGTTCCTATTGTCTTGAATTAATTTATAGATCTTCTATACATTCCAATAAATCTATCTCGTAATCTATGTAATTTTTAAACATTGTAAACTTTGTTGGCATTTATGTTATGTTTCTAAGTTAAATTCCAAAAACTGAAAATATTTTCAAGAATTTAAACTCTTATCACAAAAGTTTTCCATGCAATTAAATGTGATAAATGAAAAAGTTTTTCAATTTTAAAAGTAATTTTCTTTTAACATCGAAACAAACAATCCTCATATATGTTTTCTAAAAGCTCTCTTTTGTTCAAATGTAAATGAATCTATGTTCCATCTTTCAAATACTCAACCAGAAGAACAATTTCGTCTAAGGAAAATCCCTATTGGACAATCTAAAAAACTTTCTCAACCAATCTCGTTGCACCTGCTAAACGCTATTGCGTGACGTCAAAGTTTGAAGGCAATTCTTTAAGCTGTTTGTTCTCTTGAAGTGGAAGTTAGAGTCAATAGCAGAAGAAAATTCTGGCGTGCCTTAATATTTGATTGCGAGCTCGAATCCACACGCGAAAGGCCCATTTTTCACATAAAGACAGCATTTCAGAAGAAAATATCAGACATTCAGAAAGGGACCATGTTCCGCTGCTGAGTTGAGAAGTACTACTCCTTGCTTCATCTTTTCTTCGGAAGTGGAAGATTCTAGAAGCGTGTTCTATGAATTTAGAATTTTCTAATTAACAACGACGCCTGATATGGTAATTAATGCCTACACGGGCCATACATTAATAATGACGTTTTTGTTCTTCTTCGCGGGTCTTTCGATTCATCAAAATTATGCGAAGAAAATTTTTCCTAGAGAAAACCGGTAATTCTAGAGAGAAAGTTCTTAAATAAATTACTAGGTTATTTAACTCGTTGTTACTTGATTGATGACTTTGCGTTTTCAGATTCGTTAGTTAATTTGCAAATATGAAAATTCAATGAACATAATGCTATATTAAAAGAGCCCTCTCGCTAATCGAGTTTCTTTGTATTTGGCGCACTTTAAAATCCATAATCGCCATTATTTATTCGATAATGATAACGAGAAATCTTAATTTTGTAAAAGATTTCAAACTTAATTTATAAATCATTAAACATAATTATCCCATGTTTTTGTGCCCATAAAGTCTAAAGTAATTAATTTAACTTTAAATTTCTTTGAAAATTAGTTACTTGATCTTAAATTTTCTTCATTAAAGAAATAATTTATCACTATTGTTTTTTATTCTGTGGGTTATAATTTGTTTATGTGTTACGTCTAGAACTAGTTATTTATTACTACATCATTAAAATGTTTATGACTGTAAATATTAAATTGAATCAATTTTGCAATTAAGGTAATGGGAGCAGAAACATTAAAAAATATCAACGTATTCTAATTGTTAACTGGAATTAATTGATAGCAAAGGCAAATGTGTGGGAAATACTGAAAATTTTGTATATTTGTTATAAGAAAAATATTAATATATATTCAAATGAACGGTAATGGAATGAAACGCAGAATTCTCCCTAAGCGTTTTTTGAAGACCTGCCCGACCCGTCTGTTATTTGATACCTATAAATGTGCCCTGCTTTCCCTTTCTGCTATCTTTTAAAAACACTGCCTATTTATGTTATTTTTTCAGGAAAAGATTGTTTTCTTAAACACCTACTTTAATAAAAAGTCTACTTATGATTTATTTACGTATTGATAATTATTTAACTTTAATTTTTAATTTCTATCCTTCATTTTAGCAAAATCTTTCTAATGTTGTTCAGTTTTATAGTTAAAATTCACATGATATTCGATATTCACATCGTTTTTTTTATTCGGGGGGGGGATATATTTAAGAGTTTTTTCGCGATTTTAAATTTTACCCGTATTTTCTGAAATAAATTCTTTTTTATTAAAAATGCACACTTAAATGTTTATTTTCTCATAATTTTCAGTTTTAAAAAGCTTTCAAGTTGTTTATCAGTTATTTTTTTTAGTTAAATTATCTCTGAAGAAAATGTATACACAGACATTGTTTTATTGCTTGCCTTTAATTACATTTCTAAAGCTTCAAATTTTTCTGTTATTTTGATAATGAATGAGAATTATTTTGTAAAATATACACACAAAATAGTATAAGAAAGTAATTTAAAAATTGAGGATCAGATTTAGTTATTAACATATTTTGATAAATTTCAAGGGAGGTAAGTCAGTGCTTTTCAAAACTGAAAGTGTATTTTTCTGTGAGGAAGCACCCTGCCCATTTTTATTTCTAGGAAAATAAAAAAGGGCAGGGAATTTTATTCTTGCCCTTTTCTCCTTCACTGTGAAATTTTAAAAATGCTACTCTTATTACTTAAAAACAAAAATGCCTTAAAAAAATATCTGTGTTATTTTTAAAGTCCATATAGAAACAGGTTTTCATATAGTGCAAAAACGAAACAATTCTAAGTTGTTTAAAATTGATTTATTATTTCGAAACTAGGATAATCCGTAGAATCACCAAGTATGATTTGCTCGTCAAAATAACAATTTGATTTGTAATTTGTTTGATTTGTTGCTCATTTTAAGTTAATAAGCTTGAATCAGAAAAATCAGTCAGACATTTATTTATGCTTTTACGAAAAATAAGGATTTTTCTAGTGTAGAAAAGTATGCATCTTTTGTAGAAAAAGCCTTCTAATTTAAAATAAACTTCTCCCTCAAGCAGTTATTTAAAAAAAAAGAAAAAAAAGCAATCTGAAAGGCAGGAGTTAGATCTGAAGAATGAGCTGGACGGGGAAGGTTTTTACAACATTACTTATTAGATATTTTTTGGCTCAAACGTTCAAGCCTGGACATAATGATCAAACCTAATTTTTCCTCTTTTAAAAATATTTTTTTATTTAAATTTCTTAATCAACTTTTTTTCTTAAAAAAGGCGTAATAATATCTTGCTATCAAATTTCACTTCTATATAGAATTATGACACGAGTATGATTTTGAGTTTTTATATAGACTAAGATTTTTAAAATTTTTTGGGAAACATTTCGCATATTTTAGATCCACTTAAATTATTATTAGTGCCCTGATTCTGCCTTTATAGATGATTAACTTTAAAGTAAGTGTAAGCTATTTGTTTGGTTTTTACCACTTTTATAGCATATTTTTAACGTTTTTTATACATTTATATTAAGCAATAAACCAATTTTAATAACTAGAATAAATAAATAATTAAAATGTAAAGACTGGCAATTAGTTTTAAGAATTAAATATTTTACTTTTAAAAATTATCTCTTTGCGTATGAATAAGGTTCAAAACAAACACCAGGTTTTATATTCTTAAAGGACATTCAAAAATATTATTCAACTCACAGGAAAAACTAACTATAAATAAAAGCATTTGTTTCAAATACAAGAACAGTAAAAGAAAAATAAGACGATAAATTGATGAGACAATAATAAGAAGATTAACTTTTTCAATCTTTCATGCCACTTTCACGGTACTAGTAATTTTTTTAATCAAGAAATAAATTATAAAAATAAACATAATTTACAGTCGCATGACACTAAAAATTAATAATTAGCTGTAAGTTTTAAACGTTAACCACATTAGTTTAAGAATAGTTCTGCAAACGTGTAATTGTCTCAAAACATTACTCCAAACGTGAAAATCGGAAAAAAGATTAAAAGGTTTTGTTTCGTTCGTGTTAAAAATAAGAATAAAATTATTTATTTAAGCATTAATATTTTCAACTACATCGACTAACTTTAAAATCTTTATAACTACGCTTACTATTTACACGACTCTATAAATTCGCCAATCTATCTTTCACAGTAATACTATCTGTGTGACAATAGAAATTGGCACGTATAGTACCACTTTTATACATGGCACTTATTTCTTTATTTTGACGCAAAATCAATATTTATAAAAGTTTTGTTAACGTTTACCCTTTTCTAAATCTCAGTTTTACATTCAACAGAAAGTCCACGTGCGTGAAATGAAAAAAAATGCTGCTGCATATACTTTAAATTGTTTCTGAGTATTTATTCAAAATTTCATATTTTCAATGATAGTTCCTTTCCAGTTAATAAGTTTTAATTTGTTTGTATTGTGATAATCCTTTAAAAATTATGCGACGTAAACATAACTTCTGCAACTTCACAGAATACTCTAAAAACTAACCTCAAATTCCTTACTTTTTCCTGATTTTTCTTAAACAAACTTTGCTTATTTTTTCAAAAAGTAAGTAGGAAGATTAATAATCAAATGTACATGTAAGGGTTGCTCAATAAATAACGAGATACAGTTCCAGCGTAAGACACCCTTTTCCTAGAATGTATAATGGAGGAAACGTTGATATTATACAATATGTTATTATATACAATATGTTATTCTATACAATATGTTATTTTATACAATATGTTATTATATTATACAATATGTTATTATACATGTTGTGATATTATACAATATGTTGGTATTATACGAATGTAATAATACTGAAAATTGAAGAGAAAATGTGTAAAATACATAATTCCAAGTTGCGAGAGAGCCGAGCTGCTAATGTCACAATTGGAATGTCAGTTTCTCCATTTTAATTTTGTTTTAGGATTTTTTCTTTTTGATTTTTAGGATGTTATATCCTGTTACAAACTTTGATCATTTCTTATATAGCATTCACACCACATTGCATTGTGGGTCAGAACGGGGAAGTTAAGGTTCCGCAATTTTGTGACCAGTGGCAATAATAATGACAATCTGGTTATCATTGCGCACCGGTTGCATTTACTTCCCAGGTAAGCCGATGCCCATATATAGGAAACTGTGCGTTCTTAAAGATTCCAACAGGGATCGAACCCCAGTTCTTTACAGCAACAGTCCTGTGTCTTGAACACTGAGCATTTGCGCGTTTCTTACATATGATATTACTTAATTAATTGAGATCCACTTGCTGATTACGCCTTATTTATATTCAAAAGTTTATTTATTCCCTTTTTTTCAAAAAATTATTTTGCAAGTTTTAAAAATTAAATAAGTGAAAGAAAAACGTAGAGGGCAGGATTTATTGAAAAGAAAATTTTCAAATGAGCCAAAATTAATAGAAACTTTTCTACAGATTTTTTTTATATGTATGGATATAAAATAGGAACGGAGCCTAGAATAAATTACACCTTTCACTCTTATTCAATTTAATTAAAGAATTCGAATTACGTAGCAATTTCTTATAGAAGAAACGACGTGGATCTTTTTTATAATTCCCTATTCCTTCCATACCATTTGAAACTCGTACCAAGAAACCGGTGAGATTTGCTTCTTATTCCAAAGAAAGAATTTTGAAAGCTACAGACCGTATTTTCTAAAAAATTTAATTTAAAAACTTCATCGCGCACATTTTGTATGAACTTTGGAAGAACATACTAGCCGATTAGATATTCTTCGTTCAGAGAAAAAGAAATGGCTTGATGGAAGAATAACGAGAAAAAAAATGGCGTGTGTCTTTTGATGAAAAATGGCCTTTTTGCGTGCGACTTTTAACATGAAATAATAAGAATGTGGAAATACCGCCACCTATTTTACATTTCTTTTAATATTTGAATAAAAAAAGTTTCAAACATTCTCAAACAATCTTTTAGTTTATATAAGCTCGCAGTTCCGAAATTTCGCTAGAATATTCAACATAAGATTCCTTAATCAAATTCAAGAAAAAGGCTGTTTAATTTTTCATACAGAAAAGAAGAAAAAAATAACAACAAAGAGTATAAAAAAAACTTTTTTTGTTATGAAATAAAAAGTAATTACTAGATGAAGAATATACTTTGGAAAGTTCTGTTTTAAATTATTATTACTTTTTTTGTCTGTTGGCATACGATTTTTTTCAGTGTGTGTTTTGAATAAAAATGATGTTCTTGCAATTTTCTACTTCAATTTCAAGTTATTTTTTTAAAATGGCAACACGAACAAAATCACGTGAAAATTCTACGGAGAAGCGATTGTTCCTTGAAAAATGAATTTGAAATATAAAAAGGAAATTAAGTTTGAAGAAACAATTTTTGTCTCTAAAATTAAATAGAATGTTTTTTTTCCCAAAACTTTTGAAATTTATTGGAAAGCATCGATTAAATTAAGTCATATGTTGCCCTAATACATAAAATTAAGAGTAAACTTTGTTTAAATGAAACATTTAAAGTTTAACTTGTATTTTGAAAACTAAATTATTAAGTTACTTTGGTACTTTGGAAGACGAATTATTTTCAAAGAGTTAATTTTTTTACTTGCGTATTGATTTTTCTATGAAAGAAAATAACTACTGCAACTCCTTATAATTTAATAATGCAAATGCTAAGGCTTAAGTCTGTTTACTGAAATAATAAATAAACTATTTCATTTTAAAATTAAATTCAGTTTAAACTTTCTGATAAAATTTTCTATAATTTTTCAAATCAAATAATTAGAAAAAAAGTTTACTTAAGTAAAATGTAAATCTAAAAAATATCCAAAAAGTTTAAAAGAAAATATTTTAAATTATTCTGAAATAATGATTAAAAACGCAGAAATTGATTAAAATACTTTAATGCTGGTCAAATGTTTGCATATTGTAACTTTTTGAGCGTTTCTGTTTTAAACTTCTGTTAATTAAGCTTAATAATACTAATTTATAATAAATTTTAAATGTATGCATGAGAAAGTAATATCTGTAATTGAGGCGATGTAATACAATATATTTGGCGGATAATTTTTGTTTAAATGAATTTTGAAAACTTCTGAAATGGACGTAAAATGTTTATCATGCTATAAGCTTACAGATACTGCATGAAAAAAAAGATTCTTTATTTGAAAGGGATACTGCTCATGCTTGTTCCTTTAAGCCTATAATTTGTTTCATTATTATTGCGTAGATGTGAGTTAAAATTGACGTATTAAGGGGTTTTCCGGTCTTAAAACTTGAAAAAAAAATCGACTTTTCTATTGCATATTTCTATACCAAATGGAATGGGGTATGTGAAAACGAAGCCATTTTGACCAGAAATTATTTGATAGTTGAAAAGCACTGTCATCGGAACGGTTGTTTCGCGTGGTCAAAGGCTCATGGAGCAGGTAGCATTCAGACCTATATAAACAATCAAAACAATCGAACAGCCTGTCAAACAATCAAAACAATCGAATCCCAGCGATAACTTGTTGATACGAATTCCAGATCCGGCTTGCATCGACCACAGTGCTGACATCCTCAAAATATCCTCAGTGGTAGACAGATCATAGGTTAGAGTTCCCTTGCGTCTGGCTGACCATGGGAGGTTTTTGTGCTTTTCCTCTTTATGAAACACAAATGCAGGTTAGTTCCATCAAAAAGTTCGCCACGAAGGCACATTTCTCCCAATAATTGATCCAAGAGTTTCCTTGTCTTCTGGATTGAGCTCAAAATTACAAGGTCATGGAGTTGATGAGCATTGATAGTCGTAAAAATCAGAATTGGGGCAGCAGTTCAACGCCGGTTATAAAATGAAATAAAATCTTTATAAAGATGAGTAGTAACTCTGAATTGGATTGTAAAAAGATTACTCACTCCAATTTTTTGTCTCTTTGGAATTTTGAAGAGAATTGATGTGCCTACCTTTTCCAAAATTTCGATTGTTTTTATGCACGTTTAAATGTTAAAAAAGTAGATTTTTGTTATCTTTTATTCTTTCTTAAATGGCCTACATTTTGTGAAAAAATGACATTTTTCAGATTATTTTAATTCCAACCATAGCAACACTCATACATAATCGTTAAGTTTTTGTCTCCTCCATTTCAGATTATACATTGAGATAGAGCTACATTCGCCCTTCAGTGCTCGTCCACCATTTTTATAACTTGATTTACATTTATTTTACATCGAGCTGGGAAAAATTTAAAATGTAATTGAAAGGTGAGGAAATAAAGTCATTAAATCCTTACCTTTCATTTAACTGAAAAAATGCTAAAAATAAGTGCTTAAATCGAGTCTCTAGACCAGGGGTCGCCGAACTTTTTTGATCATCGACCCCTATATAATTTTTTGAAATCTCCATCGACCCCCATAAAAGTAATTTTCTGTTAATTAAAATAAATCTTTATTAGATGCGTGTTCGTACATCTATTTTATGATTTTAAACATTTATTAAAGTAATGGTACATTGTGTAACAATAGTTTTATGAAAAATATATTAATGTTGAAATTTAAATACCTTAATATTTATTAAATAATAAGTAATTTTGAATAAGTAGAAATAATAAGTAAAGTAACTAAAGATTTATTGCTTATTAATCAATGAGATGGGTGCGCCTGGTCTTTTTTTGCAAGGTTCGCTATATTGGGTTCAAAATTGGTCAATTTTAATTTTCGTCAAAATTGGGCGATTTTGTAATTTTCGTAAAAAAATACAAAGAGTGCCATAGCTTTGGGGCGGGCTGCACATTAATTATATATTGCTGCCATATTATTAATGCTTACCTTCTTTTTTTACATGCATTGATAATTAAAATTGATATCTAAACTAAACGAATGGTTTTATCGAAACAATAACTAATTATCCAAAACTATAAAAGTTTTAATAATGCGACACTGCAAATATTCAATACTGTTCACAGTTTGCAAAGATAGCTGAAACTGTGTATGATATTTGCGTTTGTAACGTCAACTCTCGTCACACGTGACATTTGGACAAGCGCACATATGCATATGACTTATAAACCAGAAGTGGAGAGTTCGAGCCACTGCGGGCTGGTACGTAAATACTTGTTTCACCCGAATAAATATACGTTTATTAATTTATGTTTTATAAAGAAACTGATATAAAGTCAATTATAAAAAAATTCACAAATTTTACATACTTAATTAGGTGTGTGTGATTCGCGTATTAAGAACTGTTTTTTTCTTCGACCCCTAATCGTCGCTTCCGATTCGGATCGACCCCCATTCGACCCCCGCTTTTGTTAAATAGACCCCTGGGGGTCTATATAGACCACTTTGGCGACCTCTGCTCTAGACCAAAAAACCTCTTAAAAGCATTGTTAGTTTATCTGTAACCTTAAATCGATAAAACTATTTTAAGACAAATTATAGATATTTCCAGAATAATATGAATGCTTGCGTTTTTAAGTCATTTTTCGTTACAATCTTTTTATTGTATCAAACACTAATGAGTGTCACTGATCTCTTTATTTTGTGAACAGTGATGCGTACGCGCGTATGTGTGTGTATTAATAAAATACCGATGAAATTTCCTTTTCAGGTTGGCAACAAAGAACTGAAAACTCAATTATATCAAGCGAGTGAGCAATCGTAAGCACGAAAAACAAAACAACATCTAATAAAAAACACATTTTCTGAATAATAGCACCTACTAAGGAAAACAACATCGTCAAAAATATTTCCATTAAAACATGCCTTTTTCAATTACCATAACTACCATAAATTACGCTTTAAGTTATGCATTTTTAGTGTCAGTTCATTTAATTCGTTATTTAATTTAATTTAACTTCTGATATAACTTAACTTAAAAGTTTGTATTTGTAAATTTTCTTAATAGACCACTTTTCAGTTACTTTTGTTGAATGAAGCTCAAATGAAAATTTATGTTTTGATGTTTTATCTCTTCACCATCTTAACTTAATAAACGGTACTTAATAAACGTTTGTTTCAAAATGTTATCACTATTTAAAAATATAGGTTTCTATCTTAAAAATGCATATCAAGGGTGAGATTTTTATTCTGGACACATCTTTAAGTCCGTGTTGAAGAAAATATACACAGTTCGAGGGCATGTTTAAGAAAATGGTGACAGAGCAAAACATGTATTTAAGAAAATGGGCATAGTATAGAATTCGTGCTTAAAGAAATGTGAGCAGCTTAAAATGAGTGTTTAAGAAAACGGAACAACAAAAATGAACAGAAAAGAAAATATGCTCTTTTAATGTTCAACCTAAATTTAATTACAAAAATAGGAATTTTGTGCTCATGTTTACTTTTCTACTAGTGAGATTCAGGGGTATAAAAAGGGGAAAATGAAACTCATCACAGGGAGTACTAGACTGAAAATGAACAAGATTTTTTTTTTCTTTCAGAGATTGGTATGGGTAGTGCATAGGTTATGTGCTCGTGATTTTTACTTTTGTGTTTTATTTTGTTACATTAAATTTCTTGTGATACAAAAAAGGTATCTTCAATGATTCGTTCTATGCATAAACACATCAAAATCTTTACACTATTTAAACACTAAGTATAATCATTTCGAGGCAAAATCCCGAACTCCGGAGTTGAGGTGGCCGGATATATTGCAGATGTAATTTTTCTGGCGTGATTTCTTCATATTCAGAATAAATGGGAAAAAATACGATAGTTTATTGATCGTATTTATTTATTTATTATTATTATTTTTGGAACCGCGAGATTAGGGGGTCGAACGAAATCAGTTGACTGTGGATAAAACCAAGATTTTGTATTCTTAATTCTTCGAGCCTTGATTATAATATGAAATGCAGTAGAGAAATCTCGCAAATTTCGAGCTACCAATTTCCGAGGTTTAACCAACCATAGGAACAATGGTAGAACATAGGAATCAATTTGTGCAAATTGTTTTTATTAATCTTGAAAAATTACAAATAAAAGAAACAATTTTTTTAGCCAAAATAATAACTTTAATACTGATTTTAACCTTTTTTATTATTAAATATGCTAATAAATTACGATATCATTTAAAAAATGTTGGTCCAAAATTTTTCAAAAATCTAGCTCATTAATTAAAGTAAACCTTATTTAAATGCTTTTTTCTAGTTATGTTTTTATTTTATACGATGCTGATTTTTTTTTACTGATCAGAAAATTTTTTGCGATATTTTTATATATATTTCCGAAAATGCTTTTTTTAATCTATAGTTTAAATAAGTATAATATACATAAGAACTAAAATCTGGTAATATTACTACATCGTATGTTGAACTTAATTTAAATCAATACATTGATCATAATCTATTAAGAGGAACAAAGGGTTCTGAAAAGTTAAAAGAAATCGTTATGTTTTATATATCACTTTCGTATTTGTTGTACATGATATAATAATAATAATTTATGCCATTTTTAATTACTTAACTACCAACATCAGTAAAGATTTGAAAGCAACTTTAACATAGATATGTTTAATAATATGAGTATTAAATAGATTATTAAAATCTATATTTTAAAATCACTTCATTCTGTAGGTTTCAACTTAATTTTTCTTTTTGGAAATAAAATTAAAACAGCTTTGGTGACATTTCAAAGAAAGTAATTATTATGTGATTTTTTTTAAAAAAAATATGTATATAAATAGGAACCCTCGCGATAAACTTAAATATTTTCTATATAGCTTTTTTTTCAGCTTTTATTTATTTATAAACTTTTTTTACTTATACATGCTAGCTCTTTTTTTTAACTACTATCATCAAGATTTAAATTAGTATATTTTTCATAGTAAAGCTCTAGAAAATTTGAAAAGAATGTATTTTCTCAAAAAGTATTTTTTAAAGAAGTATTTTCTCATTATTGGAAGACATTTATTATCGATAGTTCTGAATGGTATGGCTCTTATTAAAGGATAATTTAATAATTTGTCGAATTCTTCGGTATGTATGAAACGTAAAGTGTTTATCAAGCCCTGAATAAATGAATTGTTTGCACTGTTATCTGAAGTTTCTTTTTGTTCCATTTTTCATTCAAACTCATATAATGCTGTTGTTAAATTTTTCCGAAAATAATTTAGATGGATAAATATAAACGATCTACATTTTGCTGATTATTTCGTCTTTGTTTTGTAATAAAAATGTTGTTATCATGCTAAAAAATTTGACCACTCACTATAGAAACGAAACAAACTTTGTACTCAATGAGTAATTATTTTTTCATAAATTGTGATAAGGTATGTCTTAATCATTTAAGATAAATAACACAGCCTGTCACAGTTAAAAAATCTGATCAAGATCAAATAAAATCTTATTACTTTTCTTTTTGAATGCCTTCAATGAATTGCTAGATCTTAAACTGCAGTTAACGAAAATTATTTATGCATATATGGTTCTTAGTATAATTGAAAATGAAATAAATTAAAATGAAATAAAATAAAATAAAGATAAAAAAAAATAAAAAGGAAATGAAAATGATTACTATAATTATAAAATCGATCACAAAATCAAAAGAAAGAATGCAATTTTAAAACGAGACAAAAATTACAATAAGTGCTTAAGCTGCTTACAACGTAAGTAAGTGTCACGTGTTGCGGAAGGACCAATCAGATGATCGTTCGAACTTCTGAAACTAGTCAAAAATCGTAGTTCGTACTGTGGTTCCGAAAACTGCTGTTGAGACTAAGAAACCGCAAGGCAGTTGTCCGTTAGAAAAATACAGGTTTTCTCGAACGCGAATCGGAGTTAGAGATCACAAAAAAGTTAAAAAAACGGACGAAAGTGCTTTTTAAAAATCTAAATTTATAACCACTGTTATTTCATAAATTTATAACGTAGATTTAAAACCACTATTATAAGTTCCGGCAATCTTTTAAAAAACAACTGAAAAAAAAAACTATAATTTAGCAAAACAAATTAACAAAATTTAACACAATTTAACAAAAATAACTCTTTAAAGAATGAACTAAGTCATTTAGGCAAATGGACATCACATTAAGAATTTATTTGAGTCCATTTGTTTATTCTTTATATTTTATAGACAAGTTTGAAAAACGGAATCATATACTATTTTCACCTCCTTAAATAGCTCCATGTCCATTTTTATAGACATTTTGAGTTGCGTCTGTTTTTTAGACACGTATTTTGTGTTATATCAATTTCTTTACATACGCATTTTAAGCTATGTCCATTTTCTTAAGCAAGTACTTTAGGTTGTGTCCATTTTGATAAACACCTATTTTGAGCTGTGACCATTTTACTTGTATACGCATTTTGATAATAAAAGGCTAATAAACGATTTGTTGTCCGACGATAACAAACCAACCTGCTATTGATGTTGATGTAGCGTGTCTAAATTATTAGATTTCTTTGGAATTGATTATAACATAAAAGACTAAATTATAGCATAAAAAAAGAAAATAAATCCGTAATTCTCTTAGGCCAAAACAAATGCAATTTTTTCGACTTATAATTTCATTTATCCTAAAAGTTTTCTTTAAAAAACTTCAAGTGTGATTTTACAGGAAATTTACGGAATAGTTCCATGTTTATAATTTCGATGCACTTAAAAATAATTTTTTTGTGGAAATAAAAACTATGTCACAATTTAAAAGAATTAGCTATTAATTTTTTAACAATTTATAAATGATTGTGATGAAAGATACGAAAATTTTAATTTTAAGTGACAGTTAGTTTAGTTTGAACAAATACAAAAGCAAAAAGTCGAAATCTTTTTAGAAGTAGAGAAAGACAGTTTCAAAAAATTAAATTTAAATTAAATATAACAGTAAAGTATTACATTTCTTATAGTTAAAAGTTTCAAAACACTACTTCACTATAAATTGTGAAAACGTTTCCAAGAAAAAAATTATTTCTCAAATCAGTTTTTACTGATATGTCGTTAAAAATTAACCATAATGACAGTACTTTAGGGGAAAAATCAAGTTAACTTTTCAACTCAGTTGACATCTAACCAAAATAATTTTTTTTCCATCTTTAACTTAAAAAATACGCGTGTCAAAAAAGCAATTGCACATTACCTCTCGAAAAGTTGGTAAATTGTTAAATATATTAAATTCCTTTCAAGTATCTGCTTAAAAATTGAAATTCATTAAAAAAAATTAAAATAACCAAAAACATCTTACCTTTGTCATTAACGGAACTTAAGACTCTTTAAGAAAAATTAGTCATGTATAAAAATACATTTTCTGTAAAAAAAAAAAAATTCCTGTCAAGAAATTACACGTAATTACATTAGTTGCTAGATTCATTTTTTTTCTTCGAGTTTGCCGATATTTAAATTTAACATTCAATTTTGGTACAGCACGTCTAAGCTAGCTGTTTTAATAAACTAGAAACTTTTTACGAGCACCAAAACGAAGTACACGCAGTATGTAGTTGGATGAATTTCCTTCGAAAAAGCTTGCAAAGTGTCAAAAGTTTTCTCCCCCACCCCTGCCTTAGAAAATAAATCTTTTAATAAAAGACCCTCTCGCTGAATGCGAAATGACACCTCTTTCTTTTTTTTCTACTTTCTGTATTAAAAATACATGCAAAGAAGAAATAATAACAAAAAAAAGAGGTTGAGAACGCTTATCGAAATTCTATCAGTGAAGCGATAGTGAGCGCCGATTTACGCTAGATGGCGCCTAATTTGAGACGCTTTTATCCCCAAGCTGCGTAACTCAGACGTCACCCACACGTTCCGTTCTCTTATTACGAATGGGTTCGAGGTTTACTTTAGTCACCGTTTTTTTTTTTTATCCCTCTCATCTCTTATTTTTTCCCCCACTTGGTTCTTTGATTAAATTTTCAAGGCAGTTATTACTTTCCAAGAAACCTAAGTGTTTCCATCCGAAATTTCCTTTTAATTTAATTAGGGTTTAGTGTTTTGGTAGATCGATCCATTAATTAAATTTTTACATTTATTTTTTTTCATACTTTTCCCTTTTCCTCCTGCTTATTCCCCAAGAAATACCCCTACGTGACGAATCACAATATTTTTGTTTGTCACTTTCATGAGGATCTCGAGTTGTAAAAAAAAAAAGGGGAAAAAAGTATTTGGTTTATAATATAAAAAGGGCACGTTATCACAACACTTGAACTCTGTAATTAAACTCTGGGCTTAACTTAAAAGCTTTAAACTCGAGCTGGTATGAAGAATTTCTGTTGGGAAAAAAATCTTTACTCCGTTTTTTAAAGAAATAAAAGATGAAGGTTTTAAATTTTGGATTCCGCTTCGGAATTTAAAACTTCCCTGAAATCAGATTAAATTCCGTATTGCATATTGAGATAAAGCATAGTTTGTGTAGATTGAGTTTGTTTTTTAAATTGCTTTTGCTTTTTTTTTACCTTAAAGATATCACTAAACAGAAAAATTTGTGAGAATCTACTTCTCGAATAGATAAAATGATTATTTCTCAAGCTCAAAAACATTTAATTCAAAAGCTTCTAGCACTATACCTATCGATTTGTGTTAAATTGTATCATATCACTAAACACTTATGAATTAGATTGTAATTCTTAGAAATTATAAACTATTTAAATATTTAAAATTATTGCGTCAAAATAATAATGCTTGTAGGAATATTCTGAGGAACAATGGTCAGATGTAGGTAAAAAAAAATGAAATTTAATTTTTTGATCAGTCAGACGAGCCAACATAAGTAAAGAGATTCGTAGTTACTTAATATTTCAAATGCTCATTCGTTTCTCTTAATATTAAATCCCCTTCCCTTTTTACTTTCTTAGACAGCAAGGACTCCTTAATGTTATTTTCACTGTTTGAATATATCCATTTCCAGGAAAATCACGAAAAGGGATTAATTATCTTTTTTCAAAATTAATCGCAGAAGGATCAATGTGTCTATGTTACCTACCTGCTTTCTATAAGTAATTCTATAAATAATATGCACATCTTTTGCAAGATGCTTAGAGATAAGGACTTTTTGTTTTCTCCCAACATGAAATCATACGTTTATTTTTCGAGTGATTTATGTATATAGGTTGTGCCGGCCGAAGACTCCCAGTGTAGTAAACGGCGACGGGTGCACGTTAAATCACTCGAGTCTCAAAGTCCTACATATTCCCATGTGGAATTGGGGGTACTGAATTGGAGATTGATCGTTCTCTGGTTCAGGTCAAAATTACTATCTGTCGATGAATAAATGAATGTGTGAATTGACCCAATCTATAAAAGAGTGTGACTTATTGGTTGTGGCAGAAGTCTAATTCTTGTCGATAGAGGACGCCCCTGGAAAACAAGACACATCTCTTGCCTTAATGGCTTACGACAACAACAACAACTAATTTGAATACAAACTTGTATTTTTTGTTCGGTGATAAGATGAAAAAATATCTATGTTCTCTGCTTTCAAGTAATCATTCACAAGTCTATGATAAGATATTGAGTTAAAAAAAATTGCTTGTACAGTGCGAAATAAAAAATGGAACACCATAATTATATTTCAATCTAATGATCGGATTATTTTGTACTAAGATGCAATCATAATAATAATCTTAAGCAATCATAATGATTGATTTGAGGTAAGTAACTGAACACAACATCGTACTTTCTCTAAATAAACATTGCTTTTTTTTTCGATAGATTTGAATTTTTAACACTCGAAAAATGGAGGATAGTTGCAATTTGTAAAATTTGGTCCAAATAATTTCGGCAGAAGAGCCATAAAAAGCTAGGAATCTTTAATTTTAATTTCATTATTTTTGTATTTTGTCTAATCTCGTTAAATTTTCAAGAGAATCAGAAAAGTTTTTGCGCAAAATTATAAAATTCAAAGATATCACATATTAAGATTCTTTGAGGATATTGGATCAAAGATTATTTGCAATTTATTTTTTAAATAATTGTTTATTATTTTTTGTCATTTTGTTTAAAAAATCAAAAATCGGTCATAAGTTTGGATTCCTAAAGATTAACTAAATGTCTTGCATATTTCCCCATTTAATTTTTGCATGTTTCCTGAAACTATTTAGGTGGATCAAAACATTCTTGCACGTATTAATAAAGCTCGTTCATCTAAAGTAAATTTCCTGAAACAATAAATTTTAGAACTGCTTATTATATTTTATAAATTAATTTATTAATGGTTTTAAACTTTTGAGATGAATTGTAATCTCCAAAAATTTTTATGTTATGTTAAATTGTATGATTATAAATAATAAACTACCAGAATGTGAAAATAAAGTATTTGAGTAAAATCGATCGAATAGTACATGAGATATGAAATTTTAAAAATGAAAAATTTTTTAAAAACTAATTAGACGATTTTGTTTAAATTCTATATTTAAAAATTATAGGCATAGTATAGAATTATATTAGTATAGAATAATATTTAAACTTTTTCAATGATTATTAAATTATTTTAAAAAATATTATTAATTATATAAAAACCTTCACAAGAAAATACCTTTCAAGGAACGAGTTTAATAGTTGTGTTAAGCTTACTTTAGATAATTAACTTTAGTTTATAAAATATTACGAAATACTCAAAATGTGTAACTATAAGCATTTTGAATTCTAAAATTTCAACCACTCTCTAAATTAAACTATTGTGGCCATATTTTTTTGTATTGTAGATCCAAAACTCAAATCAGTCGAAAAAGAGGCATGTTTAATTAGAAAATATACGCTTCTGTATCTGATTTCGTAATTAAAAACATGTTTGTATTCTGTTTTAATCATTAAGATTGTATCTTACATGAAAATTTAATCACTTGATCAAAAGTTATTAAAGTGTTTTGTTTTAACTTAATGCTTCTATTATAGATGAATATTGTGCTCCGTTTTAAAAACTAAACTAATTCTTAGCTGTTAAATAAGAGTTTCTTCATACAGTCTTACTGTTTCCTTACAATAATTCTAAATTGTCTTGGATTTTAAAAATAACATAATTTATTCTATTTTTTCCGGATTTTTTAAAAATCATTTATACTTTTATTTTATTTCCGAATTCAATTTTATAATCTCGGTATTTATTAACTTCCTTCTACTAAAATTATTTTTTCAATGGAAATAAAATAAATTTGAGTACATTTGTATTCAATAGCTAATTTAAGTTATTAACATATCTATCTACTCTGCCTCATTGATTCTGATACAAATTTTCCAGATTCTACTTCATATGTTTATCAATAGATGGCAGAGTGAGTCAATGATTGAAAAAGTTAATATGCACAATATTATATTGAACGGCGATTTCACGCTATCCAATTCATGGCGATTTGAGTAAATAAATAGTGAGTAAAACTAAATAACATTCATTAAAATAATTTTCTCTTGTTTTAGAGTCCAAAACAAATTTCCACTCGTAAGAAACAATGATTAAATTAAATATTATCAAATTGTAGTTCACGCCTAGAATACTTATATTTTCATAAACATATTAAAAGCGTAAATTCCACTTCTCGTATAAGAACTTAATTTCGATGAAGACTAACAGTTTGTTAGTTTATACTATTATTTATTTTCTATATTTTTTGTACAAAGTAACATTTAAATTGAACTTTAACAGTTTACTAGTTTATACTATTATTTATTTTCTATATTTTTTGTATAAAGTAACATTTATATTGAACTTTAACAGTTTACTAGTTTATACTATTACTTATTTTCTATATTTTTTGCATAAAATAACATTTAAATTGAACTTTAATAGTTTACTAGTTTATACCATTATTTATTTTCCTTATTTTTTGTATAAAGTAACATTCAAATTGAACTTTAACAGTTTACTAGTTTATGCTATTATTCATTTTCTATATTTTTTGTATAAAGTAACATTTATATTGAAACTTAACAGTTTACTATTTAACCTTAACAGTTTGATTTATTTCTAGATGTATATACTATTACTTATTTTCCATATATTTTATATAAAGTAACATTTATGATGAACCTTAACAGTTTACTAGTTTATACTATTATTTATTTTTTGTATTTTTGGTATAAAGTAACATTTATATTGAATCTTTGTAAGAAGTTTAACATTTAGAAGAAGATTGTACATTCTTTCATACATAAATTCCATAAATTTTATCCATAAATTCTACAAATTTATTTATGAATTCTATAAAGTTTATATATAACTGCAACATTTGAATGACTGAAGGCATGACAAAATGAATGACTGATGGGATTTGAAAAGTATCTAGCTGTGCTAGAGAAACATTTCAATTTAATCTAAGTTTAATTTATTTACATATAAATATGATACAAATATATTATAAATAACATAATATAAACACAAATGATATAAATATTATAGGTAAATAATTTAAACTAGGGAATAGAGATGGATTGACAAAAGAAAAAGTTAATAAAAAGTAATTTTACTCTTTAATGAGACGTATATCAAAAATAGTTCAATTCCAAAACTGCTTTTATCTCTTTTTAATTGACTTTTTAACATTTCGTACAGTTTCAATATAAATGTCAAAATTTATATATTTTATCAATAACACCTAATCTCCCTCTCTTTTTGTTACTTATGACATAGACTTAAGACTGAGTACGCAAAATAAAGATCTTGAGCGAAAAGAACAAACTTTTCTACAGCAAGTTATAATTAGTCATTATTTAAAGCAAAAAAGAAAAAAATGAGAAAAAAAATCACGAAAAAGAGCTTGTAAATTGCAATAATTTTCAAACAAATTAGAATTTTGAAATGGAAAAGACAAACTATTTTTAAGTTCTATAAATAAAAATAGCCTTTTGAGCACATTAAGTTTCAACTGTGAGCTGCAGAGTTGCCCGCGTGTCTTTTTTTATTACATGTTTAACAGTGAAGAATTAATATTTGAACGAATTACGAAGTCTTGAACAAATTACGGAAGGTAAATTTTTCCTATTCCACCGTACTCTTTGTATATTTTTCTGCAACCATTCGTAATTTCAAGTACCTAAGTCTTATAGTTTTTACGCAGCAAACAAAAAGTATTATTAAATTATGTAAAACAAAAACGTGAGAAAAATTCATGAAATTGAAATAAAATTCTTGTACTTTTTGAACATGATGAATTTTGGCAAAAAGCTCTATTTCAGTTTATAGATTAAAATGACCCTTTCAGCAAGTCAAATTTTAACTCCTTTGTTGCCTTTCTGTGTGCTTCATAGCGATTCGCATCATGTTGCTTACAAGTTTAACAATTAATAATTCTAAAACTAACTATCGAATATTAAATTCTTTTATTTCATAGCACTCCCTGTGCATTTTTTATACATATTCAGGATCTTAATTTTCAAAGTCTTATAATTTTTGTGCAAGAAAATAAAATGTAGCGTAAAGTTGAGTGTCAAAAACAGCGGTGATGACAGCTCTTACAATTTTTTCATTTGTAAAGAGAAAAATAATTAAAAAACACTTTATTTTTGTAATGAATTCTTACCGTTTTTATTCCTCTATTTCCCCTCTTGATAACGGTGGCCTTGTACTTATTTAAGTAGTCTCCATTCAGCCTTTATATGATACTTTTGAATTCAGTTCCCATGATAGCTTTAAACCTATATTATAAAGAGCCTATATTATAAACCTATATATTATATTATAAACCTATAAGAGCCTATATATAACCTATATTATAAACCTATATTAAGAATAAAGAAATATTATTATTTTTTGAATACCTTCTAATTGTAGAAATTATGTCAATAATGCTTTCTGCTAGCGTCGGCACACTGCGCTCAATACACTTTTTATAAAATCACTTCCATTTGACGTCAAGGCTCCCTCTATGAGATCAACTCTGTAATTTTTTCCTTCTTCCCTTTCATACATAGTTTCAATTCTTTTGAGTTTTATCTTATATAAAATTTTATGAGAATGAAAAATATTTTTTTATTCAAATTTTATAAAGAAAATAGGAGGAATGAGAAAATAATGATTCATTTTTTCCCATTCACTTTTTGGAACACAATCATTAGAAATAACTTTCATTATAATTCCAGAAAATCATTAGAAGTAAATTATCTTCCGTACCTGTCAAAAGTTGTGTGAAAAAATGTATTATAAGCAGTTGAAAACGACCTCCATATTAATCGCGCCCTATATGGGAACAAACTGTATAATAAAACTAATTAATTTTTCAGCATTTTTTATTTTGCTTTAATTCTTAAAAAAATCAAAATCAAAAAAAGAATATCGCTATTTGACACAGCAGCGCCTAAAGGGTTAAGCATTAAAAGATCATCTTTAACCATTAACAACCAAATGAATTAAAACTAAGCCATAAAAAAATTGTTATGTCTTCGATATATTGGCACTCATAACATTGTAAGCAAAGGCGGTCTCCTGCCATCAAGGAAATAGTTACTAATTCAAATCTTAAAATATTCTTATCAAAATGGATACTAACTACTTTGTTCTGTAACAGTTAGATTTAAACAAGAAACGATTTAATCATTTCTAAAAAAGTAATTGATAACAAACTTTAAACGTGTCAATTTAATGTGTTCGGGTTGCATGATTGCAAAAAAATTTTAGATTTCTTATTTTTATCCGCAAGTCTGAAACAAATAGAAGTGAATACGAAACGAATAAAGTTAATCTAAAAGCAATGGCATGAGAAATAAAATGTTCAATATATAATTACTTCTCTTCCAAATCTCCAATCTTGGAGTTTTTAAATTACTTCAAAGCATTTGGTAGACCATTTTACCAAAGCAAAATATATTTCTAAAACAATAAGCAATAATACCAGTAAATTAGAATTATTTTAGTCATCAGTATTTATATCAGAAATGATTTATATCAGAAGCCAATCTCAATCAGATATTGATATATTTACTTTTTATTTCTGCCATTGTGAAGCATTGAATTTCTATCAGCACTGGCTGCTTGTATCCATCCCAGCTTCATTTTCTTGGGAATCAGCTTCTCTGAGGAGTAAAGGTGGCCGGTACACTGTATTAACTACATTGCATTCTCACCAATATTCTGTGGGTCTAGAAAATTTTGAAGCCTTAACCTCTATGACTTTTTTGGACCACTATGGACTGTTACGCGATAGCCTTTGTAAAACTTTTGAGCCAATCAATTTGGCAAGTAAAGCTTCTGTATATTCATTATACTTTATTATTAAATATAATAATGATCAGAACAGTTTTAATAAAAAGTTATAGGTAGTCTCATTAAGATTTAAAGGAGAATTAAAATCTTATTTTTCAGTAACTATTTGATTGATCAATATCCAAATTTCGTAAAACATTTTGCAGATTCTGTATTCTACTTAAAAAAATTTTTCCGGCTATTTATTACATTAAATAGCTAGAAAAGGGAGGAAAGCAAGATAAATAAAAAATAAAAATTGCCTCCAAATAAAATGCACTCAAAGACATCACTCAATAAACTTATTTAAACTATTCACTTTCTCATTCTATCAAGAATGATGTGTTCCGAGGGCAACGCAAGCAGATGCAGTGGACATATTTAGCCGATGGCCATAACAGGGCCGATGACGACCACCATCCAGAATATCCGGTCAATTACACCATTTCTGTCCTAAATTCGTAGTTCTCTTAATAGGACACTACGCCCCCAGGCATCTCACGTATTCTCCTTCGTAGTTATGGCATGAGGGGAGACCGAAACTCATTTCGAAACTGTGTACTCGAATGAGTACTCATTGGGTGATGCTATCCAGAGCGTTAAGAACGTTTGGAACACGTGTGTAGCAGTTGCGCCTTCTCACGTTATAGCCTACGGGAATCGATTGTTATTGTTGTTGAAGATGTGCTCAATAAGTTGCTCGAATCTTGGGGTCTTGTTTGACTTTACATTAATAAGTCATCCTGCAAAAGCGTTTAAATATTTCCCTAGTTTAGCTATCGATGTAACTATTTAGTGTTAGAATGCATCTAAATGGGTATAAGTTGCTCGTTAGACTTGTTGACCTGTTTAATAGTCTATCAGATAAGACATAGTGGGCAAAATAATTATAAAAAGGAACATCTTAATAACTTTTAATCGAATAATCGGATTTTCACGTACTAAGATGGGATTTAAGAGACTAGCGTTGAATATGCAAAAGTATTTGTGAAAACGATATTTAAAGTTGAGAAATGACACGCAAAACGCATTTTAATTTCCCCAGATTTGGATTCTTGATCCTTAAAAACGTAGGGGAAGGGTAGCTGCAATCTTGAAAATATGGTGTCCTCAAAGTTAAGGCTGGGGTGGGCAAAAGTCTGTTCATTTCAAAGTTAATTTAAAGATAATTTAAATTTTCGGGAATTTAATAATATTTCAGGAACTGATTAATACAATCAAATAATAATTTCTGCACACAATTATAAAACTCAGTTAATTAAAAATAAATATTTATAGTTTTCTAGTTTTTATTTTAATAATTTGCAAAAAAAAATGTTTACACAGTTTTATGATCATACATAATTTTGTAAAATAAATTCAGTGGAATCGGTCAAAATAGTTGACTTAATCAGTGAGTTGGTTACTTAATTTCAGTGAATTAGGAGAAAAAACAAGATTATACATGAGGTTCAAATGCTTAGATTGTACTTCCTGAAAAAAATTACGAACATTTGAAGTAAAATGTATGAAATTCAAAGATTTGTATTATCTGTAATTAAAAAAAAGTATTAAAAAGGAAAAACTATGAAAATGTAGCACTGCGGTGAATTTTAAAATAAAGTATCAGAATCGATTATTGCATTTACTTGCATTTGTAATGAAACAAATTTATAGCGAGATATTTAAAACATTGAATTCTAAAATTAAGGAACAATTCATTGCTGGCAGAACGAAAAACTTTTCCCTAAATGTAATATTTTATTTATCACACGTAAAAAAGTTCTACAAATCGTATTGTTTTAAAAATTAATTGAGTTAATTTTTGATCAAGAAATCCGATAAAACCAATTAACTTTAAAATGCAATTTAAAATACAAATATGTTTTGAAATAGAAATTTATCACTATACCTATTATTTAAAATGAAGGTTTTATTTGCTTTTGTAATGAAACACATTTCTAGAGAAATATTTAAGACATTGAATTCTAAAATTAAGGAATAATTCATTGCTCACAGAAAAAAAAACTATTCAATAAATTTAACATTATACTTATCACACAAAAAATTTTACAAATAGTAGTTTTTTAAAATTAATTGAGTCTATTTCTGATCAGGAAGCAGAATAAAACCAGTATAATTTAAAAGGCAAAAAAAATGAAATTTAAAATGCAAGTATGTTTTGAAATAGATATTTTTCACAAATATTCTAGAAAAATACAGTAAATTTGGAAATTATTCTAAAATTTTTAAAATAACAATTTCATTGAAAACAAAATAAAAAACGGTGAAAGCACTTTTTTCAGTATAAAAATACTAATTGGAAGGGCAGTATCAAATTTAAAGATTTCTTTTTAAGAAAAAAAAAAGTAAGCTATGTCTTATAAGAAGAAAAAGTATAATTTTTAATGAGTATAATATGAAACATAAGTATGTTTTGGACAAAAGTAAAGTAATTGGACAAATTCGATATTGTGCGAATAAAGTAGTGCGCTAACGACGAAAAAATAAAATACTATTTCCAACTCTAAAATTACATTATTGCGAATTATTGAAAAATTGTTTCTTCCATAAAAATATATTTCAACTTATTGATGAACTTTACTTTATCGTCGTTATTTATTAAATGCAATAATGAAAAAAATAATAAGTAATAAAAAACTGAAATAAAGAAAAGAAAAAGATTTTGCCGCGTGTTTAAAAGAATTCTGTTAAAGGAAAAGATTTCCTCGTTTTAGATGAAGAGAGAGAAAAATAAATACCGCAAAAAATATAACGTATTCTAGTCTTTCATGAAGGTTTCCCAGCATAAACTTAGAGAAATATTCTTTTATTCTTTACTTCGCTTCATTGTATTTCCTTACGTTTCGATACAACGACATGAAAAATAATTATCTTCAAAATACACAAAGCATCCAAGGAAAAAGTAAACAAAATGAAGTTGAAAACGATTTTTTTTTAAACTTTTATTTTAGAACGCTACGATATTTTGTCGTGTATGCATAATTGAAATAAAGGTTGGAAGTCATCTTTTTTTCTTTTCTCGTGGAACAATCTAGAGTTTTTTTTTTCGTGCTATTAAAAAAAAACTTTTCTTTTTATTGTCGAATGAATTTCAAAGATTTTTCTAACCCTAACTTGGAATTATGAAAAGAAAACGAGAAATGTATCCTTCACTTCTCCTGTACATTATTATGTTTCAAATTTTACACGATGTTTAGAAGAATCGTTTGCTACGAGTCTTAAAAAGAATCGTTTGCTACTTTCAATATATGAACACAGGTCTTAAAGTTTTCATTCGGGAAAGAGAATTCTTCCGTGAACTGAAATAAATTTTTAAAGTGGAACAATGCAAATAAAAATATGTAACAATCATTCTTTCTCGAAGAAAAAATATTGCATTTTTTATTAAATTCCAAAGAATGACGGTTATTTTCTCATGTCTATTGTTTTGATTGAGGTAAGAAGGAGAAAAACAAAAAACTTAAGCGCTTTTCTCCAGGGGAAAAAGTGGGTATTTGTAGAAGTTAAAGTTTTTAATATCCTGCAAGCCTCTTTGCGCTGGGATAAGATTAAAACGTAAATAGAACTTGGAAAAAAAGCAGAGGAGGTGAAAACAATGTTATTACGTATGAAAAAGAAATTCTACTGTTTGAGATATTAGTATACGTAGTATTTTAGATTGTGGATAAATAATATTTTTATACTTTTAAATTCTTTGTTGTTTCGTATATTTTGTAAATAACATACTGCTATAACTAGTAATAATAGAACAGTTAAAAATATAAAGAGTTCCCTTCTTAATAGTAGACAAAGTAAAAAGAGGATACTTCGTTTTTTAAAAAAATAGCATAATGTCAAAACTTTTCGACAAAAAGTGCATAACGCCCCGAAGCGTTAATGCGTTCTATTTCTAAGTGTACTATTATAGTTTCCTTTAAAAAAATTTTAATGAAATTTAGGATATTCAAATTTGATTTTTTGTTTTGTTTTCATTTTACCTGAATGTTCTTCCTTTGAAGGAGATTAAAAGTTAACGAAGACAAAGTATGAGCAGTTTTTGGGAACAAAAGTAAATTTCAATTTATTGTAAATATTTTAACTTATTTCAACTTTTCTAGTTACAAAAAATTATTTCGATGTAATAATATAAATATATAATAAATAGTAATATAGTAATATAATAACTATTTAGGTGTTTGATATGCACTAAATAGTAATATAATAACTATTTAGGTGTTTGATATGCACTGTTAATCTTTTTAAGCAATAAAAGTATGACATTAGGTAAGTGTTATTTATTACAATTACTGTAAATGAATTACTATATATGAATGCTTTTTGATAAACATTCGTATAGATTTATCTTTTTTCATTTGGATATAGCAGAAATTTTAAGTGAGCAGAATTAGAAAGATGAAAATGAGCAGAAGAATACAAAAATGTTAAAGTTGAGTGATTACTTTTCAAAGAATAAACCGTCTTACATTGTTAGAATTTACATTGTCAGAATTTTCATTATAAAATTACGGTAAAATTACCTGCAACAGTTAGTCCATCCAATTAACCGTAAAGTTTACAGATAATTGGATGGTTAGGGTGGTAACGTATATGGTTAAAATACTATGAATAAAAAATTATGCAGGTTTGTAACCATTCATATGGTTTCAAAAGATTAAATATGGAATTTGCTTGGACGTTGAAATTAGGCTATGTTAGGCTTTTCGTTAGACAACGTACATTGGCGATAAGTTGTTGTTGTGTGGTTGAGTTGTGTCTTGTCAAGTGCTTGGTTAATTTATCCAGTGGTGCCATCTATCATGAGGGAGGAGAAATACAAGACCCTTTTGTGTTAAGAAAGTCTGTGGTGCCGTCATCTATGAGAGTTTCGTATTACAGTAGTCCAGAGTCAAGATTAACACTGGTAACTCTTCGTGTTTTGAAGGAACGGAGTTAATGTTGTGTTGTCAAAGCAGGGTTCTGAACCTCCATTCAGCTCGTCATGAGATTAGCAAATTAGCCCTCTCTGATACGTATGTACCAGCTGTAAGGAATTCAGTGGCTTCATAAGAGGTTCAGAGTTTGAGGAAAAAATTCTGGTTCCTTAAACGCATTAACTGAAAACAATCAATAAATGATTTTTCGCTCAGTTACAGTTTGAATAGTAGCTTTTTTATGGTTATTTAACTATTTAGGATGAGTTTGATAAAATAGCAATTAAATAAAGTGCTAATTAATAATTTTTTGTGAGAAATTTCTAACAGTGTTGCTTGATTGGTATCACTGTGAGGAAAGTGGAAAAAATTGGATGCCTGATATTATTCTGCCAAATAGTTCTATGACAAATAGTAAAAAATTCAAAAAGCATTGCTCGCTTCATTTTTACACTCTTTGCAGAAATTTTGACAGCATTATGCTGCATTTTTGCACAATAATGTAGTCAAAACCTCAAACCATCCCATTTTCACCTGCGGTGTAGTGTAAAACAGAATACAGTAATACAACTGGAACACATATAATCATACACTGAAAAGAAATTATGGGCAAAACTACCAAAATATAGTAAAATTTACCGAAGCACTTTGTGATTTTGGTAAAATTAACAATGAAATATAATTTTGCATAAAATATAATATGCGATAAAATTTGGAAAAATGTGGTAATATAAGGTAATTACATTATGATACCTTAGAAAATCACATTTATAAAATTCATTTATTAGGTTAAATTGACTTTTCAATTTTGAATTTCTTTACTAAATGTGTGGTAATAAGAACTAGAATTTTGAAAACCAGAATTTCCGGAAAACCATTAACATATGAATGAAAAAATTACCAACTGAATGGATTAAAAACCGTATATTTTTGATTTATTAATCAAAATGATGTTTTTTTTTACCAAAAGTATCGTTACAATAATGGTAATTTTAATATAATTTTTTTTCTCCGTGCGCTATCATCTTTGTTAAAACCTGAGCACAAACTATGTGCCCATCCGTTGCATCCACTGCACTCAATCAAATCTTCTTCAGCATGTATATAACAGTATCGTAATATCTATTATATCTACCATCACTAGTAAAATATCTATTACCATGAGATGTCTACTTTAACTCAAGCTCTTAATCAGTGCAACTTGCGTTGTCGGGTCTCAAGCTTCAGTATTGCCCACTTCAAGCAAACATGTAAAACAACTAGGCCTAAGTAACAAAAGGAACTCAATATAGTTCCAATCTTCAATGCAATTTATTCAACAACAAAAAAAATCATCAAGATACAAAGCATTTTGTTAGCCTACCGTCTGCACCAGAACTTAACATATAAATTACATAAATTTCACAATAAAGAATGAACGTGTTTTTTCATTATTATTTTAAGTACCTCATAACATCATATTTCATGAACTGTAAATCCTCTTGTCCCCACTTGTCATACAGATAAGCAGAGAAAAGTAAAATTTTTTCGTTATTATTAAGTACCTCATAATATTATAACATTTCATAATTTTAGTGTTCTTGCCGTACAATAGAGGGAAATGAATTTATTTCATTTGTATTTTAGATACCTTATATAATATCACGGTTTTTCACCAACCTTAAGAGCATTTTTTTTTCACAATCGAGAAGAATGAATATGGTTCGTAGCACTTCTGAATATCATTTTCCATTAAACAGTATTTCAATAAACTGTTTAATAGTAGATATCACTATTTAAAGCAATTAAATGAAATAAATTATTTGAAAATCCTTTGTTTAGTTATTACGCTCTCACTTATAATTATACAAGTCAAGCAAAAATGTCTGCAACGCTATTAATGTTTTTAATAAAGTTTTGAAAAGTTTTTAATCGTTTTATTAACCAGAATTATGGTTTTATTTACCAGAAATGTCATTACAGTATGCATACAGAACTGTAATTTTACCAGAATTGTTTTTTCCGTTTGTTTCTTTAATAGCACTTCATTCGCTAATTGAATCATAATTTTTCATGAACTGTAAGCCTCCTTGCTTCACAATAATGAAAAATGAACTTTTTTTGTTATTATTTTAAGTCTTTAATATCACAATTTTCACCAACTTTAAGTGAATTTTTTTCATAATCGAGAAAGATAAAGGGATTCATATTACTTCTGAATATCATTTTCGTTTAAACTATATTTTAATGAGCCATTCAATAATATATTTGATTGTTGAAAACAATAAAATAAAATAAAGCAATTTAAGGCCATTCAATCGGTTGCTACGTGCTTAATTTTAATTATACAGATCAAATAAAATTGCTTTCAACTTATAATTATTGTTTTAAAAAAATAGAATTATTTTAAATCCTTTGTTTCATGTTATACTATACGAAATTCCGTATTTGTTATATTTCATTATAAATGAAAGGAATCATACCTGGATATTTTTTCGAAGTATATTTATAAGCGCTTATTCATTCACTATAAGCAAAATTTAAGAAAAAGATAAACAATATTTTTAATTGGAAATATTTATGAGGCAATGTTTAAAGATCTTTTAATTTACTTCTCCCTTTATACATTTAAGATAAAAGGAAAAACAATCATCTTTATATTTCAATCAAATAGCTGTTCAAAAGTTTATGTTTTTGTTAGAAAAATTTCATTCAAACTAACTCACGATAAATAATGATTGCTTAGTAGAGTATACAAAATCACTACAGTCATATATTTTTGTTTAAAAAAATTAAAGTTCTTGAAAATAATTCTTCTATAAATTATTAATGGAATGGTTTTGATTATAATAGATTTTAATATTTATATATTTGTTTGTGTTTTGCACAAACATAAATTTAATTGCTTTATAAATTTTGAATTCTAGAAAAACAATTCAGAGCATTTAATCAAACACATGTTATTGTTTATTTTCCCTCAGTTTCCAAATATTTTGCCTAAAAAAATATTTAGCAAACATAATTTATCTTACTTGCAAATTTGATATGTTTTTAAGAAAAGTATAGTTCATTTTAGGGAATAGATTACTCCTTTATAAATAAATTTAATCTAAAATTCATTAATCTTGAGTATTAAAACAGATAAATATCTAAATAGCATTGCTTTGTTGTCAGAAAAATAAATTTTTAATTTTTGTTTCCCATTGAGATTAATAAAACATGTTGATTATCATGGAATTCAAGAACAGTTCCTATAAATATTTTGTGAGTTATAAAAATATTTTTAAGATTAATAATGATTTCTAACCGAAATATCAAAAAATCTTCAAAAAGTTAATTTGCTATGCACATTTAGCAGTAGTACATAATCAAATATTTTATTGAAAATATTTTCTATAAACATCAGTGTTTATATTAAAAGTTAATTTTAAAGATGCTTTCGTAAAAATATATTTTTCAGAAAATATTAAAAATGATTAGTTTTCAATTTTAAAGCTTTATTCATTGATTATTTATTAAATCTACATTATATCTATCTAATGTTTCAATATTTTATGAAATCTATGTTTTGATGCGCTTCGAATAACATTAAAGGGAATTTAAATCATGTAAAACTAAATCCAATTTCAAAAATCAAAATTTATTTGCTTTTAATATATATTCCGATTTGTTTTTGCTTATAATAAAATATTATATAATAAAATATTATATTAATAAAATATTCCGATTTGTTTTTGCTTTATACATTTATACTTAATCCGATAAATCTAAGTTTTAAATTGAATTTCATAACATCTTTTTAAACGTAAAAACAGTTATTTAATATAATCGAAAAAGTATTGCATATAAAAACGTGAATCTTCAATTATTGACTTGTCATATCAGCTATTAAAAAAGCGTTTTTAAAGTAACATGAAAGAGAAATTTGACATTGCTCTGCAAAAAATTACGGATCAAATTACGGTAAAAAGTATCGGCACCCTGAGTGCCGATATTTTTTACCGATGAAATCTATTTATACCGAAACATATTACGAAGCCTGGTATACCTGGTATTCCATAAATTTTACAGTAATAATTAACGTAAAATCACTGACTCATTCTAATTAAATAAATATTAACGTAAAATCACTGAATAACTCTAATTAAATTAATATTACAGTGAAATTATTGAATCACTTTAATTAAAGAAATATTACTGTAAATTGTAAGGTATAATATTTCACGGCAAAAATAAATTTTACCTTAAAATGGATTTTACGAATGAAGCATCCAAAGTGCCCGTGATTTATATCATAATTTGATTCGGAATTTTCTGCAGTATATAACGAAAACCGTTTTCTATTTCACAATTCTATTAAACAAAGAATTAAAATTTTCTCTTGAATATTTCCCCAATTTTGTGTGTTACAGTTAATATTGTGTTTGCTCAATACAACCTTAGATGTATGCTTTACTTTTTGTACTGTGAACCCTTCAATGGATTTTATGGAGGATGTACTCAAATTGCTAATACTTAAAATCGTAATCTTGTCCGGAATTTTTTATAGTATGGATTGTTAATAATCTCTATTATTTATATATATATANTATATATATATATATATATGTTACCGGGGCCAAGTTTGAAATTAGGCATTCTATAGAATGCCAAATGAGAAACCGGCAAAGTATAAAATACATTTCTGATTCGTCAAAACGTCATTCTAAAATGTCAAATTCAGAATGTCGGTCAAGCTTGCCATGTTGCAACAAGTAGGTCAATTTCTTATTTTTTTTACATGAAAATTTTGTTTCTCTTAACAAGAAAGGCATAAATTATGTTTTGTACAACTTTCATTTCTCTTTGCGCATTTTGAATAAATTTTTTTAATGGCACGCTCATTATTTTTTCGGAATAACATTTTAATTTTCAGAAATGCATATAACAACCTCATCAGGACGTTTTTTTATACTTTGCCTAAATGGCATTTGTCATTCTATAGAATGCCTAGGTATTATATACAATGCCTAGGGAATGTATGTGATACTTCTCATATTTCATACTTTGCCTAAAGACATCCGACGTAGTATACAATGTCTAGGCATTCTATAGAATGCTGGCGTTTCATAATTTGCCGGTAACATATATATTTAAATACTTCCTTTGTTTACACTAAAATGAGTGGATCAAGCAAAGGAAAACGTACCTAAAATTTTACTTCCAAGTGGGAGGAATCATATTGCTTCGTTTATTCAAAAGATAAATGTGTTTGCTTGTTATGTGGAAATAGTGTTTCCATGCCGAAAAAACGTAATGTTGAACGTCATTTCCAAACAGTTCATTCTACTTTTAATGCGAGCTATCCACTTAAATCTGCAATTCAAACAAAGGAAATAGAGCAGTTAAAATCAAATCAATTGGTTCAACAGTCACTTTTCTCAAGTACTAAGATAAAATCTAAAAATGCCGCTATTGCTTCTTTAAAAATTTCTCATATGCTCGCAAAGAAGAAAAAGCCCTTCCAGGATGGTTAGTTTTTAAAAGAAGCATTTCTTACCGGTGCTGATTGCTTATTCGAGGGATTTTTCAATACACGTGACATTATGTCAGCAATACAAGACTTACACTTATCAGATAATACTGTTACAAGAATAGGAGCCAGTTTAAAAGATATGAAAACGCAGTTGAAGTGTGATTTGGAAATATGTGAGAGGTTCGCACTACAATTTTTGACGAGTCTACAGATATAGCCGACACAGCACAGTTAGCTGTTATGGTATTATTAATGGTATTTATGATATTTATTACGGTATTTATTATGGTATTATTAATGGTATTTGTTAATTTTACAGTAAAAGTGAATTTGGAAAGTATAGAGCATCACTAATTTAGTACAATTTGAAACCTTATAAATTATGTTTAAATGCTTTCTTGAAATGACATTCTTATTTCTCTTCTTCTATTGTATCTCATTATTTTTTTTAATTTGTAGAGTGTGTTTTGTCTTTATAGTAGAATGAAAATAAATACTAATGCCTAGAAATATTAATGTTTAGGATGATCAAAACTGGCATTTGTTTGCTCGCAATTTCAAACACAGTGTGACGAAACAATCTTATAGGGGAAAGAACAACTAATTATGACAAGATACCTAAATTTTTGGTGTTAAAATTCCTGTTTTGCTTCTTAAATCGAAAATAAAGGCATCTTATGATAGTTGTTTTCTATACTTTCCTAAGATAACTTCATCATTTTACACTTACGCGGTTATAAACAAATATGCTCTTAGGTGAACCTTTCTTAGTATTAAGAACTGTAATGGGACAATTGTTAAGACATTAACCTGTCATTTGTATGACTGCAGTTCTATTCTTGATAGAGGCTTGAAGTCCAGCTTTGTTTCCAGTAAATAAAATACACTTTGTTGCAATGTAATAAAAAACCACTATTCTTCTGATGAAAACCTCTTTGCATCGAAGTGCACGCCAAATGGATGCCAAGCTTCCCGAGCAAATGCATATCAACATCACCAACTCTTGAAACGACGTTGCAAAGCCTTCTTTTTGCCTGATTTCTTAAATCGTACGAAATGAGGAATACAAAACTTATTGAATGGAAACTATTGTTTTTTGTTTCTCATAAAACTGGAGAGTTACATCATATTTAAATAATTCTTTCTGTTCGCATTTAAAGAAACTGGTGAAAAAATAGTAAATATTGTTTCTTAAAAGCGCTTTTTTTCTACAGCGAAATAAAAGTTACAATTTTTATCTCGCATTTGATTTGTTAAGAGTAAGTCAGTATAAGACGGTGCCATTTTTAAGTGGTCCAATCAAATCCAATGCTCCTGCAACGTCATATAGCTGTTTCTTTTTTCAGTAACTAATGCTTCCTTATTTATCGAAATATGTCTCCAAGTCTAGGATTAAAGTTTTACTACGAAGCTACTATCTTTTTTTAAATAATTATAAGACATGTATCGTGAAAGACAGAAAGATATAAATTTTTGTCTGATGTGTTTAACTTTTAAAAGCTTTAATATTATTTTGGAAGTATATTTGTATAATTCGATAACGAAATAAAACGTAACTATACGCACCCACGGATGATTGCTCAAATTCTGCACCGCAACGGTCTTTTCTTAACTTACAACCGAATATAGCTTCAAATCGATTCGTACCAGCTTACTGGGACGTAGAGTTGGTCGGTTCACAATTCTGACCACATTGCTACCATTATGTCAATTCCTACTAAATCGATGAAGCTAAGTTATTTCTTAATTTTTTTTCCTTCTTATCTCGCACCATTTTTAAGATTGAAAAGCAATTCACTAGATGGTGCTGTAGAGAGTCATATTTTAGCCACTTCATATAGATTTAACTTTTATAATTATTGCTGCAGCCATTTGAAAGATAAGAAAATAGTTCCAGCTTTTAATGGACACCCTATATTTGTTTTATGCATACATTTGTTTTACTTGACACCAAAATCATGGGAATTTCTGGAAGTTGAAAACATTTCATCATCATAGTTGGCCAGACAGCCCAATGTGAGCCAATGCCTTAATCTGAATATTTCTCCATGACGACTTCCGATTTATCTATGATCTCCAATATTCTTTTCATTAATTGTAAGAAAATCAGACTCCACTGAGTCAGCCCATCTCAACCGCGGCCTTCCACGTTTTTTTTGTTCCAGTGGGTCTAAAAAGCAGTATCTTTTTTATTGTATTGTCATCCCTCATTCGAATCACGTGGGCGAACCAATTCATTCTATTTATTTTTGTGTATTTAATAATATCAGGTTGCTTACAAATCTTGTACAGTTCAAAGTCAAATCTCTTTCTCCGGTTATTGTTTTCATTTATAGCACCAAGTATACTCCGCAAAATCTTTCTCTCATATATTGCGATACAATTTTCCTCCAGCTTTGTCATTGTCCAAGCTTCAGAAGCGTATATAAAGACTGGCCGGACAAGAGTTTTGTAGATTAAGAACTTTGTTTTTCTAGAAAGAAACCTAGATTTAATAAATCTTCTCAGCCCATAGACAGCCCTATTCGCCAGATAGAGTCGGTTTTTTATTTCAGGAGTCATTCTGTTGACAATGGTAATTAAACCTAAGCAAGTAAATCTCCTGACTGCTTCAAATCTATAAGAATTTATTTCTAGATAGGGGTCTGGGACTCTGTTTCTTGCGAATAACATATATTTCGTTTTCTCTACATCTATGACTAAGCCCGTTTGCCTTGCATTCACCTTAAAGGCAAGAAATGCCTTGTTCTCATATCCAAATTTCGTTTTTCAAATCGTTTCCATGAAGTTGTTGAAAACATTTAGGTCATATTTAAATTCGCGAAACATATTGCAATTTTTAAAAATATGTACACATCCACACACAGCGTATNGGCCTTACCCGTTTTCTTGTTCCAGTGGGTCTAAAAAGCAGTATCTTTTTTATTGTATTGTCATCTCTCATTCGAATCACGTGGGCGATCCAATTCATTCTATTTATTTTTATGTATTTAATAATATCAGGTTGCTTACAAATCTTGTACAGTTTAAAGTCAAATCTCTTTCTCCCGTTATTGTTTTTATTTATACCACCAAGTATACTCCGCAAAATCTTTCTCTCATATATTGCGATACAATTTTCCTCCAGCTTTGTCATTGTCCAGGCTTCAGACGCGTATATAAACACTGGCCGGACAAGAGTTTTGTAGATTAAGAACTTTGTTTTTCTAGAAAGAAACCTAGATTTAATAAATCTTCTCAGCCCATAGACAGCCCTATTCGCCAGATAGAGTCGGTTTTTTATTACAGGAGTCATTCTGTTGTCAATGGTAATTAATCCTAAGCAAGTAAATCTCCTGACTGTTTCAAATCTATAAGAATTTATTTCTAGATAGGGGTCTGGGACTCTGTTTCTTGCGAATAACATATATTTCGTTTTCTCTACATCTATGACTAAGCCCGTTTGCCTTGCATTCACCTTAAAGGCAAGAAATGCCTTGTTCTCATATCCAAATTTCGTTTTTCAAATCGTTTCCATGAAGTTGTTGAAAACATTTAGGTCATATTTAAATTCGCGAAACATATTGCAATTTTTAAAAATATGTACACATCCACACACAGCGTATATAATTTGAAAATGTTGTATAGTTACAATCATAAGCTATGATACAATACTTACAAACACTCTTTGTTTTGATTTATTTATTATTCGTCACTTTACATTTTTATTGGATAAAAGTAAATAATACATTTGCACAACTAGCAATTATTTTTTTACTCACTTGAAACAATACATTTTGAAGTAAAAAACAGCAAAGGAGTTGAGGAATTTAATATTCTCTTATAACTGATGTAATATTGCATAGAATTCGAAAAATTCATAGCTTGAAATTTTCGCGTGGAATCCTCAAAATGATATATATGATAATATAAAATGATACATATATATAAAATAATAATATTAGATATATTTTATTAACTTTTGAATTTAAAAATACTAAATATTACAGCTTTGTACTTGATATTGCTAATATTACATATATTTTGAATTACAAAAAAACTGAATCGATATAAATGTTAAGAGACACATTAGAGAAGTGAATTACGAAGAAAAACTTCCGAGTTCTCCAAAAGATTGAGTACTAAGACATTTTCTATCGTCAACCAGCTTATGTAGATCTATTTGTCGAAAATAAATGTATGAATTTTTGAACAAAAAACAATAACTAAAATATATCAGAAGAAGTAGAAAACTTGAAATTGAAGAAATATAATAAAAAATGGAAAAACAAGTGCTTTACGCAAGGGGTAAAAGTAAAGAAAATTGGATGGAAAATAAAGAATGTGGGGGAAAAAGAAGTAGAGAAGAAAAAAAAGGTAAAAAAGTTGTACGCGAAGTTGGAGTGAAAAGATAAGAAGGTTGTGTTCAGTGGAGCGAAAACGTCAACGAAATGAAGTTTTCTAAGACATAGTCACTGAAGTTGCAGTTAGAGACAAAATGGAAGTTATTTTTCTTTTATTTTCGATCGTAATTTTGAATTTGAAGAGAAAGAAAAGTTTACTGGAATCGGCATAGAAACTTGCATTTTGTTAAGAGATAAGGGGATAGAAAAAAAACGAAAAAAAAAACGATTTGTTTAGTTTTAGAGCAGAATTAAGCTGAGAGTTTTACGTAGAGTTTGACTTGTTTGGCGTAATCTCTTAGCCGAAAAAGTTCGATAATTGCTTTCGTTTTGAAAGAAATTTAAATCGAGAAGGTGAAAAGACTAGTCTTATTAAATCGAAAAATACATTTATTTTCGTGTAAAAAGAAGTATATGATCAAAATCAACTGAAGTTTATATGCGACTTTTTAATGTCAAATGAGAGGCCTCATCAAACAATGGTTCTACATGACTGATAGAAAATATGGTTTTTATCTATACTTGAGTATAAAAGAAAAAATGACGCTAAACAAACACTAATTTTTTAAGAAATAAATACAGAGAAAGCAAAATTAAAAAAACAACTCAGATTGGGAGCAAAATTAGCTAAAGAGTTTTACAAAATAAGTTAAAGAATTGTAGTTAAAAGAATAAGCTAAAGAGTTTTACAAAATAAGTTAAAGAATTGTAGTTAAAAGAATAAGCTAAAGAGTTTATGACTTCCATTTCTATGAAGGAAAAATAATAAAAGAGAAACACTCGATGTAATTAGCTAAATAAAAAAATATTTAACTTGAAAAAGAATAAGTTCAAACCAAATTCGTGCTTATAAGTCCCTTTTTGGCATAAATTGCTATTATAAATGACCCACACTGTAAAAAAATTATGGTATAATGTACGGGCACTTTGATGAACATCCGTAAAATCCATTTTTACCGTGTATTATACAGTTATATTTATTTAAGTGAATTTATGGTAATTATTATGCAAAAATTATGATATATCAGATTTTTTGTTCTCTAACATATTCCAGTAAAAATGATGAATTTTAAGGCAAAAAGTATCTGAGTGCCTGTATATTTTTACCGTAAGAATCATAAAGTATCAACAATGAGGGTGCCGGTGGTTTTTACCGTAGTTTGCGCCGGAACTTTTTACAGTGCACAAAGAATAGTCAATATAAAATATGATTTTTATCATAATTTTAAATTTGGATTAAAGAAAAACTTATTGTGATTGGCATAAAAATTTTAAGTTTTGAGACCTGCAAAAGAGAAAGTTAAAGATAAGACATTTGACATTTGTAATTAATATATTTTTATATTGAGTTTTACTAAAAAGTTTAACAATTGCGTTTTTTTTAAAAAAAACATTCAAGAGGAACAAAATCCGCTCTTAAAAATATTACAGAAATGTACTTTTGTTTTTGAGCCGTGATGAAGGCGTGGAGCTGTTTTTGCGAAGAACAAGGGCTTGAACCTCAGTAGTGGCGTAAAAACCACCCAACTTTAAAACGATACGTACCAGAGCTTGTCTGTGAAATAATGGCAGCATTGTACATGATGTTGACGACATTACCACAATCGTACTGTTGGAACATGAAATTATGGAACCTTAACTACCATGGCCTCCTGAGTCACTGTTGAAATGTAACTTAAAATCGCATTTATAATATTTGACTGTTGCTTTCAATCGCAGCTTAAGATTTGAGTATCGTGCTTTCTTATTTCCTTAATCAGTTTGATGCATCGCACGGGGAAAAAATCTGTTGAAATTACCGTAGAGTATTGGCATTACTGGTAAAACAACAACAACAACATAATTTAACATTAAAAAAATCAAAATATATAGTATTTAAACAAATTATTTTAGTAATTCTCCCGTTCATATGGTAACTGTTTTCCGAAAATTTCGATTTTCAAAATTATTGTTCTTATTTTCAAAATTATAGTTCACATTTAATAAAATATATAAAGCTGGAAATTAAATTTAACAGAATAAATAGTTTATATGCTATGCTCTAAGGGTATCATGATAAAATTATCAAATTTTATCACATATTATTAAATCCTATTTTATTGTTAATTTTACCTAAGGGTTTCGGCAAAAATTACCAGGCTTTTGGGCGTTCCCATAGACGCAGTAACATGGTAAATTTTATTATATTCTGGCAGTTTCAACCATACTTTTATTTCTCCGTGTTGGGATACTTTATAAAGAAAGAATGGTCCTAACAGTACATTATTATTCAAGAATCCGACAATAAGAACGCAAATCAAAAATCGTTTGAAACCGAGCGAAAAACCAGCTCAAACAACATATTTAAAAATTTCTGTATTAATAATGATATATTTAATTATTATTATATTACATTATTATTGTATTAAATTATTATTATTATAACTACTACTATTGCTAATAATAATAATTTAGAAAAATACTGTTTAGACTCAAACCTGGTACCAGCCTATGCCATTGATCATTATCATGCCATCTGTAGATTACTTTTTATTCGTATTATTTTTTAATTATTAAATTTCAAAATAATAATAATAATAGTAATAATTTTAGTGTTAATTAAATTTTTGCGTATTTTGCTGTATCTCGAGAACTTCTTTAGCGAATTGAAAAATTTTTGCACACAATTGTAAAGTTCATTTATCCAAAGATTCCGTGCAAAAAACAACTTTTAGTAGATATTTATTATTTATAAAATAATGCTCAAAAAAAATTTGAACTGTAAGGTATACAATTTTTTACATCATTTTAAAGATTGCAATTTTAAATGGCAAAATACAAAATTTGAGTCAAATTGGTCGAATAGTACCTGAGATATTAAATTTCAAAAAAGTCAGATACTTAAAATTCAATTTCTAATTTTATAACGAAAACCCATAATTTTTAAAACATAGTTGATTTTGTTTTTAATTAAAGTGCCAGAATGATCTCTTCATTTAAAGTGCCAAGAAAATCTATTTGAAATTTATTTTGGAGATCAGGTGTTAGAAACCCCATAACTGAAAATGTCTCCAACTTAATATTTTTTGCAACTTTTTTGTAATAGTGTACTCTTATAAACAGTAATAACGATTCCTGGAATGTTATAAATTATTTCTTGTAGTTACAAAATATTTCTTTCTTTTTCTATTACAGTATTAGAAAAATATATCTTTCCTTATGTTTTCTGCTAAAATTATAAAATATTGCTTTTTCTGGCATACAGGATTTGAGGATAATCTTCTTGCATTTAAAGAAAATATAAATAATAATTTATTACCTGACATGAATTTACAAAAGAAATAACACGAAAATGGATATTGAAGTGAAGGTACTAACAGGCATCATCATGGCATCGTCATCAGGGGGACATATCATGTAGTCAGTACAGGAGCAGTTTCTGTGGTTGGCGTTGGTGGTAAGATACCGCAAGCAACCATATCTCCGACTGACCCAAAAAAGATAAGATAGAAACCAAAATCAAGTTAGAAACCAAAATCAAGTTAGGTGAAGATTATATACTGAGAAAATTAGCATCTTGGTGCTGTTGTGACCTGTAAATGAATATGTTTTACTTTTTTAATTTCTCAACTTTCAATCTTGTTTCATTATGTATTAAACTGTATGAAATTTTATTAAACTATGAAACTATGAACTATGAACTATGAAATTTTACTTAAAAAACCGGACAAAAAAAGGATATAATCTTTTCCTCAGCCCACACGACTATATCCGCAAAACAGAGTGCTTTCTGATATTGTATCAATAAAGCCAAAGCAAAATTATTAATACAATAGTGTGAGGAGCACTCAGAAATTTTTTTTATAAAAATTACAACAAATAAAATAGAACACAAAAAGAAAAAACAAGTAAAAATAACATGTAAAAACAGAAAATAAAATAAAATAAAAAGAAAAAACAGTAAAAATGGACTATAAAGCGAGTAGCGAAATCAGATCAACTTACATGGACGGGATATTTTTCAAGAATGATTTAAAAATGTTTTCGCAGAAAGATTGTATCACACTATTGTATTAATATATTTTGCTTTGGCTTTATTGATACAATATCAGAAAGCACTCTGTTTTGCGGATATAATCGTGTGGGCTGATGAAGAGATTATATCTTTTTTTTTTGTCCGGTTTTTTAAATAAAATGTCATCCTTTTTTTTTTAAAACTGTTGTTTGTTATTTTTTTTCTTATTATTCCCCCCCCCTTTTTTTTCACATTTGTTTTATTCTTCATTTCGAACTTTTATATATATATCTATCTATCTATATATATNTATATATATATATATTAATGATATAAATAAAATGTGTCTACAGGCAACTAAATATTTGATTTTATTTTACTCTCAAAATTTAATTATTTAATTCGAAACTAAAACAATAAAATCATATCTATTAATATAAATTATAAATATGATAAAGAAATATAATATACTTATAAATTATAATTTAAAATAATGATAAATTCTTCAAACAAGTAAAACGTAATAGTACATTAATTATAGGAACCCTAATTTGCCTTATAATGGGTCATTTTATTTTTCCTTTAAAACAATAAATCAGAAAAATGACCCTAAGGCATAAATGAATTCTATTCATAACTCTCAATTCATGATATTTTTATAAAATTATAAATGAGTACTTCGTAATATTTTTATAAAAAATAAATTTGGTTTCTGAACTGTTGAATATCAGAATTAAAAAAAACTGCTTTAACTAAAACTTTTTTCTTCTGATTTATTGCGTTTGCTCTTAAGGAAAATGAGAGATAATCTGTCTTTTTTTTTATAAAAGGCTTTCTTGTTTAAAAAAATAGGATATGTTATAAGAGAGAATTTTCGTTCCCCAAATTGTATTAGAAATTTATTAATTGGTTAATTAATTTTGTTTCCTTTTCCTCTTTTTCTGACGTTAAAGATAATCCCCAATTTTATTATTTTGTTTTATTGCAGAAGATTAAATGAGAATGTTTTGTTTTAAAAAAAAGTATCAGAATGCTTTTAAACATAAAAGTGTCTGCAAAAACTAGATATATCATAATTTATCAGATAAAACTTAATATAGGTAGACAAATGCATAGTAATTTGCATGTTCATGAAGATTCGAATTATAATAGAGCTAAATAATTTATAATCATACCCTGCACAAATTAATTTTTAAATTTAAAATTAAATACCTAATTTTTATCTAATTTACTAATTGACCTACTTATTTGCTAAATGAAAGGAGCAAAGGCAGTACATTCTTTTTAAATATGCTATTGAAAAGAATATGGATAATATATTCTTTTTAAGCATACTTTATTTATTTGTTCTGTTTAGAGCAAATAAAAAACAAGTAACAAGATTGTTTAAACAAGTTATGTGTTAAGCATAGATGAATTAATATTTAAATGAATTAATACATAAATTGAAAAGCAAATGCTTAAATTGGAAAGTAAAAATCTAAATTTCACCTAATTTTTTTATCATCCTATTTATTTACAAAATCAAAAGAATTGAGATAATACTTTCTTTTTAGGATGCTATTGTTTATTTTTTTTTCTATTTCGAGTTAATAAATAATAAAAAAAAGAACAAAAAACGAAAGAAACAAGTAACACGATTGTTTACATAAGATTCCTTTTATGCCTGTATAATCTTCTTACATAGTTCTTTTTTTCTTCTTAACAGTAATATAATTGCCGCAGAATGTGAAACTCACTTTTTCATTTTTACTTGAATTTAGAGTGATTGCCAGCGACCTTGTTCAAAAGTCAGCAACGTTGCCAACTTTTGAAATTGAGACTTTTAACTCTTTCAAAGAGAAGATATTTTCAGACTACAGGGGAGTGTTTTTCTTTTTGTTGCTTTCTTTTCTTGTTTACCAGCACAGGTGTTAAGTGAAAAATGTTATGGCATCTGGATTAAATCCCGAAACTTGAAATTTATGTTTTAATTTAAGCACCACCTAAACTACTTCCGTTTTTCACGCTTTGAATTGAAAACAGGACATGTATGAGACTTTTTTTTTAAAATTTATAAATCATGGTGAATAGAAGTAATGGTTTTAATAGTTTATACAAGGACGTCTGGTTTGTTTCAGAAATATTGAGAATCAGCAGATGATGGGGGAAAGAAAAAAAAATTTTGAAAAGCTCTTTTTTAAAATGTTCTAATTTTGAAATAACTCTAACTTGAAATTATACGACAGGAAACAAACATTTCTAAATTATTTTTTTGAGGTTTTCTCGTACGAGAATTAATAAAATTTCAACTATTCTCTATCACAATAAACAAAAATACAAACTGAAAAGAATTGCTATGCAATTTTATTATTAAATTTATAAATAATCTGTTTTTATTGCCTATTGTCACATTAAGTATAAAGCCGATTATACAGGGTGTTCCGTAATGACAGCTCTAAAATATTATCAACCTATTGCACAGGGTGTTCTGTAATGACAACTCTAAATATATATGCTTCGAATGCATGTTAAAATAAAGTAAAAATACATCTTGATCCTACTTTTTTAAGGGTTTCTCTAACGCACTTTGTAAAGAAAAATAAGTTTTATAATAAAAGCAAAGTCTTTATTTTAAACTATAAATATTTTCTAGCTGGGAGAAAAATTTTCTAGAATATAAAAAACGCTAACATATTTTATTAAAAAAATGTTTAATTTTTTAAACAAAAAATCACCGATTAGGCGACATTGAGACTTTTCCACATTGAGGAAGAAAAATTAATATCACTGAATATTTCTTAATCTGTGTAAGTATTTATCAACCCAAACAAGGCAGTGTTGGGAATTAGTTTTAAATTATAAAAAAATAGATCATAAATACTTTTCCCAGAAATAAAAGATTTTGGTGTTTTTTTTTTTATGTAGCTGCTTTGCACTATTTTACTATTTCCATAAATAACGTAGAAAGCTAACAAAAGTATGGCCAAAATTACTAAAATATTTATTGTGTTTCTGGTTCTATGGGAACACCAAAAAACTCAATAATTTTTACCGAGGCACTTTGGTAATGAATTTGTTTAATAATCATGACAAATAGCATTAGAATATTTCATAAAATTTGGTAAACGTGGCAAAAATTTGCTAATTTTATCATGATACATGAGCATGGCATAAAAAACATTTATTGAGTTAAATTTAAATAAATAGTTAATATATGAAGGGAAAAATTACCAAATGAATGGTTTATAAATACCATATATTTCGGCATTAAAACCAGAATTATGGTACTTTTTTTTACCAGAATTACCATTACCGTTAAGTACGGTAATTTTACCAGAATTTTGTAGAGATAAGATTAATAAAACTTAATCAAACTTTCATAAATATATTTTACAAACTTACAATCGTTAAAAAAACATTAAAGGACTATTTTTTAGTTAATTTTTTTTTAAAAGAACATTCCTAATTTGTAAATATAATTTACGAATAAAGTATAAACTGATGTTTAATTGTTGGTCGATGCTATTTTATAACTATTTTATAAACATTAATTTGAAAAATTTTTCCTCAACTAAATTGAGATTTTTATTAAACTTCCATGGCATACTAGTACTTTATACGCAAACAAAAACAAAATTCATGTCACAAACTTTTAAATTAAATGGAACACACGAGAAGACGGCGTTCCGCTTATCGTAATGTAGATCAAAAAGTTGTTTAATTAATTTTGCAAACCTGTATTTATCTTTAAGTCTTTGAGTTTCATCTTATACATACTTTCACGCATTAAACGTATTCTAAACCGATCGTTTACCAATTACTAAACCGATCGAACCAATTACGTTTTGTTACAATTAATTAAACTCAAATTCGATTAGTTACATTGAAAATTTAATTTTTTGATCAAACTGAGCATACTTGGAATTTATAAAATAAGCATTGGAATCAAAGGAAAATCAAAATCAAAGGAATTTAAAATGATTTATTATGCTTCGTTTAATATCTTAACCTTGCACATAAGTTTCAAAATAGCTAAGCAAATTTTGTTTGGTAAATGAAAGCCAACTTTTGTAGCGTCGTAACTTAATTCCACGAGTTTTTTGGAAATAAATTAAACTTCTATTCATTACATACAAGTCTTTTCCGATGTACAAACCGTTAAATGTACGAATCTTAAAAGTTCAAGCAAACCTGAAACTGATACTTGTTTTTGTAAAAATTGCAGTCAAGTTGTGCAAACTAGACATAATAGAGTCCAGAATTTATTGAACAAGCTTAAGTGAAGCATAAAAACACTTTTCAAGTGGGGGTAATTACTTCAAGTTGTTAGAAGCTCTTCTGATTGAATAAAATGCGAAAAAGAACACAAGTCTTTTAACAGTTAAGACGTTAAATTGCAACTCCTTTTACATTATTAGCGAGTCGTGTAAAAACATGCATATCACAATTTGCGCTGTTTGAATCTTTGCTAAGCTAAATCGATCTGACGCTGTTGATTCTGCGAACGGTGCTAAGAAGTTGAGTTCTTGTAAACAACGAAGTGTTCTAATTGGAGTGCTTGTTTACCAAGCACATCTCATCAAACATGCTCTAGATGAAGTAAATTACAATTAAAGAGAAAGGATTTCAGCTACAAAATGACTTTGAATTGCGAAATCTATTAGTTCTATGCTTACTTAAGCGAAAAACGAAATGGTGTGGTGTGGACTTCGAACCGTGTAATTATGCTTCTACGTTTGTACGATGCAACAAGATTAAATCGAATTTCTCTAAAATTTTCTTTTATTTTTCTGTTTGTGGTCTTATGTGGATTTAATCTTTTTTTCATTCCAAAAGCAGGGACGAATGCTAAACTCAATTACCAAGCAAAGAAGCTAGCAGAAAAGTTTGTTCTTTTCTACAGGCGCCGCCATATTGTTAATCCCGCAGACGTGCTCCTTCTTCCGTTTCGTACACTCTTTTTCCGGTGTTGCCATTTTTATTTAGGGAAAAGTTTATTTTTATTTTGTGATTCTTTCTTTGCTTTGCCATCGAGGCAGATTTAATACCGCTTTAGATGCTTGAGATACATTTTCTTGTTTAATGAGAATTCGTCAATTAGGAAGGCTTCCATTGTGTTCGGAAAGTTAAATCCTTGGAGAAATAAAAGAGAATTAATTCATTTGCAACATTATTATTTTTACGTAACTATTTTTCCTTTTCCTAGTTTACCGATGTAATACATAAGAGAGAGAGAGAGAGAGAGAGAGAGAGAGAAAGAAATCAGCTTTTATTATAAGTCTACCATTAAAATTTGCTGACATTGAACTAAAGTTTGCTTTCATTAATTAAAAAATGCTTTAAATGCAGTTGAAAGATTCGCCATTTTTTCCGCGATTATTTCAACAATAGGTTAGACCTTTTTAATACTACTAAACGTACAATTAAAATGAAGTATCTAACAATTTGTAAAAAGAAACGATTAAAAGAAGAGCTTGTTAAAACTTATTGAAATTTATTTTAAAAACTCATTTTAAATTAACTCTAGCAGATAGTAAATTAATTAAACTTTAACAGAGAATTTTTTATGTTAAAATGTTTTCAGAAGAATTAACAATTAAAAATTCTATAAATTAGTTTAAAAGTTTACTTTTAAAATCCGCCTTAAGTTAATGGTTTTTGCATATTTAAAATAATTTAATTTGAAAAAAAAATTGTCGAAAAGTGTAGCAATTAAAAAATAATGAAAAGATTAAGGAAAAAAAAGATGTAAGTATTATAATGTATTTGAAAAACTAAATGCCTTGAAATAGTTACTGCAATTTAATTTTAAAAGAAACCTCTATTTATAATTGAGTTTAATGAATTTAAAATAGCCTAATTTTGAAGAAAATAGGCAAAAAGGTAGCAATTAAAAATATTTAAAAAGTAAGGAAAAAAGAAGTAAATATTATAAAAGTTAGGAAGTTTTTCATGTAGTACGACTAAACAATTCTATATGATTCTAATTATATAAGTTTTTGATAGTCATTTCTGCATTTCTATAACGAAACATATTCCCATGTTAGCAGAAATATATGACTTAATTCGATGAAAAATCATGAATTATTTAAATGATATTGATTTTTGGCATACATTTCCCGATATTCTGTAACAAAACACCTTCATATGTATAAAAAACATTTAAGATCTAATGCGATGTAACAATTATATAAATATATGTAATATTGATGATGCGCATTAACGTTTGAAGCAAATTTAAAGTATTTTATAACAAAACATATAGCATGAAAATAGAAATTTCCAATCTTAAACGAGGAAGCAATTATAAATGATTTTAGTGATATAAATTTTTGACACACATTTCAAGATGTTCTACAATGAAAAATATTTTCTTGTATGCAGAAATTTGTGATCTAATATGATGAAACAATTACAAATGAATTTTATAATATCAAATTTTGATAAACATTTGGATATTCTTAAACGAAAGATATTCACTTATAAACTAATATTTATTTGTGATGTTACATACTCACTAATTTTGCTGTACTTGATTTTTGCATATTCTGGAAAATATTCTACAGCAAAACCTATTTATTCATCATCATGAATTTATCAGCTAAAAATATGGAACAATTGACTCATTAGATATGTATACTAGGTATTCGTATAGTCATGTTTATCGACAAAACAATAGTATCTTTTTCAGACAAACGAAATTAAGGGAAAGTTTTCTTTTCGTTTTATTTAAGTGATTAAGAAAGTAATAAATAAATAAAAGTGTATCGAAATGTGTTTCCCTTTTTAAACAATTTAGAGGTTGGAAATTTTCCTTAACGGTTTAAATTTTTGAGATTAACAAAGAAACATAAAGAAACATTTAGTACCTCATTTCTAAAAAAAAAAAGGAAAAAAACTTTGGATTAACACGATAACATTTAGTAAGTACTATACTAAAAAATCTGGTTATGATCTGTAACGAGTTTCATAAAGTTGTAAATTTAAAACAGAAAACTACTAAGAAAAATAATAAAATTGCAAAATAAAAGAACGAGATGCTCCATTGAATTTTAAATCAATAAATTCATGATTTTAATGGATTAAAAATGCTTTAAAATTTATTCGTTAAATTAATTTGAAATTTCTTGATTGTTTAACATAGTTTAAAATATAGATCTGGAGTATATGGTTTAGGCCATTATTTTTTTTTTGAGACACCACGTTATTTCTTCGTATTGTACGGTAAATGATGAGATAATTTAATATCGAACCCATATAATGTATTTTACAATCTGATAAAGACGTAGTTATTCTGAATAATTTAGAATAACTGTTACCCTCCTATATAAGCAGTATGCAACTTTAAAAAATGCATATTTATAGTGTTACTGTTATTATTTTATAATTATTTCTAAGAACCAAGAGTAAGGTACTACAGATACCTCTTAATTCTAACTCTGATATAAATTCTTTCCAACATCACTTTTGCCGCTCGGGTGACTTCATGGGATCACATTTTAGAAGTGTTATGATTAAAAAATTGCGCGTGGTTAAACAATTCTAATTTGTAGCAATTTTCGGGGTTATTTAAATATTGCAATACTTACAACTATCTTTTTTAAGCCCTATTAATTGCCTTGTAGAATTGATACTTATTACTACTTATAATTTCCACTATTTCACTATTTATTATGCTTAGCGGAGAATAAAACATTTTTATATTTATCATAACAAGTTTTAAGTTTTCGGATCACAAAAAAAGTCAAAAGGTTAAGAAAAATATTTATTTGGCGCAAAAAAAAACCTATTGTAACCAATTTGTAGCAATTAAGCAGTTTTCCCGATCAAATAATACTCACATCTTTAAAAAAAATTAGTTCCCTAGATTTATATTTAAATTCATAATTCAACTACGTTTCTAAAGCTTAACTTAAAATTATATAAAATTGCGAAAAACTACTACGAAAATGTGCAAAAAAGAAAAAAACATATTCTTATATTAGAAAACTTGCCAGCAATACGAAAACTTTACCGATTATCATGATAATGATTTTTGACATACACTCAAACATATTCTACATTCTTATACAAAACGAATTTATCAGTTCAGTAATACAAAAATGCAATTATTACTGATTATTATAATGATTTTTGACAAACGCTCAAAGATGTTTTATAACATTCTCATATAAGAGGAATTTACCAATAATACAAAATCCCAATTATAACTGAACATCACGATAATGATTTTTGCTATACACTCAAACATATTCTACATCATTCTCATATAAGAGGAATTTATAGACAATATAAAAGAACAATTATAACTAATTATCATGATAATGATTTTTGATATACACTCAAATATAGTCTATAACATTCTCATATAAGATTAATTTATTAGTAATACAAAAATGCAAATTTGACAGATTATCATAATAATGGTTTTTGATATATACTTAAACATATTCTATACTGTCATATTAGAGGAATTTATAAGCAATATAAAAGAACAATTGTAGCTGATTATCATGATAATGATTTTTGATATACACTCAAATATAATCTATAACATTCTCATATAAGAATCTATAACATTCTCATATATAATCTATAACATTCTCATATAAGAGGAATAAAAGAGAAGCGATGAATGTGGCTAGTAGCAGTTGCAGTACCAGTAGTAAGCAGTTAATCAGAGCAGTATCCTGGGGATACGGAGTTTGTCCGCTGAAGGAGTGGTTCGTGACAGTATCTCGGAGATGGTGGATCGTAACCTTAGGGAAAGCTAAACTGAAGTCTCTAGCGGGAAGGACTACCGGGATTAGCCAAAAGCCGATATCTTTGAGACGATGGGCCAAGTCCGAAGGAATCTATGCTGGACGTCCGGTGTCCCCCTTCTACATGCCTAAGTCGCTTGAAATTAGAATAGCTGGAGAAATTTCGAGATCCTAGCCGAGGAGTTTGTCCATGAGTTCATCTACCTTTCCGGTGGGCGGTTCCAGAGTGAAAGCAGTAAATTCCGTAGGGTACTTATAAAACTTTAAATTTTATTTCGTTAACATTTTAGAGGAATCATTTACCGAAAATTCTGAACTGTTATGTTGTGTTTTTTTTGTGTAGGAGAACAATCAGCATTTAAGTGTAATTTATAGATATCATAAACCAAGTCTGGGTTTTTAGAAATGTTAAATGAAGTTTTTATTTTATAAATGTCTTTTTTTGAACTGTAGAAGTTGAAGGTTATGCTTGAGTGTTTTAAGGTTGCATTTTTGTTTTAATTAATGTATAAATGTTTATTCCCATGTTGGCATTTGGAAATGTGTGAAATTATGTTTTTGAAGATTTAGAGGTGCAATAAAAATGAGTTTTAAATGTTGAAAGTTTTCTGTAATTCATTAGATATTTGTCTACTAAATAACCTGGGTAACCGTTACTAAATTTAAATTTTGAGATCACAGCCAAAGGGGTAACGGTACAACTTAAACATATTCTATACTGTCATATTAGAGGAATTTATAAGCAATATAAAAGAACAATTGTAGCTGATTATCATGATAATGATTTTTGATATACACTCAAATATAATCTATAACATTCTCATATAAGATGAATTTATCAGTAATACAAAAATGCGATCTTGTCTGACTATCATAATAATGATTTTTGATATACACTTAAACATATTCTGCATTTTCATATAAGAGAAATTTATCAATGATGCAAAAGCACTATCATAACTAATAATCAAGATAAAGAATTTTGATATACACTCAAATATATTCTACAATTAAAGACATATTTTCAAATAAGATGAATTTATCGGTAAGAGAAAGACACAATTATAACGGATTTTGATAATATTGATCAAATTTATTATTAATACAAAAATAGAATTATAGCTGATTTTGATAACATTAGTTTTTAATTCCTATCTTTTCTACGAAACACATTTAAAACGTCTCATATCTTGTATTTCTAAAAATGAAATAATTTTCCTTACATTTAAGAATGGGAAAGCAACACTCGTTTTGTTAATAAGTTTCTAAAATCATTTTTATAAAATCCGCGAAACAAAATAATATTTATTTCCCAAATATGTCGTAAATTTTCAATTTTCTACTTGTTCCTGAAGAATATATCTACCAAATAGGCGAAAAAACTTTTTTTCTTTCACATCAGTCTAAATTCATGACCAGGGTTGAAATTTGATGTAAAGAAAATCCTTATGTATACAGAAAATACACCCACTAAGAAAAGGAATTTATATGAAAGATCTGGGACAAAAGGAAGAACACTGACAAAAGCAGAGTTTCAAGATAGAAAAGAATACCTAGATAGTAACATTTCTGATGCATATAAATCCCTGTCAAACACAGGAATCTATATTATAATATTCTATCGCCCCTTTTCTTCAACGAGCACAAAATAAAATTGCGAAAGACTACAAAAGGAAATGAAACGAAAATAACTTGCTTTCATACAGAATTCAAAGATTACTATCATTGAAAGTATTACCTTGCAATAAATTGAAATCTTTATAGTAGTTAAGCATTACAAAGGAGTATATAATTATATTGAATTCAACACGTTATTTTCACTCCTATTTATAATGAAATAAACAGTGTAAATGTTTCCTGATGAATTTATTTATCGCAAGATATTATAAAGCGCATTTTATATAATGTAGAGTTACTCTGTGCGCTCCCCTGTAAATCAGTCGAATAGTTTTTGAAATATTAAAGCTTAAAAATAAGCTTTTTGCAAGTTTTATAACTCAGAAACTATTCAATCGCTTATTCAAATTCTGTAGTTTTTCATTTAAAATTAGATAGATTGTTTAAAATGTTATAAAAATATGAACTTGTGTAAAATAAAATGGTAATAATTGAAAAAAAATTATTAAAAATTATTTTTTCCATAATGCAATTTTTATGGTAAACAAGTTACATAAGAAGTTGTAAAAAGCTCTTGAACTGAGCAAGTAATTTCACAGGTATGACTAAAAATGCGAAAAGTAAAATTTCCAATAATAAGTCCTTATTTTTGATTTTTCTTCTGAACTAATATTAACACATTTTCCAAATTAATATTAACAAACCTCCATATTTTGATGGTCAAAAGTCCGAATCCTATAAAAAAAAAATATTGCTGCAAAAATAATGTATCAATTATGAGCGCTCCTTAGCTGAAAATTGCTATTGTTTTTCATTGCAGAAACTTACAAGAAAAAACAAGAAAAGCAAACGTATTATCATCTAAGAGGGAAAAAAAGGCGACCGAGATGGCCTGTTAAGTAGGACGCTGGACTCTTCTTCGTGAGAACTGGAGTTCAAATCCAGTCTGTCAAAGACTCCCTGTGTAATAAATGGGGACTGGTGCCTGTTAAATCTGTCGGGGTCTCAAAGTCCTCCATGTTCTCAGAACAAATTATATCTCTGAGGGCACTGAATTGGACATTGATCGTTTGCTGGTTCAGATCAAAATTGCGATTTGTGGATGAATGAAGGGATGTTTGAATGGGTCTACCTTATAAACGGGTGTGATATACGGGTGTGGCAGAGGTCGAATTCTTGGCCATAGATGGCACCACTGGAAAAACAAGAACAATCGTACCCCCTTGCCTTAATAGCTGAGGACTACAGCAACATGAGGGGGAAAAGGATTTATAACAATATGTTTCTTTATTTATGTGTTCTCTTATGTGTCGTGCTACTTTAAATGGAGGTTTCCTTCAAAATCACTTATTATTAAATTGGTTATTGTACGCAAATCAAAAAAGAGTTATAAAAATAATTGCTAGATACGAGTTAATGATAGGGCTGTTATTTAGGGTCTTTGCTTAAATTTTTAAAACAAATGTAACACCTATAATTTATCAGAATCAGAGCACCAGAACAACTAATAACAGAAAATGAACTAAAAGAACTTTTTTGAAGCACTGACTTACGCTCAGTTTGTCCAAAAAAATTCTTTTCTGTTTGTTTAGGTTACTATTTAAATTTATTTTTTCATTTTATTCACATCTTTGGAAAACAGGATTTTATGTTTATCAGAATATTAACTTTCTAGCAAGCTTGAATTCATAGGTCAACTCATAATCAGAATGTAAAATCCACCATCTTGAATAGTATTCTAATCATACTCCTGATCATACATTGTAAAAAAATAGCAGTAAGTATTTATAATAATAAAAAACATTGCATTTGTATTGAAAATATAAAGAAATAATGTTAATAACCTTTATTTTATTGTTTATTATTTTACTGTTTCTGCCAATTCATCAACCATCCCATTGTCTAAAAATAATCTTATTTTTTAAAAAAAAAGTGTACAAAGGAATAAAATATATTAAGAAAATTCAAAACAATAAAATAATTTAAACATTTTGATCATCATTTATGATAGAATTAGTATTCTGTGAAACACAATACAATTCCTTCCCTCTGCATATCTGTATTAATACAGTTTGTTTTATGCAGACAAAATTAGATTTGAATATACATTAACGATAAATAATAAATTCAATACAAATTCCCAGAATTAAATGTAAAGTGTATGCCATTGATAGTCTTCCGAAACTATTCTCCTAAAATATGTTTTCCACTTTTCATTTAAGAGATTATTTACTATCTAAATGTTAAATCCTACAATCAAATTAACAGCCCGCAATCTTCCATATAAATTCATTTATATTCGTCTATATATAGAGTTTGCTTCATTTAATTTTATCCACTTGAATGAAATTGGATTCGCACAGTCTGATACAAGTCTCTGTCTCATAATTTATCCCACTTCACAAGGCTTTATAATGTCAGAATAGAGATTATTATATAATCCTCATCATCAATATGCATAGTGCATCTCTCTGTGTGTAATAACCTTGAAGAATTGTGTATTGCTTTTGGGGAAAAGTTAATACACGCGATAAAATTTAGTTATTATTTCTCACATTTCGGTTTTAAGTTCCTGTGGTAATTGTGAGCAATGAAAAACTATAATTTTAAACCATTTTCTGATAATGGATTTATATATAATTATACAATAATTTCCATTCTTAATTCGTATTATATTTTGTTAGTGTTATCGAAAATAGGGTTAGCGGGAGAGCAAACAGAAAAACGCCTTTTCAGAATTTGGATAAAAATTTAAAAAAAAAAAAAATTTCTACATTAGTAATCATATTACAAATATAAATATCTTGAACCGTGGTGGCTCAGGGGATAGAAGGTTCGCCTCACATTAGGCGACCCAGGTTTGAATCTCAGTGGTGGCTGGTTGATGTGAATTCAGCTCGGTGCACAGTGGTGGACAAATCATGGGTCAGAATCCCCATGCCGTCAAGCTAACCATGGGTGGTTTTCATTGTTTTCTTCTCCACTTAACGCAAAGGCGAGTTAGATCTAGCATATTGTCCTTCACGAAGGCTTGTTTGTCCATATGCTTGATCTAAGTGTTCCCTTGTCTTCTGGGTTGAGTGATTGTCTTCCGAATATTCCAAAAACTCTGGTTGTCTGCGGATTAATTCCATGAACGAAACATGGATTAGAATCCTCTTACCGTCGGGCTACCTATGGGAAGTTTTTGAGATTTTCGTCTCCATAGTACGCAAATACGGGTAGGTTTCATCAAATAGTCCTCCACGAAGGCCAGTTTCTCTCAATACTTGATCCAAGAATCCCTTTGTCATCTGGGTTGAGTTCAAAATGACAAGGTTTAGGGATTTAACATTGATAGTCATAAACTCAGAATCGGATCGGCTATCCAATGCCAGTTATAAAATAAAATGAAAAATATATATCTAGAGCCGCTGTGGCTCAGGGGATAGAGCGCTTACATCCCAATGAGGTTACTTAGGTTCAAATACCAGAAATGACATGTCGATAAGCATTCTACTCTCGACTCGCTCCGACCACAATGCTGATGCAAAATATCCTCAGAAGTAGGCATACGATGTGATTAGATCCCCTTTCTTTCGGACTACTCGTAGAAAGTTTAAGGAAACAAAAATCCAATCATATCTACTGAATAACTAATGAGGGAGGTGGGATGAATACATTTATGGTGATCGCTGAAGTTAAAGAACAGTTAAGTTATTTTTTGCTACAAAGTCGATGTCAACATAAAATGTTAAATCACAATAGGTTCTCATACGGAATCCCAGAATCCTCATGAAGTTCCAGAACGCATATCATGCCTAGAAGCTATTACACATGTAACTGGAAATACTTTCTTCTTCTTTTTATTATATAATGCTTATTCCAGTTGTATTTTTGAAACAAAATAATAATTTTTACTCTTAATTCTGTATTTTTTTTTTAATTCTTTCAGTACTCTCTTTAATTCTTTCTGTATTTTCTTTAATTCTTTCTGCATTCTTTAAGAAAAAATAAATGGAGACTTTCATGAACAAACAGGTTTTGATAATTTCATTCCGCCGCTCTCGCTTCGTACTGTGCGCTTTTTTTGCTTCATTTTTAACACGAAATTATATTTTTAAAATTCAAAACTGTTTATTAAAAGCTATTATTACGAAATCTCCCTTATAAATTAAGTAAGAGCATTTAAATATGAGACTAAAAGCTATTTTTACAATCCCTGATTTAAGCTAGAAATAAAAACTAAAGATTAATTTGTAGTTAAAAATAAATCAATCATAATTTAATCAAGGGATAAGGAAATAAAATAATATTTCATCTCATCAACAAGTTGGATATAATACAAAAATGTTTTCAGAAACTTTATGAAATGAATAATGAAAGAACGAAAACTGTTTATTTCATTTTTACGAAGCGAAATATTTGCTCATCTTTTGTTTTAACCATTCCGAGGTGTATGGAATACTTTGTTTACTTAGGAAAATTGTAAAAGAAGAAAAATTTTGCGAGCAATTATTTTGATATCAAAACAAAATAACAATATTTTTGCACTTATTAATATAGGATGAATATCAGTTAACCAATTTTCGCAAACAATTTATTTACAGTTGTGTGTTTGATTTAGTCATGCAAAAAAACAATAATAATCTTTTATCTTATACAGAATACATCTCTTAAATTTGTTACTACTTTTCTGCCTCTGACTATAAACTTGTACTACAATTTATATTACTATTATTAAGGAAAAGAAGGTTTGCTAAACCAACTTATTTATTAAAATAATTTTTTAAAACCAATAGCAAGAAAAAAGGAGTAAGAAAGTACAGATAGAATTCGGAAGTAAAATATTAAAACTATAAATATAATTAAAAAAAGAAGAAGAAAAGATGTTTTCTCTGAAGAACTTTAAACAGCTAGTAGAAAACTGTTAGTTAAATTGTTATATTTGCATCAATAATGTTAGCTCGATTAAAACTAATCTCCAAACTATAATTTGCATTAATTTTATTTTTTGAAAAATATAATTATTATATATTTAACTTAAGATACTATTGATTTATAACTGTTAGCACATTTTATAATCATGTGAGAAATTTTTTTTTATTCGAATATATTCTCGAATTTGTTTAAAATAAAACTTATCAAGTAAAACAAAATAGTAAATAGCATTTTATGCTTGTTAAAAAACAAGTGTTGATTAAAATTCTTTGTACAAGCATTAATTTTTAAAAAAAAAGACTACCTAAAAGCATTGATTCGTCTTTGCTTCTTTGAAAATTAAATTTTTTCTTATTTACAATAATTAACTAATTTATTATTATTTTTAAAAAGATGAAATATTACTCTCTCCTTTTCTATGTGTCGCAAAAAATACTATTCGAGTTATTCAGTAAATTTAACCGGTAATTGTTAGAGCTTTTTTGTAATGATAAATTAGGCATATAAGGAAAAAAATAAAAAGTGATCGAGTTTGGAAATCTAATTAATATAAATTGAATTTTAATACAGGAACTATATAATTTATGGCGGTTTTTTTGTAAAGGTACGAATTTATTACGTCGTAATCTTTTTCACTTATCACCAAAAATTAATTTTAATTAAAACACGCATAATTTCTTCATCAAGGCATATTCTTTTTATTAAAAAGTTTTTTGAGTGCTCACAAAAGTAACAGTTCCCTGTAACAAATTCGTCGTCTCTTTGTTCTCTGATAAATATATATATATATATATGTTACCGGCAAAGTTTGGAATCCGGCATTCTATAGAATGATTGGCGTTGTATATATTGCCTAAAACTAGCCGGCAATGTATGAAACGATTTATATTTCACACATTTCTTAGGCATTCTATAGAATGCCAAATGAGAAACCGGCAAAGCATAAAATACATCTCCAATTCATCAAAATGACATTCAAAAATGACAAATTCAAAACGTAATTCAAGTCTGTCATGTTACAACAACTAGGTTAATTTCTTATTTTTTATATGAAAGTTTTGTTTCCCTTAATAAGAAAGGCATAAATTATGTTTTGCACAAAGTTTTATTTTTCTTTACACATTTTGAATAAATGTTTTTTAATGGCACTCTCAGTATTTTTTCAGAATAACATTTTTATTTTTGAGAAATGCATGTTACTGTGAATGACCGAAATTTGGAGAATGTCGACTTTCACCGGTGAATGTCTACAGTCGCTTTGGTGAATGTCCGAAATATTTATTAAATCCTATTTAATATTAATTTATTCCTGGATATAATTACATTTATTCGATATTTTAATACTTAGAGACGGTAGATTAGAAGTTAGACATCAGTGTTTGGAGTATCGGGTAAATATGTACCGGGCAATGGAACTTGACCTTAAAAAGAATATCAGTGTAGGGTGTACCAGACAGTGGCACTGAACCTTAAATAGATAGATATGTGTAGATATGTTAGAATTCCAGAAATATTAGAATTCCAGCAAATTAAATCACTGACAGTAAATGAAAAATTACTTATTTTATAAAAAATAACGATTTGAATTTCGGACGAGTTTAATATCATATATAAATCAAGGAAGTTAGTTAAGGGATAAGTTAGACTAAATAGTGTTTACCAGTGTAATTCAATAGAATATATATTGTTTGTATTATCAATAAAATTATTAATATATTAAAATCAAAAATAAATCTGAAGCTATTTTGTTCTCAAAGTAGTGTAAAAATCGCTAATCTCTTTCCGTCAAATTTACATACTACCATACAATAGTAGAAGAGATTTTTCAGCTTTAGACTTTTTTTCTTCAAATTTCTCAAAAGCTTATGGAATTATTTTCAATTTTAGAGGTGTTTAGGTCATGCAATTTCTCATACATATCAATAAAGTTTAAGACTTTTAGATATTCTAGGGACCAGCAATAAATAACGAACTGAAATGATTGTGTTTGAAAACTTCGTCCCAAAAATTCTACCAATAAGTTCGTAATGTGAATCAATTATTTTTGTTATTATATGCAGTACAATAACTGCACAAAATTTCGCAAAAATAGCTTAAATATTCATTGAAACTACAATAAACTCATTTTTATCCTTACGTTTTCTGACAATAACTGTAGTAATTTTTAATGAATGAAAAAATTATATATAATTTTAAATTTAAAAAATACATTGAAAACTGTGCGAATTTAAAGTTTTTATTTTATACGCACTTACTTGGAAAGCATTTAACTTTTGTTCATAATTTTGTTCTGAATCGTATTTGGTAACTTATGAGAAAGTGCCGATTTGAATTTGTTGAAAATTTAAAAAGTTACTGGCAATTTTCGAAGTAGTTTTCATAAATTTTAAAGAAAGCTCTGAATGGGAAAGGGTTTTCCTTAAATTTCATTTCATAACAGAAGACAAATTTTTGAACAAATGATAATACCTACAATAATTGTCCGGGAAACTAAATTTGGTAGTAAAAGGGAAGAAAAAATAGAAAAAACATACTTTAATAAGGGATAGTCCTCTATTATACCAGTGCAAATTTAAAAAAAATCTTGTTTAAGGTACAAAATAAAATTTGTAGGAAACCCTTACCATTCAGAGCTGTCTTTCAAAATTTATAAACACTACTTAGATAACTTGCAAGAACCTTCTGAAATTTTGTAGATTTTCGAATCAAAATTTTTACATAAATTACCAAACATGATTCGGAACAAAGTTCTGAAAAAAAAGATAAATGTTTTCCGCTGATGCGCAGCTTGAAAGAATTATTTTAACAGCTTATATCTTGCGCAAATTTCAAATTTCAAAATAATACTTTTGTAATTAATTAAAATTCACTTAAAAATTATGTTTAAAATTGTGAGTATTTTTACAGTTACAGTCAGAAAAAGTACAGCAGTTTTTTTTTATAAAAATGTCCATATATCCATGAATAATACCCATGAACGTACCGCTTATGCACATAATAGCAAAAGTAAATAGAATGTGTTGCAAACTTATTGAAATGTTATCTGGTTTAAGTTCTTAATTTATAACGATATCCTCATACCTCTAAAAGCGATAAATATTATTGTTACATATGAAAAATCACATGTCTAAAACACATCTACATTTATAAAATTATTCTCTAAGTATTTCTTGAAAAATTAAAAGCGTCTCCTCCATTATTGCAGGTTGGCATATATAATTGATAACAAACATAATATAAAATCACTAATTATATAATAACTTATTTACTAAAATTTAAGCGTGTTTCTTGCCCATATGTAAACTGTAACCAGCATAATAGAAACGAAGTGATGGTAAAACCTTATGTGATATCTGTGTCTTAAATTTTTGTGATGGTTATATGCTTTCAAATTACAATTTAACAACATGATTTGTGAAATATACAGTGCTGTCGAAATTGCCATAAGAATTTTTTTTTGGTTGAAAATTTCTAGTTCACAATGACAGTTGCTAGCAATAATTCTATAATAAATCAAGATGCACTTTTAAAATGTTCATGTAGATGTCTAAAGGATATCTTTATCACTTAGTTTTATAACTCTATTTGTTGGTTATAGTGCTGAAATAGGTTAATTAAGTTTAATTCTGTACTAGAAAAAAAAGGAAATAATGCTTTCATTACATTAATTCGCTTTGTAAATATGAATTAAAGACTGAGAATAAAAATAAATTTAATCGAATGACAACCTTAATCCGGGCAACAAGGCCCCTACCACATATTGAAATATATTACAGCGAAACGTTAATAAATTATGTTTAAAAGTAATGAATTCTTGTTTGTGCCCATATTGCTAAACTGTTTTTAAAAAAAAACACACAATAATTCTTGATTGATTGAACAATTGATTCATTAATTATTAAAATAATTATAATTTATTGGCATCTTAACAGTATAATGCTATCAGTACTTGTAATAAATGTCAGTATTTTATTGATCAAAGAATATAGAAAGATTAAACAGATTGGGCTTATATGAATTTATATAAGTAACAGCTTTTTTTAGTTAAACATATTAATAAGGATATTAATTGCATATTTAGTTTCAAATAATATTTGATGTATTTTTGCGGTTAAAGTGCAATTAAACCAATACGTTTTGTGAGAGTTTGAAAAGTAAAAGCAAAGCTTCAAAAAAAGACTCGATAATCTACTCCAAAGAAATTAATTCCTGCTTACATTGAGAAATCCTATAATAAATACTGCTTAATTTCTAGAATGCTATGAATGATACTTTTCTTGCAATTAGATATTAAATAAAACTAAAATCAAGTTATAGAATATTTCATTTTTTTTAAAAATATTTTTTTTAAATATTATTTATAATTGATACAATATTTCATTTTTAGAAAGAACGTTGTGACTTATGGTACTTAATTCTGTTAATAAGTATTTTGCTATATATTTTGTACTATTTAGAGTGATTAAAATAATTTTTCATATATAATATAAAGGATAAATACAAAATCATTTTATTTATTATAAAAAGCATATCCCTTTATTAATCATACTTATATCACTAAATTTAAAAAAAAAAAAAAAAAAAAAAAAAAAAAAAAAAAAAAAAAAAAAAAAAACTGTTAGATAAAAATAAGAATCGTTTTTAAAATTTAATCTAAGTTAAATATAAATATTGAAGTTTTATCGCTCTTTCCGTCAATTTCATTTTTAAAATATTCTAAACGAAATACATAAGGATACAATATTTTCAGATCAGTAAAAAATTCAGACTAGTGAATACGGGAATAAGCTTAAGGGAATATAAACGAACTGAATACGGGGATAATTCTACAAAAAAACTCGCCTGTGAGTTGTTTTCCAGTCATGAATGTGCTCAAAAGGAAAAATCACTTTTACAGTTTTCTTAGGGTTAGATGTCCTCTACTCTTCGAAATTATAAAGCGTGTTACTTAGCGTCGGTATATTTAAATTGGCCCAAATGTTGTAATAACAGTCTTGATTTTCTTACTTTATAGTTTAACAGTGAAAAAAAATTGATTTAATTTTTAAAAACTGCAAACAAAATTAATGTCTTCGCGTGAATCTAATTTTTGCCAGTTTTAATAATTTTTATTCAATCATGTAAAATTTAAATTTTCTGAAACAATCCCTCGATAAAGCATTTGAATTTTTCACAAACATTTTTTTCACTTTAATTTAAATTCAAATTTTTAAAACGATTCACTTATAATTATGATCAATATGGTCCACAGATTTTGCACACTTTCGTAAAGTTTTAGGATAGGCTAATAGATGGCGCTGTAAGTCTACTTTTCGTTTTACTGGTGAAAGCAACTCTATCTGAAAGAGAAGCACATAGGGGAGAGTCGGTTACCCCCGCCCACTGTCAATTTCATACGTATAGAATATTTTTTCAACTCAATGGCCCATCGGACATTAATTGTTATATTAAAAAACGATTATTTTCAAAGTTTCAAGTATTTATGCAGCTGGTAACATGGTAAACAATAGTTTTGAAAATATGTTGAATGCAGTATTCATGAAATTAAGAAAAATTGGTTGAATGTTTTGATTAAACTTCCTTTTAATACTAAAAAAAAAATTTTTTTTCTAAACATACAGCATTAAAGTATGCAGTCTTAAGATTAATTTGCACAAAGAAAGAAGTTTATATGTGAAAAATTGTTCGAGTAATTACAAATTTACAAAAAAATTAGATTTCGGGTAGTCCCGCTCACATGATAGTCGGGTTTCACCGCCCAATTTTATTTCATCGATAAATGTACGGTTGCAAAGATTATTATTTTATTGCTTCAAATTTGAATGTTATATGCATTTTTAACAACAAATATATGTTTTAATATTATATGAAACATAAATTTATATATTTAAAAATGAAAAATTAAATATTTTTAAAATGTAATTGATATATCCAAATTAAATTTAATATCAAGAAATCATAAATATTATGATAAGCTATTTGCTTACTTATTTATTTTCACTTATTTGTGAACGAATCAATCTACAGAAGCATTTGAATGCAATCAAAATACAAAGTGAATTTGTAATTTTATAAGAAGTATTTTATATTAAGTTTATAAGAAGAGATCAACCAAATAAGTTTATATTGAAAAACAACTATTGTTATTAATTATTGTTACTTAAATTAAATTATTTTCGTTAAATATTTAATATAAATATATATTAATATTATAATATATTAATATACATTAATAATGATAAAAAGTATGACATTTGTTGTTATTAAATGATAGAATTCACTAAAAGTATATAAATATGTAATAAATAAAATAATTTTGTGATAAAAATGATAAATGAGGTTTATCTATTGTCAATACATTGGTCATTCTCATTTACACCTGAAAAAACAGTCAAAAAACATAATTTTTATAACTGGGCGGGGCTACCCGACACATTTTGAAAAGAGCTGAAAAACATATTTTTTTAAATTTCTATTTTTTTAAGTTAAACTTTTCTTTTTTTGGTTTATTCTTTTTGCATTATTTAATTAGATGATAAAACAATAGAAACATACAAAAATATTGATTATTACTCAATATTATACAGAAATATAAGCAATACTCTTTAAGTGAGCGGGGCTACCCGACTCTCCCCTATATAACAACTCTTTTAGAATAACATATACGATACAAATTAATGCAATTTTTCAAACTTTTAGTTTTTAAAATTATTTCATTTAAAGGAAACTCAACAGAAGTTATAACCTTTAAATCTCGCATATTATATGGCAAAAATATTCTATATTTTATTATATTATTATTTTTGTTTTTCATTTTCGACAGAGCTATTTTTTATACTTCTTCATAAAACAAATGCTAATTAGATAAATATTTTTTATAATTCTGTCAAATAACCTAAAATAAGTTTAGTTGTAGTTGCAAGTATTAAAAAACAAAAAAAATATAGAAACAATACATGCTATAATAAAACCAAATACCTTATAAAGAGAGGAAAGTTACTCAGTATTCACGACTTTTTGAGAGTAACACTTAAAACTTATTTGCTTAATTTTTCAAAGTAAATTTTAGAGCATAACTGTGCCTTAAAACAAAATCATATGCAATCAGGTTTGAGGTAGCTTTTCTTTTTTAATATACTTGCTGCTCTTTAGTTTTTCTCCTTTTTAAATAAATAATTTGAAGAAGCTAAAGAGGCATAATATTACCTGATTAAAAAATTTATTCACTCCAAATATATCTAATTAAGAAAAAAAAAACAGTTTAAATGCTTCAAGCACTCAAAAACAGGCGCCCATTTTCAAGACTTTCCAGACGTGAATGAGAAAACACTAAAGTGATTTTAAATATAAAATGTAAAGTTGCTACAGAAAAAGGAAAAAATGAAGATGAGAAACAAAAGTAGAAAAACCACAGTGGTCGAGAGAGAAAAAAGATTAGAAAAAATAGCGGAGAAGGGCAAATTAAGGTAAAATGCATTTTCACGAGCTATGGAGAGGTGGAGAGGCGTTAACAAGGGAATCAGCATTCATATAAAGATTCCAGAGCATCAAGATGAGCTGATGTGACTGGGATGGAAATAATTTTGGAATTGTGGAGATTGAATTATTTATAATTAAATCTGTTATTAATTAGTTAGAATTTATTCACTGTTAAATTAGAAATAAATTGCCATGCCAAATTGCCAAGTAATCGCAATGCAAAAATGGCTCCTGTTTTGAAGCATTTCGACTGTAATTTCATATTTATATATTTTTGAAGTGAAAGAAGTTTTTAATTGGGTAATAACTCATTTTCAATTTAATTAACTGCTCTCAGTATATAATATAGTCAAATGATTAAGATTCTAATCAATTGAAGAAATATAAAAATGCTTATTGCATTATTAAAATGACCAAATATGCAATGGAACCATGAAAAATTGTTTAGCGAATGAAAGTAAAACTAATGTATTTTTTCAGTCATTGAATAACAGTTACACTAATAAGGGAATAAGGGGATTCCTTATTAAGACAATTAACAAATTAAGAACTATTATAAAGACAATTAACAAATTTTTTAAAAGAAAAATTGTATAAATTTATTTAAAAAAATCTCGAAACATCGACGTAAAATTCAACCATCCCCCTTCGTTGGATTCTGAACCCCGCAGTCAGTCCAGTTATTTAGGGTCATTTAAAAAGTTTTTTGGTCACTTATTTTAAATTTTTTTACTTGCTTGGTTTGTTTCACAATACACGTATTGCCAATGAAATCCTTTCTGTTAATTCGACAAAATCTCAAAGCAAGTATTTTGTTATGTTTGCTGAATAGCATCAACTCATTTTTGATTTCGAAATCAATTTTATATTCTATCAGCTTCAAAAAAAAAAAAAAAAAAAAAAAAAAAAAAAAAAAAAAAAAAAAAAAAAAAAAAAAANAAAAAAAAAAAAAAAAAAAAAAAAAAAAAAAAAAAAGAACCTCTAAAGATGCAGTTCTCTTTCAGATGCTCTTTTTAGCAGTTCTCGAATCCTAATTGATCAAGATTCTTCCTATGGAAGTACATAAAGACAATTGTGGAAGTTTAAACTTGTAAAAGACCGCTTTATATTAAAAATATAAGAAAAATAGCATTTTTTTTATCGTTTTAACATTAATAATCTTGAATAAGGTTTCAGATCCGACAGTTAAATTCACAGTCCTGGAGCTGAATCAAGCCTAGTAATTAATTTGTTTTTGGCGTATAAATATAACCTGAAAAAGAATGAAGTAAGCAGAATTATGGTTTTCGTTGAAATGAAAACTAAAATGAAATTGTTATAAACGTTGAAAACTGTTAGTAGAGAAACGTATTTTTTTTATTAATAATCAAGTTGATTTATTTTGGTTTAGAAAGAGTGATTGGGAGTATTTATGTAAAAATTATAGGCATGTATGGGCTTCTCATAGTTTAAACAATAAATTGTAATTTTAAAAATTGTATATTTTTTTCAAAATAAAAATTGATATTTTTTATTGGCATTTTTAAAAAAAATAATAGCGTAAAAGAAACCAAAATATTAAATAAATAATGGATTATTGACTGGATCTAATTATAATTACTGGTTACAAAAAAGTTAAAAAAAAAAAAGAAAGTTCTAACTCAGAACCGATTAAAATTTTCTACGGAACCTTGGGGAACCGCGAAACACCATTAATTAATGAACCACTGGTCTAATTGCAAAAGAACATTCCTCTTTTATGGGGATGCAACTTTTGCTATAAGTCACGCTTGTTGTTTTGAAATCTAGAATCAAAAATTAAAAAAAAATACACTATGAGACTTTTCTCGTGTTGTAGTGATACTCGAGAAAAAAATAACTTTTTTTTTTCTGTTCAAATATTAATCGGTATATGTATATAGACATATGAATCGATAATATTAATCTTAGTAAATGAAGTAACTTACGTCAAAGGTGAGGCAAGGATAGTTGGCGGAAATGCCGGCCCCCTTGTGTTATAAGGAAAAGGATGTAACGATTGTTTTAAATAATTATAATTTTTCATTTCAATCTACGTAACTAAAAACAATTACCGCTGATTAAATAATAGAAAGATTTTTCTACTACCCTTTTGAAAAAAGAAAAAATTTTGAGTTAGTTATCTTCTTTTTAATTCTCTCTATCAGTGCTATATATA